>NW_027176263.1:15382793-15395293 GCF_023349555.1 Cebidichthys violaceus
GAATACAATAAGTGCAACAAGCTAGTATGAAAACAATAAGTGGTGAGTGGAAGGCTCAGGGTAGCACTTCCTGAAGAGGTGGGTCTTCAGCCTGATGGAAGATGGGCAGCGACTCCGCTGTCCTGACGTCAGTGGGAAGTTAGAAAGCTTTGCTCTGACTTTCACTGGCTTCAGCCAATCTCAAGTTTAAACACATGATGTTTTATTCATAAAATGACTGTAGTTACATGTAATATTACGCGTCAACAAATCGACCTGATGCCGAACCAAGTCCAACAACTACAACCGGACCACAGCAGCTGAGAATGACGTTTGTTTATTGTGTAATAACAAAAATATCCTAACTTTCTATTGTCGGGTACCGTTTATACAACCAGAGCTCCCCGATGTTCCCCTGCAGCAGAGTGCTGTCTAACCCTGTCAGGGGAAGAAGTCTGCTATTTGGGTCACTGCCCCCCCGAGCCATACGTGTAATTACACTCGGGGAAACTTCTCTCTCCGCACATGGAAGCTTTTTTCTGGGAAACGGGCACGTTTGCAAACAGGAAGTTGACGTCTAAATAAAGTCCCCCCCCCCCCCCCCTTCCACCTCTCACCCTCCAGGAAGCTCGCTCGAGCCCTTTTTTTAACCAGTTACACAGCCGGGGGAACCTCAGGGAGGGACGCTTTAAATAGGCCAAGCCGCGGCCCGGCCCGGCCCGGCCCGGCTCGGCCCAGCTCGGCTACCGCAGCGGTCTGGGCCCCGGCAGCCACGGGGCCATCTAACAAGTGACTGTCGCTGCCATTTTTACCCCGGTGAGGTCAGGCCCTGTCCTGGGAGTCCACTCTGGCCACCGATGTGATAAGTCACTGGGGCCTGGCACCGCTGCGGTCCACTCAGTCCGTACTTTTGGTGTTTGAAGTCGAGTCCACGTCAGGTCTGCAGGGTCAGACGAGTTTATTGTCCAGTCATGTGGCCCAAAAAAAAAAAGGCAACTTTTTTTTGCTTTTTACACATTTTTACACGTTGGTTTTTTGTCCTGTTTCAGCACATTCTCCTGCTGCGTTCCTCTCGTGAACTCGTCTCCGTGCATCTCTGCGTGACATCAGCGTTTGTCTGCGGCCCCGAGTCTGTGTTAGTTTAGATGTTGTGTCTAACCCCACATCCCCTGAGGGGCTGTTTGGGATTTCTTTTCTCCCTATACGAACTGTTTCTTTTTATTTTGCATCAGGGCCTTGCCCCCCCCCCCCCCCCTGTGCCCTCCATGCCACCCCTGACTAAGCCGCGGCCCGGGCCGCCTCTGCGGTGGCGGGGCCGCCACAGCCTAAATGACAGGGCACCGAAAGCTCCGCGTCCGCCTCGCCCTGCCGCCTCACCTGCAACACACTCACCAGTTTACACACTCAGTTGTGTGTGTGTGTGTGTGTGTGTGTGTGTATATAGTTAGAATAATGTCACTAACACTATTACTAACTGGATGGTTTTACTGACGGTGGCCATTATGCGGATGTCTCAGCATCCTTATTTGAGCGCACTTGTCACGCCACCAACATGCCGCTCTCACGCTCGACATGCCCGACGCTCACTGGCTGAAAGCTGAAGTGGTGTCTCTATAAACAAGAGCGTGGCCGGTGTTGCAGCTTCACTTTTCGTGCCAAATAGAGAAAAGGCCACAGTGGGACTAGATGACGCAGTTCGCCTCCGAGTCTTTCACACACCCCGACTGCTTTGCTTTTAGTTGGAATTTTTTTTGAGACAATGAACCGCTTTCTGTCCAAATGACTAAGCTGCTCTGTGCCAGCATGTTTATGACCATGAATTGGAGGTGGAGGGTTCTGTTGGAACCCCCCCTTGCACACACACACACACACACACACACACACACACACACACACACACACACACACACACACACACACACACACACACACACACACACACACACACACACACACACATGTGCGTTCAGGCACCTAGACAGCAGTATTATTCTTGTTACAGTTCATTTGCTGATCTCCCCCCGTCTCTCTCTGTGTTCCAGGTGGAGGGGGTGGGCCTGTACTTCCGTCAGCAGCTCCTGCAGTCCCGTCACCGTGGCGCCTTTGAACTGGCTTATGTGGGCTTTGTGCGCCTCACCGACATGCTCTGCAGGTGTGTATTTTCTGTGTGTGTGTGTGTGTGTGTGTGTGTGTGTGTGTGTGTGTGTGTGTGTGTGTGTGTGTGTGTGTGTGTGTGTGTGTGTGTGTGTGTGTGTGTTCATGTTCGGGGGCAAAGGGCTGAAAGGTAATACTGCTGAATGGCCAAGGGCATTAGCTCCCATCATGACACGGAGTGTCAAGTGTGCCTTGTAATTAGCAAGCAGGCAAGTCCTCTCAGTATCACTGCGCAGGTATAATGTATTTAATTACATCAAGACTTGGTAATTGGTGTTATTCGTCATGTGGAGCCTTCTGGACGGCAAACGGACGACAGGAGGAAAAATGAACCTGCTGATCACAGAGACAATGTAAATGGTAGATGGTCTGTACTTCTATTGTGCTTTTCTAGTCGTCCGACCACTCGAAGCGCTTTAACACTACATGTCATCATTCACCCATTCACACCCATTCATACACCGATGCCACCTGTCCATCAGGACTAACTAACATTCACACACACTGTGGTCACAGCTACGGAAGCAACTTGGGGTTACGTGTTTTGCTCAAGGACACATCGGCATGGACTAGCAGAGCAGGGGATCAAACCGCCGATCCTCTGATTGAAGGACGACCCTGCTCTACCACTGAGCCACAGTCGCCCAATGTCTCAACAGTGCAAAAAATATGAAATGTTTTATTGACTTAATCAAAAAGCTGATAACATCTTATTTTTTCAAGAAATTCTAATACCTCATTTATTTTAAAGTAGCCTTTCAACATTTTGGGAAATGTGCTTATTCTCTGTCTTTCTGAGGGTGAGATGAGAAGATTGATTTCATTCTCATTTCTCCACTTGGTACAGAGACACTTAGCATAAAGACGGCTCGGCTGGTTGTCCAAAGTGAATAAATACACTTCCCGACAACTCCAAAGATCACTAAGCAACACACGCTATCTTATTTGTTCCAATCGGAAATGTAGAAATCATAATTTGTGATTTTAGGTCATTTTAGGAGTTACATGTTGGGACTATTTCTTGACAAAATAACAGGTTATCCGCCTGCATAGCACCTCTGCTCAGTGTCTTCAGCTGCAGTGCGGGTTGCCAGATATGTCACTGAACTCAAGTTTTAACTTATGTGTAATTTTCTATGCTTTTTTTTTTTTCTGGTAGTTTTTTTTTCTAATTTGGACAGAGCCAGGCGCCCTGTTTCCCCTTGTTTTCAGTCTTTGTGCTACGCTAAGCTAAGCTATCCGGCTGCTGGCTGTAGCTTCATATTTGTTGTACAGACAATAAAGGTCGATGTTGATAATCTTGGGAAGAAAGCAAATTGTTGAACTATTCCTTTAACTGCCAGTTATATTTATAACGGGGATAACATCTTTCAATTTTAAGACATCAACCTAATTATGTCAGTACTTAAAACGATTGCAGATTTATTGTGTTGTGTGTGGGAGCAAGTAATGGCCAAATATTACTAAAAAATACAAAAAACAAACAAACATTGAGGTGTAGTTTTATATTTCAAAGCACTTTCATGGCACATTAAAGAGTAATGGTAGTGGAAATAATCCTACTATTATCCTCCTGAGGGGAAGGAGTAAATCATAATTTTAATTCTGAACAACAATAAATAATTATTCCTCTCTTTCTGTAGCTCCATGTTTTCCTCATTGGCGTGTTGTGGAAGATGTCTTTGGCCCTGCGGCAGGTGACGAGCCTCAAAAACCGTCGCAGCAGTGTTGACTTTGAACCGCCCAGCGCCGAGCAGTTAGAACAAAACTCACTTGTTTTGTTCTTGTGCAGAAACCAGTCGCGCGGCGTGTTGTGTAATGAGGGCGACATTTTCGCGGTTGTGTGGAGGAACGCTGGGGTGTGTGTGTGTGTGTGGGTGTGGGTCTGGGTGTGTGTGGACGTGAGCGTTTGTTTTCAGGAGGGGAAGAGCAGTGCGCTGGGGTTATGGGGTGTTGATTGCGGGGTGCTTCACCGCGGCCTTTTGATGCTCTGCCTTGGGATCTGGCTCTGGTGTGTTCCACTGTGTTTGCACTCTCTCACTGTGTCTCTATGTCTCTCTTCATTTTCCCCCAATTAGACATTTCTTTTCCATCTCTCTTCACTTTCTCTTTTTTTTTTGCTCTCTCTTTAACTAACTGTCCTAACTCCCTGTTAGGACATGTGCATTTATATCTGGAATTGTTTACAGCAGTGTTTCCCAACCTTGTTTTGTCAGACTCTATTCAAACCATGTATCCATTACTTTTATCCAGCTATTTAAACCATTTATCCATTATATTTAGCTAACTATTTAAACCACTTATCCATTATATTTAGCTAACTATTTAAACCACTTATCTGCTACTTTTAGCTAACTATTTAAACCACTTATCCGCTACTTTTAGCTAACTATTTAAACCACTTATCCGTTACTTTTAGCTAACTATTTAAACCACTTATCCGCTACTTTTAGCTAACTATTTAAACCACTTATCCGCTACTTTTAGCTAACTATTTAAACCACTTATCCGCTACTTTTAGCTAACTATTTAAACCACTTATCCATTACTTTTAGCTAACTATTTAAAACACTTATTCATTACTTTTAGCTAACTATTTAAAACACTTATCCGTAACTTTTAGCTAACTATTTAAAACACTTATCCATTACTTTTAGCTAACTATTTAAACCACTTATCCATTACTTTTAGCTAACTATTTAAAACACTTATTCATTACTTTTAGCTAACTATTTAAAACACTTATCCGCTACTTTTAGCTAACTATTTAAACCACTTATCCATTACTTTAAGCTAACTATTTAAACCACTTATCCATTACTTTTAGCTAACTATTTAAACCACTTATCCATTACTTTTAGCTAACTATTTAAAACACTTATTCATTACTTTTAGCTAACTATTTAAAACACTTATCCGTAACTTTTAGCTAACTATTTAAAACACTTATCCATTACTTTTAGCTAACTATTTAAACCACTTATCCATTACTTTTAGCTAACTATTTGAACTCTTCTTACATTATTTTCAGCAAACTATTCTAACTTTACATCCTTAACTTTTAGCTATGTATTTACACCATTTACCCATGACCTTTAGCTAACAATTTAAACATTTTTATAAGCTACTTTCAGCTAGCTATGTTAACTATTCATCCATTACTTTTAGCTGTTTTAACTTCTCTGCTTGCTCACTTATTAATAGGTCACTTTGCTTAATTGCAGCAGTGATCGGGTGTCATACTTATTATGGGGATTTAAAAGAGAAATCAAATTGAGCTACTTCACAATCTTTCTACACAACTGCACTACCCCATGGGGTACAAGCACCCCTGGTTGGCTTACAGTACGTACTGCATGTATTTGTCAGTAAAGAAGTGTGTGAAGTGTGTGTGTCCCTGCCTTGTCAAGTGTGTGTGATGAAGTACTGGAGGGTGTGTGGCAGCGCAGCACCGTCTCTCTGTCCTCCACATGGGTTTGTTTTAATGTGTCCCCTCCGCTCCGCTGACTCTTGTTAAAACAGCTGCGTCTTACAGAACAGGGCAGAGCTGTTTCTTGTGGGTGTGTGCTCACCAGACCTGCCTCAGATCATATTCTTAGCATTTGTCTTGAAAACGCTCGGTGTACCCGATGCAGAAGAGGAACAGTGAGTGTGTCACAAGGTTGGAATGTCAGCCACTTTCAAATAGGTGGCTGTGACTTAATAACAATCTTTACAGTGAATGAGGTGATTGATGATCTTTGCAGCAACTAGTTTGTAGTATTTCAAAGCTAATCAAGTGCGCTAAAGTGTGATCCATAATTCATCCGAAACTCTCCGAACAATCATTTAAGACATTTGCTTGTGGCAGCCTTTGTATGGAAACCTACGTTAAATATGTTTGAAACAAACATGATTTGTAGTCACATTGTCTTGGTTTGGTGTCTCAGTGGACCGTTTTTAGTTTCTTGGGAGACTCGACTTGATTTATCGTATGGGATTAAAGTCATGCAGTGTGTGCTGTGTTTCCATCTTGAAAACATGCATACAAAAAACAGCTTATGGGGATATTAAAAATTGCAACTGACAACTCTGTGTATAGAACATGGTACATATTCAAAAGTGCACTAATGTATTGTGTTTCACAAAATAAAGGTTTTTAGCTGCTATCAAACTTGTATTAAATAAGTAGATATGTAACTGGAACCACTGTTTGTGATTTAATAGTGATTCATAAGATGTAATCATTTTTTAAATAGTTTCTTTGATGCAAGCATGTGTGTACAATTACTCACTCAAAAAGAGAAACCCCCTAATAGTGTGTGTGTGTGTGTGTGTGTGTGTGTGTGTGTGTGTGTGTGTGTGTGTGTGTGTGTGTGTGTGTGTGTGTGTGTGTGTGTGTAAGGAGTGGGAGTCCGGCCCTGCAGCAGCTTCCGGCCCGCTGGCTGTCTGAGGTTCTGGAGGAGGTGAAGTCCAGTGACCCGTCATCTAAGCTGTGTGCCACACGACGCAGCGCTGGGATACCTTTCTACATCCAGGTGTGTGAGCACGGCTTTCAACATGTCAGAACAGCAACCGAGCGTCCAGGACGTCTCCGCCATGTCCTGGGTTCCATTCCATCATCAGGACAACTGCATGTCATACATCTCTCTCTCTGTCTTTGTCTCTCTGTCTCTCTCTCTTTCTCTGTCGCTGTCTTTGTCTTTCTGTCTCTCTCTCTCTCTCTCTGTCGCTGTCTCTCTCTTTCTGTCTCTCTCTCTGTTTCTGTCTCTCTCTCTGTCGCTGTCTCTCTTTCTGTCTCTCTCTCTCTGTCGCTGTCTCTCTGTCGCTGTCTCTCTTTCTGTCTCTCTCTCTCTGTCGCTGTCTCTGTCTGTCTCTGTCTCTCTTTCTGTCTCCGTCTCTCGCTCTCTCTCTCTGTGTCTCTCTCTCTCTCTCTCTCTGTCTCTCTCTCTCTGTCTCTCTGTCTCTCTCTCTCTCTCTCTGTCTCTCTCTCTCTGTCTCTCTCTCTCTCTCTCTCTCTCTCTCTCTCTCTCTCTCTCTCTCTCTCTCTGTCGCTGTCTCTCTCTGTACAAGTAACCGTACAGCTGAAACGTCAGGAAATTATGGGGTGAAGTACAATAAAGAAGAAAGCTAAAAGTTGGAAAAAGTAAGAAATATGAAATATGGAAAATTTGGCAAAGATACAAATTCTACATTCTACACTGTCGACCGTCACATGAGGTTAACATCGGGTCACAATAAAGGTTCTGATATGGAATGTGCGTGGACATGCGGAGGGTTCCGCTTAGTGAATGGATGTTGAACCGCTCTCTGACGTTTAGTAACAGAACTCTTGTGTGTGTGTGTGTGGGATTTCTTGGGTTCCTGTTTACTCCAAAGTAGTGCAATCAGCAGTTCTTGGCATGCCGCTGGAGCACTCATGCTGGAAGAACATTTAGTTTCTTAATCCATCTGTCTTTTTTTTTTTTTTTTCCTCACTGACACAATCGCAACACGCGCACACACACACACACACACACACACACACACACACACACACACACTCTGTCCTTTGGTCGACCCCTCGAGTCACCGGCACACCTAATCTTTGACTAAACTCTCTCAACACTTGACTGACTCGGAGTCTGTTATGCGGCCGCAGCTCGCCTCCCCACTTCCTCTTGATTACTGATATTAAAACTAGACATGACAGAGTTCATGTTTTTATCACAGCGGTGATTTCAGAGCGGGGGCCGCTCTTTCTTGTGGTCACCGGTGGGAGTCGCACCGCTGCGCCGCTGACATCACCGACGCGTTTTTTTTGTGTGCCAGCCAGAACTCTAGTCTCAAATTTTTCTGATTTTGAAAAATAGTTCCTCCCGAATGTTAAACAGCACTACAGCTGAAGGTGAACATGTAGCAGCGTGAGCGAACAGAAACACGTTCGCGGGATTTAAGATGATGATGAAGGAGAAAGAGGGGAGAGCGGAGCGAGGCCGGGGGAGGAGCAGAAGGCGACACCTTGGCAGAGCGGAGAGGCTGCATTCTTTCACACAGAAAGACAAGAGTCAGATCCGGGAAGGCTGACTCCCGCGCTCGCCCTCATGCTGGTCTGCATCAACCTGGGACAGACTTCACAGAAACCGGGCTGGCCCTCCTCTTCCTGTCAATCTCCCCCCCCCCCCCACCTCCAAGAGTTCACAAGAGCCAGACTGTGCCGCCCCCTCCTCCATCCCTCCCAGACCGTGCTCCTAACCAGAACCCGGGCCAGACACACAGCTGGCTCCCATCAGCTCCCACAGTAAGATACCTCCTTCCTCACGCAGCAGCCAGTTGCCGTCACCTCCCCACTCCCACGTCCGTCCGTCCGTCCCCCCCCCCCCCCCCCCCCCCCCCCCTGAGCAAATGTTCATAATCTCACAATATGAACACCGGGATGGAATCCAGTCATGTCAAAACGCAATGCCTGCAGAAAGCTTCTGCTGTTATTGAAAAGGTGGGAAAACAACAAGAACGGGGAAAAAAAACCACACAAAACCATCCCGGCCTCAACCGCTGCCGAAAATGACATCATTTTTGTGGCTTGAGTCTACAAGTTTGGAAATGAAGAAGAAAGAAAAAAAAAAGAATCACACGAATCTGCGATGTAACTGTCAGCGGTCGAGATGCATCGTGGGTAAACATAGGCACCGGGAAGAAGAAGGCCTGGAATGAAAATCTTTCTGATGCAGTAAAAATCTAAATCCACAATAATGAAGTTAGTATCTCCGACATGTTTACGTGTTGTGACTTTCTTCTGAACCTTCTTTTTAAGCCTGTTGTGTTGTTTTTCTCTCTCCTCAGGCTCTGCTCTCCTCCGAGCCCAAGTCGTCCAGTTGCAGCCTGCTGAAAATGACCATGAGAGAGCTGATCGCTTTGGCCGTGCCCTCCGCCAGCAGGACCACGGACAGCTCCACCGTCCCTCAGGTTTGACCGCGAGTCCCACACCACAGTCACATCTCACCTGGGGGAAGCATTGCGCGTCTATGTTGCCGCTCTTAACGTGACTCTGCCGAATGGTTACAAGTTTCCCGTTGTGCGTCGCTGCAGGTCCACGGTCTGAACATCCTCCGGGCTCTGTACAGGGACACCCGTCTGGGGGAAAACGTCATTCCCTTCGTCTCGGACGGAATGCAGGCCGCCGTGCTGGGCTTCACCTCTCCTGTTTGGGCCGTGAGTTTGGAAGTTTTCTACCTTTTTGTTGTCGTCCGACTGATCAACAGTCGCACCGCTTTTACATCAATGAAGGTTTGACCACAAAGACTAAACGCATACACTCTCTCCCGGTCTTCTGTTTGTGTTTGCCAGGTGAGGAACTCCTCCACTCTTCTCTTCAGCACTCTGATCACGAGGATCTTCGGGGTGAAGAAGGGGAAGGACGAGCACTCGAAAAAGAACAGGTCTGCTGCTTCTCCCTCTCTCTAATGCCGCTCCGCTAATAAAGGTTTGCTCTAACTCTCTGCGTCAGGGCGGAATGAGATGCCTGCAGTTGGATGGAAAGTTAGTCAGTGGTTATCAGTCGTGTGTGTGTGCAGAAAAGGTCCAAAAGTCACAATTATTAGTTCAAAAAAAAAAAAAAGAAAGTTCTCAGCAACGAGCAAAAACTAAAATATCTAAGCTAAACTGTCCAGCAAAGAACGTAATAAATCTATAATGTAATAAATCTATATTTTCTGAATGTCAAGTTGTTCCAATTATAAATCAGCAATATATATATATATATATATACACAAATTAATTTAGATTTTTTTTAATTTTCCTTGAAATATTTAATTAAATTAAAATAAGTTGTGAAAGTATAAAAGGCCGTAGAACATTTTACAAGTACACGGTTTTTATTCCCAGACTCACTTTTGTCTCATAAGTTGTTAATAAGCAAATCCAAAAAAACCCTCAAACATTTCACATCAACACACCAAGACTTTAAGGAACACCGCAGACAAATCAGTGCTGTGATTCGGGATCAAAAACTCTTCGACATCTGGAGGGTTTTGCTCGTCAGTCTGGCAATAGAGCACCACATTTTGTTGCAGTACATCAGCACTCAGCAAAATGACCAAGAAAGCAAACGACTCGGAGGAGTCAAAGCCAAAGCAGAAGAAGCACGTGTACGACAGTGTTTGTTTTACACCAGCGGGGGTCACTGTCGTTACATCCCTCCGGCTAAAACGCAGGTCGCTCTCCTCTCAAACCCTCCGCTGATCGTTCCTCATGGAGATGCAGCGCTCCACTGCTGCTGATCCAGCAGTAAGGGAAGAACTCTGGAGGGAAAGAAAGAAGGAAAGGGCACTTTAAATTACAAACTTCTCACTCATTACAAAAGCACCTGTGACCCATGGATGCTGTATGGTATTGGGCAACAGTGGCTATACAAGTGTGTGTCATTAAAAGTACAATTACACTCATGCAGAACGCTACATGTCTGGTCTTACGAGGGCTGGACGTGTTTATTTGTTTATTACATTGTCTCGGGTACAAAATTGTACAAAGTTGCACAGTTTGGGAATATCGTTGGAACAGCATTCAGACCATTCGGCACGATGATCATTCAACTAACGATCTCAGAGATGAAACTTAATAATCTGCTGATGGATAATCAGTCGACAGTAAATCACAGTCAGTTCGTCATTGTTGCAGACGGACATTAAGGCTGATAAACCGGACTCCCTCTTCGTCGGCCGTGAGCTTTCGGTGTAAAATTTCACCTGAAATTCCTCAGTCGCAATCAGAAGCAAACACGGGTAATAAAATATCCTTACGCATTTTCAGGGCAAAAGTGTTGAGATTTACCAGAAACGCACAAAGCCTAAACCCACTAACCCACATGTCCACAATGATCTGCCTGTCATGTCGATCATCATTTCGTTTGAGGAGCCGTCGGCTCTCGTTTCGGTGGAGAAGGATTAAACCGCTCGGTCCACATGAGGTGGAGTTGTCCAAATGAACACAGTGTCTCAGTTTTACTTGGAAGGTTATCAGTTGTTTGACTGCTTTGCTGTCAAGGATTGTCTAGAAAAGTTACGGATTGTTGTTGAGGTTTCTGTGAAAGAGTCTTAAATTCTAACATTTCCCCAGCGCCCTGTCAAACAACCCTCCCAAGTATTTCCAGAGCTCGGTAATGAAAATGATAGCAAGTGCTCTTTCCACATGCATTTTATGACTTGCATTCATACTTAAATGCGGGATAGGCGGAGCTAAGCACAAATGCTGCAACAGGTTCCATAGGTTTATATAACCACCGATTATTGAACAAATACAATAAATTTGATGCTGCAGCATACGTGTTTTATTTGGTGGTATCAAAAGTGTATTGGCTCCCTTTCCTAGGTTTTCTTCTATTCTTTATTTGCACAAAAAATTGTTTCTAGACACTCAAGAAATGTCTGTTCCACATGTTGTGACATTGAAAGACATAGATAGACAGGAAGAAGCAACAAACACTGAAAACACTCAGCAAGTACAGTGTCTTCAGAGAGCTGCCATGAAACATTACAGAGCACAAGCATGCCGTGTGTTTTTCATTGCCATCAAAATTTAAATTTGTCCGATACTTTAGTGCGGGACCAAATACCTGCAGAACTGCTGACACTGAACAACCTCAGCTATAATTAGCCGTTTTTGCCATGCTAACGCGCTAAATGAAGATGGTGAACGTTCCGTCATGGCGTTAGCGTTTAGCTGATAGCACTGCTGTGCAGTAGAGCCTCGCTGAGCTGTTAGCATGTAGACGGTGGGGTAACTTATACCAGATTTCAGAAATATCCAAGCTTCTCAGCCGTAATTACGACTTGGTAGGTTGACCTGAGCGATATTTACATGTAACTCCGATATGACATGCCACATGATATGCTAATGCTAAGCTTAGCTAACCATGTCCCCGCTCCAGCGCCGTGTTTTATGTGAACTAGAATAGTGAACATGGTAAATATTGTACCTGCTAAATATCAGCATGTTCGCATTGATCACCTATTTGAATGGATCACAACTTTACTATATCGCAAAGTATCCTTGCATTCCTACATGCTAGCATTAGCGCCTATAAGTAGAACCGGTTAGCATGTAGACTCTTAGTCTTGTTAAATCTGTTAAGTCTCTGCTATTTAGAAATGTAAAGCTGCTTACATTGTACAGCCATAGACTGTATATAAGAGTAAGAAGTGAACGTAGACGCAACCCATTGGTTTGTGAACTGTTGTTATGAAGCCTCGAGTTTGGCATGTTGGCTGCCGCCATCTTGATTTTTTGCAACCAGTGAACGGAAGTGACCATATTTGGACTGCGTAGGAGACACTAGAGATGCCGACACCTGTCAATCGAAAGATAGCCCCGCCCTAAAGCATACCATGCTTTATGGTCTATTTGACTAAATG
>NW_027176263.1:15400293-15425293 GCF_023349555.1 Cebidichthys violaceus
TTGCTGCGGCGCAAACAGTCTTATCGGCCGCTGCCTTCACTTCCAGAGAAAGCTGTTTTCTCACATCATATTCCAAGTAGCTTTCTGTAATTCCCCAAACAAAGCTGCTGATTTATTTGTCTGCCAGCTGACTAAATGGCAAACCTAAGCTTTAGTTTACTTTGGGGCTTCTTCCCTTTCACTGCTTTCTGAATGAAGAACGCAAACACTTAAGGTCGGCGTTCTGTTTCCACTCTCTTTTAAAAGACGTTCGACACAAATTGCCTTTACACCAAACACTCGGGGACTGGAGGTGATTGAGGAGTTTTGGGGAGAGAGGGCGGACATTCGCGGAAGAGCTCAACATGAGATTTGAGATCGTCATTAAATGCAGCGGAGTCTCTCTTTCATCAAGTGTTCCTGCCTCCAGCTGTATCCCAACGAGGCCTAATATGTCCTGCCTCTCTGACATCACATCCTGTCCCGTTGTGCTTGACTAAACTGTGACGATAAACACATCGGACCTCTTACTAATTGGGCTGTGATTACATTTCCCAAATTGCAGATGTATGTCAGTCCCAGCGGATTGTTCTCTGTGTGTGTTATTATTGAATAGAGTTATGAGAAGAGAGGTTTTCCCTTGTTATAGGAGGATATGTTCCCTTGTTATAGGAGGATATGTTCCCTTGTTATAGGAGGATATGTTCCCTTGTTATAGGGTGATATGTTCCCTTGTTATAGGAGGATATGTTCCCTTGTTATAGGAGGATATGTTCCCTTGTTATAGGAGTATATTTTCCCTTGTTATAGGAGGATATGTTCCCTTGTTATAGGAGGATATGTTCCCTTTTTATAGGGTGATATGTTCCCTTGTTATAGGAGGATATGCTCCCTTGTTATAGGAGGATATGTTCCCTTGTTATAGGAGGATATGTTCCCTTATTATAGGAGGATATGTTCCCTTGTTATAGGAGGATATGTTCCCTTGTCATAGGAGGACATGTTCCCTTGTTATAGGAGGATATGTTCCCTTGTCATAGGAGGACATGTTCCCTTGTCATAGAAGGATATTTTACTTTGTCATAGAGAATATCTTACCTTGTCATAGGAGGATATTTTCCCTTGTCATAGGAGGACATGTTCCCTTGTTATGGAAGGATATGTTCCCTTGTCATAGGAGGACATGTTCCCTTGTCATAGGAGGACATGTGCCCTTGTCATAGGAGGACATGTGCCCTTGTCATAGGAGGACATGTTCCCTTGTCATAGAAGGATATTTTACCTTGTCATAGGAGGATATTTTACCTTGTCATAGGAGGATATTTTCCCTTGTTATAGGAGGATATGTTCCCTTGTTATAGGAGGATATGTTCCCTTGTCATGGGAGGACATGTTCCCTTGTCATAGAAGGATATTTTACTTTGTCATAGAGAATATTTTACCTTGTCATAGGAGGATATTTTACCTTATCATAGGAGGATATTTTACCTTGTCATAGGAGGATATGCTCCCTTGTTATAGGAGGATATGTTCCCTTGTTATAGGAGGATATGTTCCCTTATTATAGGAGGATATGTTCCCTTGTTATAGGAGGACATGTTCCCTTGTTATAGGAGGATATGTTCCCTTGTCATAGGAGGACATGTTCCCTTGTCATAGAAGGATATTTTACTTTGTCATAGAGAATATCTTACCTTGTCATAGGAGGATATTTTCCCTTGTCATAGGAGGACATGTTCCCTTGTTATGGAAGGATATGTTCCCTTGTCATAGGAGGACATGTTCCCTTGTCATAGGAGGACATGTGCCCTTGTCATAGGAGGACATGTGCCCTTGTCATAGGAGGACATGTTCCCTTGTCATAGAAGGATATTTTACCTTGTCATAGGAGGATATTTTACCTTGTCATAGGAGGATATTTTCCCTTGTTATAGGAGGATATGTTCCCTTGTTATAGGAGGATATGTTCCCTTGTCATGGGAGGACATGTTCCCTTGTCATAGAAGGATATTTTACTTTGTCATAGAGAATATTTTACCTTGTCATAGGAGGATATTTTACCTTATCATAGGAGGATATTTTACCTTGTCATAGGAGGATATGTTCCCTTGTTATAGGAGGACATTTTCACCGTACTCGCTGCTAAACTAACTCTGCTAAAGTTTGAGTGGTTTTATTTAACTTCAGGATAAAGTACTCAAGCAGATATAAAACTCACTGAACCTTTTGGGGGGCTTGATCTCCGCTTTCATCCTTTTAAAGAGCTGGACTCTTGACAGCGGGACAAGGAATAAAACAGATCTGAAGGCCAAAGCAATGACCCTACTCCCTATTAGATACCTGAGATTCAAACAGTCATTTTCCTTTCTTTATACTGTAGTCAGGAGTTTCTTTTAATCCCCATTTCCCTTCAGTCCTTTCTTCACTGCGAGTGTGTCAGAGTGAAACTGTGAAACCGCTGGCAGAGACGGACGGTTTCCATTGCGACTCATTTGGCAGCGACAAGGGTTGGATGGAGGAGAAGAGGGAGCTCAAGGGAGGGCGAGGAGATGACTGTACCGGAGCGTGGGTGGCTTTAGATGTGTAGGAATGCAGCCCTGCTCAATTTTGATTTGGAATTTTGATTATGGGTGATAGTTATGGCGATGCACTAAATACAGTGTGAAGCTAGAGCTAGCAGGCGCTTATCTTAGCTTAGCCTGGTTTAACTTAGCTTAGCTTAGCCTGGCTTAGCTTATCTTAGTGTGTTAAGCTTGAGTTATTCGATTTTATGCAACTTTCTACTTCTCCTCCATTACATCTCGGAGGTAAATAATGTACTTTGTACTCCACTACATCTCAGAGGTAAACGTTGTACTTTGTACTCCACTACATCTCAGAGGTAAACGTTGTACTTTGCACTCCACTACATCTCAGAGGTAAACATTGTACTTTGTACTCCACTACATCTCAGAGGTAAACATTGTACTCTGTACTCCACTACATCTCAGAGGTAAACATTGTACTTTGTACTCCACTACATCTCAGAGGTAAACATTGTACTTTGTACTCCACTACATCTCAGAGGTAAACATTGTACTCTGTACTCCACTACATCTCAGAGGTAAACATTGTACTTTGTACTCCACTACATCTCAGAGGTAAACGTTGTACTTTGTACTCCACTACATCTCAGAGGTAAACATTGTACTTTGTACTCCACGGTTTTCCCTCCCCTTCCTGTCCAGGGAAAACCACGTATCTATAGATGTGTTGATCATGAATTTGAAAGTTTGTGACGAAGGGGTGAAGTGTTCCTTTTATGTTTTTAGAAAATTCTCCTACTTCTTAATCTAAACTATTTACAAAGCCTCTTGGGTCTGCTGGAAGATGCATCGTCACAAAGCTGAAAACATGAGACGTTGACTTTAGGTTGGTTTATGGTGTTTGCACTCGTTGTCTTCTTGCTTCTTCGCAGCACGTTTTTGCCTTCAGGTGTGTCTGAGAATAATGCAAACGAACAGCATCATCGTGTTGCACTGTTAAAATCTAACTGTGTGTGTGTGTGTGTGTGTGTGTGTGTGTGTGTGTGTGTTTAGTGACAGCGGTCAGGTGAAGCTTCACCCCAGTCTGTTCCTTCTCCTGTTGGTGCTCAGTCGACTCTACCCTTCCCCATGGATGGATCCTCCTCACCTCTGGGACTCGCTCCTTTCATGCCCTTCATCATCAGGTGGGTGTCAGTGCTACACCACACACACACACACACACACACACACACACACACACACACACACACACGTACACATACACATATACATCATAAATCACCCCTCGAAGGGTCCTCGAGGACGTATTTCATGTCCTAGCTGCTCCGAGAGAGCAGCAGTCCGAGAGTCCTCATCAGCGGCCTCCTCCCTCATGTCGTTGCTATCGACGAGAGTGTTTTTACAGTCGGCTCCAGCGCTTCTATAAAGGTTCGAAAGAAACACTGTGACGGGAGAACGTCGGACCCGGGAGGGTCACACACCTGCTCTCCCAGCCTCGATAAACCTCTCAAAACATGGTTTCTCTGAGCCAGAACTTCTAAGTATAGAGCAAGACAAAACACCTGCAGTCAAAACATGTGCGTGTTTTTTTTGGGGTGTTTTGTTTGCACAGGTGCCTCTTCGTCTTTCACATGAACGCCTGTCTGTACCGTTTTTGTGACGTCACCAGAGAATCCAGTTCATGTATCACCAAATAGAAAAACTGACAAAAAGTAAGAAACCTTTTGTCCGTTTCTGCACGCTTGAGTCAAAACACCTCTCTCGTCTCGGGGTCTAGTCTCTCCGGCGGGATTCTGTGTTGTTGCCGTCGCGATGGGCGATTAGATTGCGACCGTTTTTTTTTTTCCCCGAACTCGCTGTTTTCCGGGGAGTAAAGCCTCGGAGGCGAGTGGGGAAACCGTGGGTACAGCCTGCTGTCTTTACATTCCGAGGATGGAGGAGTCGACAAATATTATTGGTACGTGTTCATCTGCCACACCTGCAAATAGAACTGGAGCTTGCACCTCTTGCGTGAGGAGGAGCATGTACACTATTAGATCAAATATCTGTTGTGTCACATTTGCAAAGTGGTTTTTGTCATTGAAGGGAAAAAAACACTCGGGTTTGGAGATGTCGCCTCTAGCATCGCCTCAACAAACACAGCTGGTGATGGGATGCCGGCAACATGGGTGTCACAATGTGATCTTCCTCACGTTCAAAACAAACAAATGTAAAACATCCAATATGGCACAGTGTGTCCAGACGCGCTTTTACATGATTAAAACGGTAAAAAGCGTTCGTGAGTGTAACGAGCTTTTCGTTTCGTAGGTTCAGGTTTGTTTTTTACACCCGGACTGTGTCGAGACCTTGAGGTCGGAATGCTCCACTGACGCTTTAGATAACAGCAGTTGTGCGGGTATTTGTTCATTCACCCATCCAGACCCATTCATACACATTCACGATGGCAGGGGGCTTCCGTGCAAGGTACCACCAGCACCTCAGGACTAACTAACTAACCATGACGGTCTTACCCAAGGACACATCGACACGGAGGAGCCGGCATTAAAAGACGCCCGATGGACACTGTCTATATTTGCGACCCTGCGTTCGTCCTGTTTGCCTAAATGACGGTCGGGTCAGAAGTTGACGAATGGAAAGTGAAGTGAGGTCACAGAGGGGCTGGGCTGTAAAAACATGAACCATCTGGAGCTGCAAATGTGCAAAGTTGCCTGAAATAGCCGCAGACTTTATTTAGAGGTGGACGTAGTCGTCGTGACGTCACCCATTGGTTCGTGGACAGTGGTTTTGAAGCCTCCAGTAAAGCTTTTTGGCCATCGCCATCTTGGATTTTGGCCATAGCGACCTGTCAATCACAATGTAGCCCCGCCCTAAAGCATCCCCTGCTTTACGGTCTGTTTGACTCTAAATGTTTCATAATGTACTAAATGAACATCATGCTGTATTGAAGAAGACTGTAAACTAGAGATTGAGACCATAAACTCATGTTTACAATGTTTACTGAGGGAATAAATCAAGAGAGAAGTAGAGTCGCCCCCTGATGGCCATTAGAAAGACTGCAACTTTAAGGCACTTCCCCATTGGCTTCACTTTTCAGAACCGGAGGTTGCCTCCTGAAAATAACCAATCACTTGCTCTGCTTTACCAGCCTTTACCAGTCACTTTTTAGTGACTCTTAGAGTAGCTCCTCTTTCAACCCGTCTCCTGTGAGCCCAGCGCTAACCGGCCGACAACCTGGGCTCCGTCTTGCTGGCTGACTCTTACTGTCAGAGAAGGTATGCCGCTCACTCATCACCCAAATGAAGCCCACATGTTGGACATGTTAAATATAGACCCAGGCTCTAACTTCTTTGGCTCCAGCCGCGTTTGTCTTCACCAAGCCCCCCCCCTTTCCCCCCGGCTCATCTTCTCCGGTGCATGTGCGGACGTGTCTGATGAGGAGTGCCGACGACTGTCTCCCCCCCCCCCCCCCCCCCCCCTCCCGTCCTCCTCCTCATGTGATCTGACCCGCCACCTCCAAGGATCAGATGCAGCTCCTCCGTTGACAGGACGGAGCATGGTGCCTAATAACTCTTCCCCTGTATCCGTCACACTCCCACCACACCACACAGCATTTAGCCTTCAAATACGATGACGATGACGACGGATGATGATTTCCCTCGTTCTCCCTCTGCCTTCACGCTGAAGCCTCACAGTGCTGAGATAGTTAGATTTACGTCCTGTGACATCCAGCCCAGGCATCTCTCCTCGCCCTCCCTTCCTCACTCCTTACCTTTCCTCGCTGGCTCGTATCTCATTTCTTGTGAAAGGGCACGGTGGTGGGCACAAACCAAAGTGAGGCTTCATAAAGGGCCGCTGTCATTTCCTTCACGATATTATCACTGCGGGGACACTGACAGAGGACGGTGAAACATCGTAAAACATTCCAAATGTAAACTGTGAATAACGAACAGAAGTTATTATTAACAAAGACTCTCGTCCAGTTTAAGTTATCGTGGCCTTAACGTTGTATTTATATATTATTCCGACAGGTTCACACCTCAAAGCAGACACTTTTGGATATTTTTAAATATGATGTTTTACTACTATAGATTTAACTACCATGGATCTATAAATTAGACAAAATCAGTACAATTAGTCATCCTGGTGAAAAGTGGTGCAATTTTTATATATATATATATATATATATATATATATATATATATATATATATATATATATATATATTATATATATATATATAGTATTTTTACCAACACAAAATGCCAAACACTCCCTCAGCTTCCCCACTGAGAGTATCTTTCCACATCTCATGACCTTTCAACCTGAAGGTCAACAATTTGAAGACATCGCTTTGGCTTCTGGAAACGCCTCTGCAACCATCACGAAAATAATTAATTTCTATACTCGATGTACTCAACACTAACACGGATGTACCAGCAGTGCGGTCGTGTTTACATTACGTCGGCTGGCTGCTGGAGTGGACTTATCTGCTTCCATACAATTTCGGGGCTGCATGCAGACGTCTGCATGGACCCCTTGCGGATGTGAACCAAAGACTGTGTGTAGGAAGTGGAAGCAGTCGTCATGACGTCACCCATTGGATTGTGGACTGCGGTTTTAAAGCCTCTAGTTCGGCATTTTGGCATTTTGGCCATCGCCATCTTGTTTTTGTGCAACCAGTGGACGGAAGGTTTGGACTGCGGAGGAGTGACGTAGAGACGCCGTCTACGTCTCAGGTACCTGTCAATCGCCGTGTAGCCCCGCCCTAAAGCACACCCCGCTTTATGGTCTGTTTGACTCTAAATGGAGCATAATTTACTGTATTGAAGAAGTAAGAAGGATCACGCTCGGCTACATCCTGTTCGAATGAATGATTGAATGAAGCAAAATGACTTTAACTACGTCACCACTTCCCCTCCTAACGCTCCTCAGTGACGGACTCCGTTTGCTCGGGCTCGTTTAGCCGGCATGCTTACGGTACTGGCCTCCGCGGTGGAAACAATTCTCCCAGCGTCCCGAAATGAGGCGCAGATGAGTCTGTCCCATGCCAGTCAAGTCAGTCTGCAGCTGACCCCACAGGGGAACGGCCCGCTTTCTACAATTACACTCTTCCAAACTGTCATTTCCTTTCGCAAAAGTGTTTCAATGGGGAGAAATTAGCGCGGATAGTTAACATATGGGCCTCAAATGGGCCAGGGGGGGGGGGGGGGGGGGGGGGATGGACATTAGCCGTGTGTGTGTGTGTGTGTGTGTGTGTGTGTGTGTGTGTGTGTGTGTGTGTGTGTGTGTGTGTGTGTGTGTGTGTGTGTGTGTGTGTGTGTGTGTGTGTGTGTGTACATAAATTCACTTTGTACAGGCGCGCAGGAGCTCAGGAATGCAAACTGTTGTCTGTGTTTGGTGCGAGGGTTGTCTGTCTGGCCATAGGTGTGTGTGTGTGTGTGTGTGTGTGTGTGTGTGTGTGCGTGTGTGTGCGTGGGAGACACGCTCACAGCAGGTGGAAAAACATTTGTTGACTTGTTGCTCCAAACAGTCCTCTCTTTGTTGAAGTCCATATTGATTTCAAGCCTCTTGTCTGCCAACTCAAACCTCGTCCTCCTTGGACTTTATCCACACCCACCCCCCACCCCCACCCCCCCCCCCCCACCCCCCAGCCCATATGTGAGCACGGTCTTTGCTGTGCCCCCATGTGACCTGTATTCAATGTCAGTCTGCCGAAGACCGTTCAGCCGCTGTCCTGGCAGCACCTCGGGAGCCATAACGGAGGTTCAGGTTATTCGGAGGAGTCGACCTTGAGCTGCAGCTCGCTGTGTGCGAGTGGTTCAGCAGTTCAGCTGAGATCGCCTCCTTCCTTCCTACAGTGACTTGTTCTTTATGTCTGTCCCGTCCCCGTCCCGTCCCGTCCCCCTCCTCCTCATCTCATTCAGGTCTCGGTCGTGTCCTTCCCCTCGTGTCACTTATGACGGTGTTATGACACTGGATAAGGAAAGACTATCTGCTTGTAAACAAGTTTAATTTTAGCCGGCACTCGTGGGTAGCTGGCCTTCACCGGTAGACACTGTAAATGACGAGTGTGCGTGTTTATGTGTGAAGAAAGAGAATATATATGTGTAGCTATGAAGCAGATTATTCTCTTTATAGCTATGGTTGTGTGTCAGCCATCCGCTGGCCTGGCAGCTCTTCAGCTGCTTTGTAGAGAGAGGGAGAAAGATGGAGATGTCACATAAGCTGTCCAAATTCAATAAGTCCATCTTATCTAATTTGTCCCTGACATAATGTGGCTGTAGTTTAACATTATGATGATAAATAATGATAATACTTCTGCCATTAACTCAAACATACAAGGTAATACAAGACATCATGACAACATGCGCAGCTATTCCTTATTCCATGATGGTAATAACTTTCCGTGACGCTAACGGTGCGTTTGTGCGTTGAGCAGGTGCGGCCCGCTCGGCGGTGTACCGGACCAGAGAGATGGCGGCCCGGGCCCTCGTCCCCTTCGTCCTGGTCACCCAGGTCCCGTCCACCGTCCACGCGCTGCTGCAGGAGCTCCCCGCGCAGCCCGGACCCGGAATCCAGCACAACCACCTCCACGGGACTCTGCTGCAGGTCTGTGCCCACACACACACACACACACACACACACACACACACACACACACACACACACACACACACACACACACACGTCAACGTAAACCAATACGCTCGTATGTGCTACAACACTCGGTGGGGGGGGGCTGTAATCACAAGTCTCTTAAATGACCACAAGTGTTTATTTAGTGGAATCAAACCCTGATTGTCCAAGCAGGAGTCTGAAGTATGTTGCTTACAGTTACATAGTACACACACACACACACACACACACACACACACACACACACACACACACACGCTAAGCTTCTCAAATGTAAGGAATTGCTGGAGACGTTGCCTTCAGCCTGGATTTCTTGATTAGTTGCAGCAATAATTGACAGATTGAAGGTATAATATGTCGCCACGTTGGCGGTTGCTGTGTGTGAGTGAATGAAGAGAAGGAGATAAAACCTTATTTCCTTTCCTTATTGACCACGGTTACGTCCTAAAGCACATCCACGCCTCGGTGCAGAAAAAGCAACGCAAAGACGTTTTAGAGTGACTTAAAAAAAAAAAAAAAGGTTATGAATGACTTAAACAATCCTAGTTCAAACATGAACATCTCCACAGCTGGACACGAGTGGTTTTCACTTCAAGAAAGACAAAATATGACACGCAATCACTAAAGTGCTTATCATAACATGCGTATGTGTGCACACCCACGCAGAGATTATAGATACAGACCCTCGGGCCTCCACACACACACACACACACACACACATCCTCTGTCAGTCCCACACACACACACACACAGTTTCCACACAGAGCCTGTCCAGACAAGGCGGTTATCGCAGGGTAAATGCCAGTGTTTAGTTCTGTCATCACACTCTGACAAACACAACCAAACAGTCTGCCGGTAATATCAACACACGCAGAGGAGACGGGGAGAGGGAGAGTCCCCCCCCCCCCCCCCCCCCCCAAGCCTTTTATTGAGCGCCCCTGATGGGGGTCGCTGTGGGAGCAGGGTGGGGTGCGGAGCGGCAAGAACCGGGTCTGAAGGGTCAACTCAAAGAATGAGAGAGAACTGCACTGTTTCCTTCATGGCTTATGGTTTGATAGCGGTCTGGACTGTAGGGGGGGGGGGGTCCGCTGTGGGATGGGGGGGGGGGGTGGCCCTCTTAAAGGCGGAGAGGAGATTCTTTAGGAGGAGAGTGGATTTTCGTTCGCCCTCCTGTCATGGCCGCCGCGTGCCGATTCTTCCCCAGATGTCTCCCGATCGGCCTCTTCAGCTCCCCCGTCTCCATCTATTTCCTTCTCCGTCGCCGCGTTCCTCCGCTTCCTGTCCCTCCTGTTGAGACTCCATCTTCTCCTCCCGTGTCTCCACTCGCTCCGTCTGCCTCCCTTTCCCGTACGCAGAGGGTGAGATCCAGCTGTGTGACGATTTGCATTCGCACTTCAAAAATCATAAAAGGACGATGAAACGTCGGAGTACCGTTAACGTTTGTCTGCCACAGAGATTCTGTTCTACACACTGCTTCACTGGATCGATGAATACACCTCATCTATGCTCAATATAAGAAAGAGACTCACCTCAACACATGTTGACAACATGTCCTTGTTTTGAAATCATCGGTTGTTTTACGTCAGACTGGCGTATTTTTTGTCGACCAACCCAGGAAGTGGGCACCGCGCTGGTTCCCTCGGCACCATCGGATTTTGGATTATTGCAGGAAAGAATCTCTGTGGCAAACAAGCGTTTGTGATACTTACACGTTTCATTCAGCAAGATGATCCTCACACATGAACGCCACTTTTATGATTTTTGAAGTGTGAATGCAAATCGTCAGAAGTGAAAAGCTAACGCTAGCCTGTAAAGGAGCGACAGCACGGTCCCACGAGGCTGTGAAGGGGGACTAGGCTTGACGTTTTGTAGTCTCATTTAGCTACTCAGCAACCGCCACGTAAAAGCTTCAAAATTACAGAGAGGGGTATTTACTGACGGATTTGACATCGTAGATCAAAAGGTTCAAATCTCTTAAGCTAACGTTAAACACAGACCTTATTTCAGGCGTCTAACCGAATGCCCATTCAAAAACAACATTGACAAGGGAACGCGGAGTGCAAAAAAATGCTGACACATCCAGGTTTTGGACCCACACCTGCACCACTTTGAGAGTTTATGCAAGTAGCCCTAATAGTGTTGTGCATATCTGTAGTGGCCATCTGTAAGCGGGCTATAGATAGCAGGTGTGTGGGGTTATTAGCTGCATGCAGGTGAAGTGGTCTAAACATAGAAAAGCAGAGATAGTGGCCATTCAGCGTACGTGTGGAGGGGGAGCCACACACACACACACACACACTGATACAGATAGAGGCCGTGTGGTCTGAGACTCCAGAAGAATGAATGCACAGAGAGAAAAGGGAGTGAGTGTGTGTGTGTGTGTGTGTGTGTGTGTGTGTGTGTGTGTGTGTGTGCCTGTGTTTATGCTGAGACGATGAGGCCATTGAGTTGGGCCTTGGGAGATGCCTAATGTAAGTTAATGTGCTTTGAGTGTGTGTGTGTGTGTGTGTGTGTGTGTGTGTGTGTGTGTGTGTGTGTGTGTGTGTGTGTGTGTGTGTGTGTGTGTAACAGGTAGCAGATGTTTTTTGCTGGATGGAGAAATGACTTCCTCTGTTATTGTCAAAGAACAACTGTTAGTGGGCCAAGTGTGGAGCTGGGAACCATCACAGCTACCGGGGGCTTACTGTACCACCCTGCTGACTTTCTCACACACACACACACACACACACACACACAAATTCACATAGTTTAGCCAAGAGACCAGTCCTCCATTGTGCAATCTCAGAACCCATCAACTATCTGTCTGATGACGATTCAGCCTTTGGTGGCTACGGCCAATATTTTTGGGATAATGATTATCCGGGTCAATATTCATGAACTCTTTGTGCGGTGGTTATTGTTCACACTCCGATTAGCAACTGTAACTAGCCACGGACCAGCTTCTTTCACAATTATCCAGTTTACACTCAGTTAACCGTTATTTTTAAACCAATAGAAAGCCGGTGGCTATCGTCTATTTTGGCCAACGCGCGCCACCGTCTCCCACTCAAAACGCACACCAGAGCGCTTCTGATGCTAAAGTCTTGTCCCGTTGCCTCCAGATTCAACCTCCCCGTACTGTATATGTCTATAGAGATCATCTACTGTGTGGCATTTGTATTCCGCCCAGAGGACAGTTCTCTAAAAGAGATGGTACAACACAGCTAACAGGCTTGGATGTGAGAGAATCACATGGGCTTAATTTGTCCCCACGGACAAATGATCTGATCAAAGAGATTCATTTGGAATGAAAGTCCATGAAATGTCAGTTTCATATGCTGATGTGTCTAGACATCTGCAGATACAGACCCTGCAGCGTTGCCGGGGGGAGGGGGGACGGGGACGGAACAGCATTTGTCAATAGAACAGTTACTGTAGGTTCTCTGTTAAACGTAAGTTAATAATAACATATTCCAGCAACAAGCAGATAAGACACAACTGACTGGTTTTTGAATGAAACCCTTTTTTTTATCGGTTTGAATTGAGGCAGTCCAGTCCCGTGGATGGCCCCGAGCGAGGCCCTGGTCTTTGATATAAACCACTCTTAAAGCACGTTGGAGTCCCTTCAACCGCTCCCGCGTGCCCCGAACCTCTGTTGACACAACCAGAAGCGAGCTTAACGAGCCCGTCGGAACTAACCCAACCCGACACCGGACTCCCGACACGCGCCGGCAGCTGGCCTAGCGCCGCCCGATGCCGGCCAGAAGTATTAAAGCTGTGGCCAAGTCGACAGACGTAATCCTTTGTGTATTTCCACAACAAGAGGCTCAAAGAGACCGAGACTGAGGAGCAGGAGGCTGGAGAACTACCAGCGTCTCCTCTCCTCTGGCAGCAGCAAAAGTATTCTCCCACAGTCAGACAACTTCAGGGTTGGACACTATGTGTACCACCCTTCCTCGTTGAGTATTATTTTAACCATTGACTTTTATCCTTGTGGTAGTATTAATCTGAAAATACCATTTCTAATCCTTAGCGCCACTCAATTTCACAGGCCACCAGCAAATTCTTTACAAAGTCCTTAGGGGGGGTCAAGGACCCCCAGTTTAAGTCCCTGACCTTACCAAATGTAGTAGATTCACAACATTATCTTAACTCAAGGTCCACTTACCAGCTTTTTTCCAGAGCTTTTGACTGCACGTCATAGCACTCATCATAGTTTGCTTGCAAAGTTCCATACTTTGAAATGGTCGAATGATGACAACGAAGCCAGTTCTATCTTCAGATGAAGACCGTTACGTTTGGTTGAAAGTTCCCCCCAAAAAAACTAGTTAGTGGACTTTGAGTTTAAATTGTTGTATTGAATTCATATTTCTGAGGTCAAGGATACATTTTCCACCGACATAGTAATCAATAAAACTATTTAAACTTAAGGTCCACTTACTAGCTCTTCTAGAGCTTTCTATTGCCTTTCACAGCATTCATCATAGAGGTTGCTAAGCCGACTCCATCCTCTGATGAAGACTCTAAGATGCGGTTGAAAGCCCCCAAAACAAGCTAGTAAGTGGACTTTGAGTTTAAATTGTTTTATAGAATGACTGTCTCTGAGGCCAAGAATTCCATTTTCACAGAAATCCAATAGCACAAACCTAACTCAAGGTCAACTTACTGGCTTTTTTTCAGAGCTTTCAACCACATTCACAGCTTTCGTTGCGTCGTTTGCGTCTGAGGTCAAGAATTCATTTCCCCCACTCAAATGTAGTATATTTTTAGAAACATAATCTGCAGCAACAACTAGATTTCTAAAAGAAAAAGAAAATCATTTTGCAGAATCTTATTTTGTCACCCATACAGGTTGCACCGCGTTGTTCTTGTGTTGAGTGTAAGAAACCCAACAGAACCAACGGCTCCGTGGTCGTCCCTCCTGCTTTCTAGCGGTGTGCTTGAAGTGGTTCACGTTCTACTGCTCTAGGAGACACTTGCAGGAGTAGTTGGCTAAGCTGAACGTCACCCTTCCAAACACACACAATCATACATACCAAATGACTCGGTCGTCACGCCCGTGTGTGTGTGTGTGTGTGTGAGTGGGTGGGTGGGTGGGTGCAAATGCATATGTGAGGGAGTATGACTCGGTATCTAGGGTGCATGTGCAAGCTTTGGTTGCACAGGGATACGGCTATATAGAGCAAGAGAGTGTGTTTATTTCCGTTTATATTTAGCCCGTCTTTATTGGGATCTCATTTTGCCTAATTGGGCGCGTCCACACTTCGCCCAACCTCTATCTGGTTTTATGTGAATTCCGATTTATATGTTCCTTTGTGCATGCCTTTTACTGGAGTGAGCCATGAATTGGCGTGCAATTATTTGCACTTGCTGTGTGTGTCTGTCTGTGTCTGTCTGTGTCTGTCTGTGTCTGTCTGTGTGTGTGTGTGTGTGTGTGTGTGTGTGTGTGTGTGTGTGTGTGTGTGTGTGTGTGTGTGTGCCTGTGCTCGGTGCAGCGTGTGGTCAGTCTGTGGTTGCGGCAGTGGGAGGGACGACAGGGCAGGCTGATAACAGAGTCTGAAGGGACCTCACATCCACCACCACTATTTTTACCGGACCCAAAAGAGGAGCTAGGCTTCTTGCAACACACACACACACACACACACACACACACACACACACACACACACACACACACACACACAAGCAGTTAAAAGCCTCACTAGAAAACAAGGCGTACAAATAGGATATTTTTCATATTTAGCACTGCCACACCAAAGTTTTTTTTTTTTTTTTTTTTTTTTTGCTCAAAGTTGCAACCCAAAGCTCCAGAGGGGGGTTGATTGTGCTGCTATGGTCATACAGTAGAAAGGATATTAGGAAATTAAAGCTGCATTAATCAATATCTTTATATTGTAGAAGTTCATATTACATTCCGACAGCAATCAGTAAATTTAATGCTCCGACAAAAACAGAAACAAATCGGGTATTTGTAGCTGTTGCAAAAACTGTAATAAGCCTATGCTGCCTGTCTACCTGCCTGTCTACCTGTCTACCTGCACGTCACTGGAGTCTTCCACCAGCTGTTAGCTTAACAGCGGTGAGTGCTAACAATAGCCATCTTCGTTGTTTACATTCTTTACGATCATTTTGGGGGAGTGGCTTTGGAGGGAGGCCCGAAGGGTTTGGACTGTCACTTTTGAAAAGTGATCCAGATCTTGATAATTTCTCAAAATTACCAAGGTTAGCTTTGATAATGGATCAAATTAGCAAAAGTTGTAACTTGTAGTGACCAACACAGAGTTTTCACCCAGCTGTTCAGTCTCCCTCACCTCTACTGAGCAGCTTTACCGTTGCTTTCATCTACCCCATATCCAGCAGCAGCAGCAGGTGTTTCAGCTATAAGGCACTGTACACTGTAACCCACTGTACACTATAACCCACTGTACACTATAACCCACTGTAACCCACTGTACACTATAACCCACTGTACACTATAACCCACTGTAACCCACTGTACACTATAACCCACTGTACACTGTAACCCACTGTACACTATAACCCACTGTAACCCACTGTACACTATAACCCACTGTACACTATAACCCACTGTAACCCACTGTACACTATAACCCACTGTACACTATAACCCACTGTAACCCACTGTACACTATAACCCACTGTACACTATAACCCACTGTAACCCACTGTACACTATAACCCACTGTACACTATAACCCACTGTAACCCACTGTACACTATAACCCACTGTACACTATAACCCACTGTAACCCACTGTACACTATAACCCACTGTACACTATAACCCACTGTACACTGTAACCCACTGTACACTATAACCCACTGTACACTATAACCCACTGTAACCCACTGTACACTATAACCCACTGTACACTATAACCGACTGTACACTATAACCCACTGTACACTGTAACCCACAGTACACTGTAACCCACTGTACACTATAACCCACTGTACACTATAACCCACTGTACACTATAACCCACTCTAACCCACTGTACACTATAACCCACTGTACACTGTAACCCACTGTACACTATAACCCACTGTACACTGTAAACCTCTGTACACTATAACCCACTGTACACTGTAACCCACTGTACACTATAACCCACTGTACACTATAACCCACTGTACACTGTAAACCTCTGTACACTATAACCCACTGTACACTATAACCCACTGTACACTGTAACCCACTGCCCACTATAACCCACTGTACACTGTAACCCACTGCCCACTATAACCCACTGTACACTGTAACCCACTGTACTCTATAACCCTGTGTACACTATAAACCACTGTACACTGTAACCCACTGCCCACTGTAACCCACTGACCACTGTAACCCACTGCCCACTATAACCCACTGACCACTGTAAACCACTGTACACTGTAACCCACTGCCCACTGTAACCCACTGTACCCTATAACCCACTGTACACTGTAACCCACTGACCACTAACTCACTGTACACTATAACCCACTGTACACTATAACCCACTGACCACTGTAACCCACTGTACACTATAACCCACTGTACACTATAACCCACTGTACACTGTAAACCACTGTACACTATAAACCACTGTACACTATAACTCACTGTACACTATAACCCACTGTACACTATAACCCACTGTACACTGTAAACCACTGTACACTGTAACCCACTGTACACTATAACCCACTGTACACTGTAAACTACCTGCTCAGTACGAAACGGCAACGTTAGCGATTAGTTTTTGAACACAGTGGAGCATTTAGAGGCAGATATTAGATACTGTTGCTGCTTTAAAGTTGAAATGAATAACAAGAGAATCAGTGTACATAAAGTTAAATAATGAGGAATATTTCTCAAGAATACTATTTTTGAAACTGTATTTTTGAGTACAATACAGAGAAACGAGGTCTTCACCACCTACACAATTATGTTTACTTTGAATTTAAAAGATATGACATCTGAACTTATTTTAAAGGTACCCTGTGAAGTTGTTTGACTTAATAGAGTAGTGTGTTTATGTGTGGCTGCTGATTTTATTTGTGTCGGGTGCAAACGCACGAGGACGCGCAAACGCGTTGTTTATTTAACGGAAAACTCAACCCAGGGCGCCCTTTAAACGTCAGAATAAGTGGACTTCAGTGAAGAGGGTTTCAGAGAGTGTGGCAGTTGGGTTTGAAGGGGTAATAATGGTACATTTCCTACAGGTGTAGTACTTGTAGCCGTACTAAATGAAGCACGGTGCCTCATCGTGGTACTCGGAACAAACACCAAGAGGGGAAAAAAGAAATCCAAATTTTACAAAAAAGTCCTGAAATTTGATGAACAAAAAAACGAGGCTGCAGCAGGTCTCTGTGCTGCAGCCTCAACGTCTCCCATTCATTTTGAGCTCGACCCAATCCCAGCGTCTCCTCCCACACGGGGTGTAGTTCTGCTGTCTTTCAGGAGGAGGAACAGGGAGGCGGCCTTTTTTCTATAAATATTCCGGGTTTCTTCCATGGCTGGATCGAGCCAGTTGAGCGTCCCGAGCAGGGACTTCCCAACCCGGTGGATGAGGTGGAGCCGTGGAGAAGCGACTGACGCTGGAACCAGCGCTGGCAACGGTGCCGCCCTGTGCTTCTGAATGACTCAACCAATTTCATAACGGGATGCAACAACAACTGAACTGAGGGCCATTTTTTTTGGTTTGTTTCAACAGCCTGTAAGCAACAAAAACAAACCAAGTTAGACACGATTCTGAGAAGCGTCGCCTCAAACGTGATTGTTGTTGAGTTTAACGTCACGTCGGACACATGAGCACGCCCCGCAAGGCCGCATGTCACATCGTGTCCTGCTTGGTCGCGTACCAGCAGGTTCAAGAGTTTAAGGCTTAAGAGTCCCAACAAAAACAGAACATAGTTAATCCAGATTATTGTGGTCCAGTATCACTTTACTGAGCAAACAGGGCGATGGGACACTCTCACTATCATGGAATACTCCCTGGTCAAACACAAGATGCATCAAGCGATCATTGTTCGACGCATCGACCTGGGAATCTGCCAAAAGCGTCACATGAGATTTAAGTAGGTCAATTAGAAACTCGGCAAATATTTGCAGAGACTAGTTCAAGTGTGACCCGTCCTGAAGGTCCGGTTTTGTTTTTGACAGAGGGAGTCACTCGTGAAAGGTCCAATATTGGGTTTGGGAATGGGCTGCATGGGGGGGGGGGGGGGGGGGGGACAGCGAGAGGGAGATGGACAGGGGATGGGTGTGGAGGCTGTTTGGATGAGCCAGTGGGTGTCGCCTGGGCGTGGAGACGGCAGGGGGGAGAGAGAGAGAGAGAGAGAGAGAGAGAGAGAGAGAGAGAGAGAGAGACCAGGGGCAGGCCAGGACCCGGTGGCCAGGATTGGTGCTACGTGGTCGGCCTGGTTTTTCCCCCACGTTTCCTTCCCTGCGCTGGGTAATGAATGGCTTCCTACTGGTCTGTGGCCGTGGCCCCGACTTTAAAGAGTATACTTACCAAGGCCCAGAATACACAGGCCAGCCAGCCAGCCAGAGTCCTGGCCTCTGAACACTCCCAACCACCAGTCCACCTGCTACGAACCGGCTCCGTCACACGCTGTCACATCAGCCGCGACGAAAACGAGTGATTCCATCTTCAATGGGGGGGAAACGTCCTCTTTTTTTTTTTTTTTTTACATCTAACAGCGCCAGCGTCTTTTTCTTCACTTGTTCCCAATGAGGAGAGCGCTAGAATCTGGTACTCCTCCACACCCAAGGGCCCCAGCTGAACCATGGACCTTTTTACTGCGAGGGTGACCCTCAATGCCAAACCAATCCTCATGCTGTAGGAGAGTCGACATGCCCCGTTGTTCCACTTTCTGTAGTTTGTGAACACGCCTCTCACAAATGGTGCTGACATCAGCTGGTGTATAAATGTAATAGGTGACGGCGCTCACATGTATGGCGTTTCAGGAGTGTGTGTGTGTGTGTGTGTGTGTGTGTGTGTGTGTGTGTGTGTGTGTGTGTGTGTGTGTGTGTGTGTGTGTGTGTGTGTGTGTGTATACACGCAGGTGCTGTTTCTGCTGCGCTCCTACCAGACTGACTCGCACAGACCCCTGCCAGCAGGAAGCGGCATCACCGAAGGCCTCCGTCGACGCATGTGGCTCGCCTCTCGGTAATCCTAGACACACACACACACACACACACACACACACACACACACACACACACACACACACACACACACACACACACACACGCACACACGCACACACGCACGCACAGATAAGCATCCCTCCTGCCCTCCCGACTCGGCTCACCAGAAGAATAGCTCCTTGTCTCACCGTTCATCCCCTCCCCGACCGTGTCCGCTTCATGTCCTGCCCGGGCTTCCATTTCAAAGCGACCGCCTGCTGTCCCATCCGCAGACCACCCCCCTCTCCCCCCCTCCCCCTTCTACCTCTGCCCCTCTCTCACCCGAGATCGAGGCCTCAAGATGGGGCGCAGATTACCCCCCCGCCGGCCCCCTCCTGCCCGGCCGAGGTCAGGCCCGGGTCTCCAGTCTCCACCGCGCTGCGGATAACGCCGGGGTCGCCGGGGTTAGCAACACTAGCCCCGCGAGGCGCGCTTGGTTACACTGATGAGCCTTTATTAAGATGACGAGGCGGATTCTTGCTCACCGGAGCGCGCCCGCCGCCCGTCCGTTTGATCATGCGGAGCCCCGGCGCCCAGATCTAAGGACGCCGCAGGTCAGACGAACCTCTGCTTCTGGAAAAGAGACAACGCTCCTTTCCCTTCCAGAACACCACTCATTTGAAACGGACACGGAATGCGTTGTCCGTCCGCTCTGAGTCAGCGTTGGGTCTCTGTGTTGTGTCATTTTGGTCTGCAGACTGCAGACACTCATGTGGCTCACTGCAGTTGACTTTGGCTTCGTGGCGGCAGTGAAATTCCCCTGCTGACGATATTGCTTTAAGAAAAACAAATATGCACAAAATTATCATCCAACAAAACGTTGAGGAGAGAGAATGACGGACAAATACGACGCGTATGTTTCAATATCCATGTGGCCACAATATTTAGGCAAATCTGATGAGTCGACTGTTCTCACACAGCGTCTAATCTAACGACAAATCAGACAAAGGCTGAATAACAACGTGAGAAGACGCCTTAAGTTACCATGACAGCAGCCGAGGAGAAAGGACTTTTAACAAGGAGACGATAAAGAAACATTATTAAAATCTGTTTTAAGATGCTGCCACTAACAGTAGTTGATAATCCTGATATTTCATGCTTTGGTGGGGACAGAAAGTAAGAGGAATGCACGCTTTGACCCGGCGCAGAATCAAAGTATGGACATTTGAATTATTATACCACAATAACACAAGATCAGACATTTGCAAGCATGTTGTTTCTTTTTCTTTTTTTTTGTTGATTCGCAACAATAACGAGGTGAAGCATAGAGAGAGAGAGAGAGAATATAATGCAAAATTCATAACAGGCGTCGCATAGTGGAGCATCGTTCTGTTGTCGTGGCCGACCACCATCGCGTTGACCGACAGCCTCGTCACGTCGCCCGCTGCCGGCTCTTGGGTCCCGGTACCAACCTCTCAGAACTTCTCCAGGGAGTCGTTTGGACTGTGACCAAATGATTCAGCTCGTTACAGCCTGCTTCAGGATCTTACCTCACACACACACACACACACACACACACACACACACACACACACACACACACACACACACACACACACACACACACACACAACCCACTTCACAGGCAGGACTCTACCCTGACCAAATATGTTCTCACTTTGGCCACACACACACACACACACACACACACACACACACACACACTCACTCTTCCCCCAGCCCTCTTCCCATGCTCCATCGTGTGTGTGTGTGTGTGTGTGTGTGTGTGCGTGTGCACAGAGGATTTGTGTGGGAGCGTGTGTCTTATTAATATCCGAGTGATGACAATGTGACGTCAAGCTCACACACTGTCTCCCTTGTCTTCACACACACACACACACACACACACACACACACACACACACACACACACACACACACTCGCGGGCTTTCACAGAGCTGTGGTCATACCCTTGATTGAACGCACTGAACACACACTTCACACGGCCCACACACGCTGTTCCACTTAAGCCATAAGGAGATGCAACACATTGTCAACATTCACAAATGATAGCATGCGGATGATTCTACATGGTGACTGTAGTGAATTAATAATGAATCGGTTACTATATGTACAAATACGGAGTAAATCTGTTCTTTTCTTCGAGCCGTTGCTTGTTTCCACCGACTGTAAGTGAGTTAATCCAATCTGCAAACAGCCGGGGGGCGCCTCATGTGATGCTCCCTCATTCAAAATGAAAACGCTCGTCGGCGTCCTGTTGAGCGAGCCGGTGACCCGGCGATTACAGTGACTCGTTGTTCGGGCCGTCAGTGACTCTCATCTGTCGGCCGATCGCGGGAATCACGCTGAAACCATTGTTGTGTCTATCAAAAACATTTAATGTCACTTTAGTATCTATAATGCAATCATCTTTAATACCCCAGGAACGCCTCATTGAGAGGAAAGCATCTCATGTTCCAACAGTGATCGACTGACCGAGTAACGAATTACAGAATATTACAGTAATACAGTATCAAATTATAACAAACCTGTGTTGTAAAATCATTCATTTTGTTGTTTACTGGCAAGGTTAAGGTGTTAAATCCTCAGCCTGGACCCCATTAACTGCTCACAATCTCTAATCAATATTGAGATCGTGCTTATTTATCACGAATATTCATTGATTTCGGCACTTTTACATTTAAATGAACCGATGAACACGGCTTTACCGTGTTACGCTACGTTCTCGATGATATACATAATCGGGGCTGCACGATGTTGGAAAGATATCTATATCTATGGAAATGCAGGAATATTCACCCTGGTTTTAGTAAACGCAATGGTTACATGGATGAATGGCAAAAATAAGCCAATGGCCCCTTGGACAGCCCACTTCCAGCACCCGTCGACCCAACATCTGACTCCATTTATCTACGCCTTTGTTCTTGTTAACAACCATTCACGTAACATATTGAGAAAATAACTCTTCTTATGTAGACGAACGATTCAAATGTATTCCTGCGTCAGTCGGTCCGGAGCCCTAAATCCGCCTCGTGCTCCACCCGTCTGGGTTTAGGAGTCCATGCAGTCGAGTTAAACTCACCCAAGTTTACGCTAGAGACCGGGTCTCGTGAAACCAGAGATACAACCACGAGACCCAATACACAAAACCTTTGTGGGCAGAAAGCGCCGGAAAGAAGCCAATAAATGAAGCTGGAGTTTTCTCTACACAGACAGAAGAGGTCTGATCGGGATGAGGGAAGCGACCTGAGCCCTTCAGATCACAACAAATCACAAACCAATAGACTCCATTGAGTTGAAAATGTCCGATGACCTAATTCAGCGGCTTGTGGTGAGACATGAGCCCGTTTCTGGAACCATAGATACCAAACCGGAGATAATCAATGACTGCAGTGTGAGCTCTTCAACTTTGGGACATTTTTGGTTCTAAAAAGTGTCTTTCTTTCAACGCAGGAGGAAGTTTATTAAAGGCACAACTAATTACCCAAGATGAATTTGATGAAACCCGATTTGTCCTTTCTTTTGTAGAAGCAATGGCTGTGAGGTGACCAGAGGAGCCTTTCTGGATGTGTTGGTGTGCCTCTGTGGGCCGAAGATCAGCCTGCTGGACGGTGAGTGGTCGACGCCTCTCGCTCAGGATACAACAACAACTCTCTCAGTCTGATGTGTTTGTGTCACAAGGTTACCAGATGATCGGTAACTATCACTACTAGTGTTCTCTCTCTGGCCTGAGACGTTCAGCAGCGACTTCCTCTGAAAAGAACACGTGGCGCACTTTGTGACGGTGTGCTGCATGTCGAGAGAACGGAAATCTTACATCAACGTTCAGTCAAAAACATACAAAATAGGGAATTAAGTAGATAGAAAAACCGTCATTAGGTAAGATTTTATACATTATAGGGTAATAATTGACCATAGCATGGTCATTTAAATATACATACTGAATTAATGACTTCATTGACTTTCTTCAGTTCAGAAATGTTGCTGTGTTTCAGCTCTCATATTGAGAGGAAACCATTTGAACGGTGGTCTGTGCTCGCTCTTCTAGACTTGATTGGGATTTAGATGACGATCTTTTTGCTGATGTCAGCCGCCTGCTGGAAAGTTGATCAGCTCAGCAACTGTGTTCCAACCCCACCCACCCACCCACCCACCCAGTCCCCCCACCCCCCCCCCAGGTTTGCTGTGAACCGGACCCGTGAATACTTTATAGACTTAACAGACGACCCCGCCGCAGCGCTTGCCGGTGAGGCTGTGCACCACGCTCTCCATTTAGACTGATTGTTGACAGAAGTCAGCTCCATCCCCCTTGTGTGTGTGTGTGTGTGTGTGTGTGTGTGTGTGTGTGTGTGTGTGTGTGTGTGTGTGTGTGTGAGACCGGCTGGGGGTCTCTGCTGCGGAGGAATGTGAAACCGAAGGCGAGCGATCTCTGACAGATGGTGGGATTGTGCTTGTGACCCAGTTTATGAGGAGAAAAAAGAAGAGAGAGGGGGGAGGGGGGGGGGGGGGGGGGGGGGGGCACTTATGTTTTCGGCCGGCCATGTGCTGAACACATGTCGGTCTTGACAGTGGAAATACCGGAGATTTCTCAAAACAAGCCCGTTGATTGAGCGCCCGGGCCCGGCTTGGCCCGGCTCTGCCCCTTACATAACTAAATAAGCAGCCCGGAGCTCCCACACACCTCCAGCGCCTCTCTATTATTATCACCAGTCGCTCTTTAACCTCTCGCCCTCCGACCGCCGTCGCTCCGTCGCTCCATTTTTCCTTCCTTCCGTCTCCTCATTTCCTAAATCCTTCACCTTCTTGTGTAACTGCACTTTTCAAACAAATCAGAGTTATAAAAAATAAATATATGAATAATAAGCCACAGGTTGGGCAAGTTCATCCGAACAGCATCACCAGGAGTAAAGGAGGGGAACGACCCCCCCCCCCCCCCCCCCCCCCCTTTCTTTTTAACTGGCACCCTGCATCAAGTAGGAACTTTGCATTTACCAGCCAATTCCTGTCGGCTCTGTGTGAGCGCCCACATTTCTCTGCCTCGGCCCTTTGATCCACGCAGACTCATAAACCCCCCCCCACCCCCCCACCCCCCACAGTCCACCGCTTCATCTCAACCTGCGCCAGTCTTCTGTTTCTTTTGCTTTTCAGCTGTGCTGGTGAAAAAAGAAAAGAGCTGAGCGGTTTGGTGTGAGGGAGGGAGGGAGGGGAAAGTGGGGGAGAAAAGGCGACGCGTAAAAGTTTGAAGTATTCATGCATTTGCTGGAATCTGGTGAGTCTGCATCAGTGTGGATGTGATGGTAGAATCTGGTGTGAAGTGAGTCACCGATCCTCTCACTGAGCGTCTGTCATGAGCAAAGATTCATTCCCACGGTTGTGCTGAAGTAAAGCGCTGTAGGTCAGCTGTACATTTTGCTGTATTCATTTCATATTTTTCTCCAGTGGGTGTCACTTGAGTGGGCTTTGGTTGGGGCTGAGGGCCGCTACATTATAAATGAGGCTAGTGGCTGCAGGCTACGTTAGCCGACGCTACCGCAGCACAACCGCAGGCTGTCTGTAAGAGGTGGACGTAGTCGTCGTGACGACACACGGTGCTTTGTGGACTGCCGTTTTGAATCCTCGAGTTTGGCATTTTGGTTGTCGCCCTCTTGGTTTTGTGCAATCAGTGAAGGGAAGTTTTGGACTGCAGAGGAGTAACGTAGAGACGCCGTATACGGCACCTGTC
>NW_027176263.1:15432793-15470993 GCF_023349555.1 Cebidichthys violaceus
TGTATTACTTTGCTTATTTGCTGTTAACAATTTATTTTAGGTAATCTTTTTCCCACTCAGATGGCACCGATATCTGCTCCGGACTAACGTGGCAATTTGGTGTTTTGGATTTATTAGGATCTTCTGACATTGAAATAAACGTAGTGAGACTTCATCTGGAAAGCTCTCTCTTTAGTCACAATCTCCTTCATGGTTTGGCTCAAGAGGCCGGTTAGCACCGAGAGAAAACCAGCAACGCCTCGAGGCTGTCCAGGCTCAAACGGACTAGACAGCACCGCTGTGCAAGCTGGGTGACTTTTATATTTGTGTGTGTGTGTGTGTGTGTGTGTGTGTGTGTGTGTGTGTGTTCATGCAGGGTGGGCCTCGCTGTTTATTTGCATGTTACAGCTACGGAAGTCTGTACCCTGAGTTGGCATCTTTTCCTGTGACCGTGTGTATTTGAGTACGTGGGCGCGCCGAGTGTGTCGCGAGACGGCAGCTCATTAAAGCGGCCCGTTAAAAGTCAGAGGCAGCGGCGACGGTCGGACCAGCTGGGATTCAAACCGCGGGAGCGTTTTCAGTTCTGCACTAAAGAGAGAGAGAGAGAGAGAAGTGCAGCGGCCCGAATGAACAATGACACTGGCTTGGCATGACCGGCCCCAGTGATGGATTCACCCTCATTGGAGTTCAGAAGAGCCGATGGTCTTTGTGAAACACTGAAACATACACAACGTCCACCATAAGTAGAACAAGCTGCTGTGGTTATTGGTGCATCGGTGCCCCTTTTTTTCCCCCACTTACACATTTGTGTTTGTTCTTCAAGTTTAGTTGTAGTGGCGTTGTAAAAAAAAAAAAGAAGATATTTGGGAACATTCAGCAGCTTCAGATGATATTTGTTAATCTAGAGAGCGCCTTAAACCAACCTGTCTGTCCGCTAGCTAGTAGCTAGCTAGATAGCTAACTAGCTAGCTAGATACCTAACTAGCTATTAGCTAGCTAGATAGCTAACTAGCTAGATAGCTAACTAGCTAGTAGCTAGTTAGCTATTTGTTGATCTTGATTTCATTCATTATTCCTTTTTAAATACACCATAGTTAAACGTGCAATGTGGACCTGTAATTACAGAGACACTGCTTTTTGTTGCACACATTGACTGTATATAAGAAGCGGACGCACCACCCATTGGTTTTTGGAATGCTGCCGCCATCTTGTTTTTGTGCAACCAGCAGTGATACGAGAGGGTGGAGCCAAGTACAACCGGACAACAAACTGTTACGATTAACGGTCGTGAACTGAAAGCACACCGTGAAAGGGTTGAAGTTCTAAACGAGACCGTCGTTTACTAAATGAACACCAGGCTTTATTGTCACGTTTTCATTGACCTCCATTAAAAGCCGAGGAGTCGCCCTCTGATGGCCATTACAAAGAATACAAGTTTAAGGCACGTCAACGCGTCACATAAATATGGCTTTTAATATATTAAAACTCGTATTGTTTTTAAAGAGCCGCCACTAAAAACATGCTCCACCATGTTCACCAGCTGCTCTTCAGCACTAGCTTTGTCCGGCTCTCGTTTGGCGTCGGGCAGGAAGGGGACGGCGACTTTTATCAGGGTTTGTGTAGCTTGTGAGCCGGAGAACCACAAACAAAAAGAGCTTGAAGATGCTTCAGAGAGCTCATTGGTTGATGATTCTGCGGGTTTGTTGCTACAGTGTTAGCGACCCTTTGACATTACACATAGAAACGTATTATTTTAAATCGGCGCAACAGGCGAGCAGGTAGGAGGTCTCCCTCGCTGCCATGTCTTTTTATTTTACTGCTCACACTCACAAATATACAGTCTCACACACACACACACACACACACACACACACACACACACAGAGATGTTTACGCACAGACATTGCATGCGCCCACTCTCCACCCACACACACACACACACACACACACACACACACACACACACACACACACACACACACATCGATCCCATAAAGCAAGCTTTATGTTAAAGCTCTAATAACAGGCTGGGGGCCTGAAAGAAATAATAATCATGGAGATGTGCAGCAGGAATGTCAACACGTGTTCCCGGCTGGATGTGTGCTTTGAAACGGGGTCTCACGCCGAGGAAAAACCTGTCCTCCACGGAGGAGTGACCGGCGTGGGAAGGATGGAGAGGAAAGCGGGTGAAGGAAGCAGGAAGTCAAGTTTAGGAGGTGAAGCTAAATGGTGGACGCTAAATGGTGGACGAGGAGCGTATTACTGCCCGAGTGAATTCATCCGTATTACATTTGTGTACAAGGGGAGAGCGAGGCAGCTGTGTGCCCGTGGTTAGGGCGTGCGAAGGGAGGATCTGACCGGTGGGGTTAAAAATACCGTCGGGGGGGGCGACTTGCCAGCCCGCTCTGCAGAGAGAGGACACCAAAGCTGTGCTGATGGATGCCCTCTGAGGCAGCTTCCCTCAGCAGTAGCTCTTGAGCATGTGACTACATCAACGTCTTATTTCTTGACTCCTTTCGTCTCTCCTCCTCCTCCTCCTCCTCTCAGGTCCTCACGGTGCTGCGTGTGTTGAGCTCCAGCGGAGAGCTGGAGTGGAGGGACGGCGCTGACGTCTTGTCCCAGGAGGAGGCCCTGCTGCGCCTTCTGGCCCTGGCTCAGGATTCTGCTCACAGGTCAGAGGAGACCAACAATCTTTTCACATTAGTGATTTGTAATTTGGAGGTGAATAGAATTTCCTTTTCGGGTGCTTAGACGTACAGCAAATGAGTAATTTGGGTGAAGCAGCCCCTTTAATTTCACATTTTAGTACAGTGAAGGTGGGGGGGACGAAGCGAAAGCCAATCACAGACAACAATCAAAAACGCTTTAACCTTTAACCTTTCCGATGTGATTGACGGGTCAATCGGGGCCGCTCTGCTTCTCCGTCCTCTCGTGTCGGACTGAGGACAGCCTGGACGCTACAGTGACTCTCTATCGCCTCTCCAGCTACAAGTGGTACTACAAGACGGGACGTGCCGAGGCTAGTTGGTTAGCATGCTCACTTCAGGAGATATCTCTGCAACGATAGAAGCCTCTGACACAACGTCGACACCGCTACGTCTTCACATTCGGGGGTTTTTTTTGGGATGAAACTAAAATTCTGGCCTGATCTTCACAATGCCCCTTTTAGTATTAGAACCTGAAAGATGATATATCTCGTGAACATACAGTACGCCCTGATCTCTGACAGACCAAAACCTGTAACTTTAATTCATTTCAAGGTAAATGCGGGAAACGGAGCCGCTGACCGCGTGACTCCAAAACACTTACTGGAAAACTCGCTGTCAAAACAGCGCCTGAGCAAATCCAGACCAGCTTTTCAGCCGTGATGGATGAAAGAGACATGAATGCGCTAAACCACGAGATGCAACCCACACTCTCCTCCTCCTCCTGTTGTTCCTGGCTCCCTCCACCTGTGAAGGAGCCCTCGCTCCGGCTGTGGCAGGCTGGCTGTCAAGCCTTCATTCAGAGCCAGAGTCCATGGAGGAGGGACATCCGAGGATCACCGGCTGCACCTTAACCCCCGCACCTGGGCACACCTGGAGCTTAGTGGCCTCTTTCTGCGTGGGTGCTCGTCTATCGGCGCTGTATTCAGGGAACCGAATTGTCAGCCAGCAACAGAGATGGGGTAGTTTAAAAAAAAAAAAGAAAAAAAGATGAAAGCTGATATTTGTGCTCTCAAAGGCCGTCATTAGAGCATTATTCCTACTTGAGATTATTCACACCTGTCATGCTGAAACCATTATATTTCTGTGAGAGTCACTCCGTCCTCCTCTTACCACAAACTGATGTGTGTGTGTGTGTGTGTGTGTGTGTGTGTCACCTTCCTTGACAAGCCGCCGCTGTACTTCTCTCCCCCCACCGACAAGAGAATACAGGCTTGAATCCGGATTGGATTACAAAGGCTCTTAGCCGAGTAAAGTCTTTTCCTGGCCACAATCTCTGGACTCCAGGATCCACTTTCCCTCTGAAACGGCCCCAGGGTTATGATTAGAGCCGCGGAGGGACAGGATTGGGTTCCTGGCCGCCCCTTGTCTCGCCGCGTGGTTGAAAGGCCCCCGGGCTGATGTGATCCATAATGCGGTGGCGAGTACCAGCACACTTCTTTTTGTGGCTTGTAAGTCAACACAGTTGAGCGGCGTGTGAGTAGTTGATGGTTAGTTTACCGCAGTGTTGTTTTCACACCCTGTCGCTGCACTAACCTGCCGAACTAAAAGGGTCGCTTCATCTAAAGTGATTCAAAACGTGCTTCCGATGCTACGTTAACGCCGCGAGCCGGAAAAAGAAAAAAAAAAAAAAGAATTGCCGAGTCGACGTTGAAGTGTTGCTCAAGACGTTCGTTGACGCGGTCGTGTCGTTAAAAAGCAGCGGGAACTGGCGATCTGTGTTTTTTTTAAAGATGTAACGGAACGGGGTGAAACAAAAGCGCATGATTGGTCGAAGCTTCGACGAGTCATCGGAGCGCCAAAGAAACGCCATCGGCTTCCATTGAAAATGACTTGCAAACCTGTCGATCGCAGCATAAAACACCCCAAATAAAGTTCTATTCGCCTCCTTTGTATTGAAGAGAAGAGTGAAGTGAAGTGAAGTGAGGTGGACGTGACAGTCTATTTGGTTTATTAGGACAGATGTTAAAAATAAGCTAACCCAAGTTATTGGTAGACATTTGGAAGCTGGTATCAGGTGTTGGATGTTGTGTTTCAGTGTGGAGCTCCACTGCGCTGCCCTGACCCTGGTCTCTCAGCTGGTGGTTCAACTGGTGAACTCTAACCCTCAGGTAAAGACTGACTAACACTACTACTACTACTACTACTACTACTACTACTCAAGGCTGAAATTCACAAATACAGGATGACGTTGGTTGTAACTGTTTCTGGTAGCTTAGCATACATCCACACTTGCTAGGTGTAGGCCTAGTGTCCACAATCCTCTGCCGTTTTCAAAAACTCCTAAAACGTAGACGTTTGAAAACCCGGCTGACGCCATTTCATTTATTTTTGAAATAACTCTGGGTTTTCATTGTAGTCAGGATTGGCGGAAACGTAGACGTTTGAAAACGATGGCGCAGACTGAAAACGTTCACTTCCTGTCTTATCGGTCACGAGCTTTAGCTAGCATGGACCATATCCCAGCATATCACACTTTTAATTTCAAGTTTGATACTTCAATAAGACGGTATTGAATGTCAAAACCAACCAACCAATTGTAGGAGTGGTTACGTGAGCCGATTTTCTTCCTTGTTTGTGGAGATTTCCAAATTTCAAAGTCAATAAAGGATTAAGAAAACAAGAATACTGAGAGAACCATCAGATTTTCTCCTAATGCTTCTAACCGTACAGACGGGGGAGAAATAAAAAAGTGAGCGAATCGATGGCGAAACGGCAACAAATGCAGATTTAAGAGTCGAGGCGTTAACCGCCTGTGTTTTTTCCCCGACCAATCCAGGGTGCGAGTGCAGTTGCTTGTTTAGCCGAGTGGGGGGCGCTGGTGTGCTCGTGCTGCGGCGAGGAGCAGCCGGTGGAGGTGAAGCTGACGGCCGCCGAGGTGCTGGTCAGCTGTACGGCCACCGTGCTGACCAGCACACACCTACCGCTGGGTGAGTCAGACACGAACACGTCAAAGCCTCTCATTTTCTGAAACCTTTCACAGGGCAAAACCGTTATTTTATGGATCTGATGTACAGGCCTCAATTTAGTGTGTGTGTGTGTGTGTGTGTGTGTGTGTGTGTGTGTCAGGTCTGTCCACCTCGCTTTCTTTGTGGAGGAGTCTGTTTACGCTGCTGCAGGACGAAGACCAGGATGTGCGAGATTCGGCCTCTGACTTCATCTCTAATGTACCGGCACCTCTGCTCAGTACAGGTACACACACACACACACACACACACACACACACACACTCATTACAACGTACACAAGCATGGTTCTACATGATGTTCACATGGACTTACATGCTCACCCACTCAGAAACAAACGCATGCCAAAGCGGTGTAAGCCGACAGTGATAATTACAGAAGTGCACACACGCACACGTATGTGTTAACAGACACACACACACAAACACCACAAACACATGGCGATGTGAAAAAGGGTCGATGACATCATTTCGTGCCGAGGGACGGCGAGCGTTCCTGGAATGAAGGGCGCTGATCTGAGATGTAAGAGAGAAGTGTGTGTGTGTGTGTGTGTGTGTGTGTGTGTGTGTGTCTGTGTGTGTGTGTGTGTGTGTGTGTGTGTCTGTGTCATTGTTGGATGAATGTCTGAGGTCTGCTTTGCTCACAATCATACATCTTATCCCCACCCTCCCAATTCTCTCTCTCTCTCACACACACACACACACACACACACACACACACACACACACACACACACACACACACACACACACACACGCTATCAGAGGGCCGACAGCTGCCAGCTCTCAAGTGCCCCTCGCAAACCGGCGCCGTACGACTTCCCGTCCTCGACGACGCTCACTTCCTGCATTTCCCCCAGCTTTCCTCCGGGAGCCGGAGCCCTGTTGCGTCTGCCGCCGCCGATAGCATCTCGTAGGGTAACACGAGACGGCAGAACATCTCCTCGGGAGCGTCCCCAGAGTCATGGGGGGGGGGGGGGGAAGGAAAAAACGTTTCCTTCAAAGGCAGAGCATGTTTCAGGATCTGAGGGCTCAGGAAATGCATTTTAAAAAAAGTCTCAAAGCAATGTGTGTGTTCTATATGTGTTTATGTACTTAAGGCCAGATAAAATGTCAGCTAAAAAAATCCGATAGGAGCTCAACAACATGACCACGGTGGAGAGGTTTTCTCTGGAACAGGAAGGGAACACAATAGGCATAATTGCTGTGCGTGCGCGTGCGTGCGTGCGTGCGTGCGTGCGTGCGTGCGTGTGCGTGAGGAAATAAGAGAGTTGGGCATTCTCTTTTCTTCTCCATCTTTTCTGTGTTTTACTGGCACACATTCCCAGTGTTTGCCTCCGTTCTCCCGAGTGACTTCACTCTCCAGCCACGCCGCTCCTATGCCCCCTGCTTTTTATGGAAATCCATGAAAACTGCCCCCGAAATTCCTGACTTTATTTCCGACACGCGCCGTACGCACAACAGGAATGTGGTGTGCGACGCGGAAAGACAAAAAAAAAAAAAAAAAAAAAGCGGCAAATTTGGCGAGCTGGAGTGAAATGAACGAGCAACTTGGCCGAGGAAAAAACCCAACCCAGTTGAATTCCTCACGTAAATGAGAAACGACAGAAAAACCCACGACAACAAAAAGCTTCAATTGGAAGAATATGTCATCGTTGTGCTTTGAGAGCTCAAACTTAAGTGATGTTTCTAAAGTTAGAGACGCGCGGCAGTGAGCTGGGAGGACATCTTGGTGCTTGGAGAGCTTCGTTATTTAATGAAGTCATCATCTCACTGCTGTCTTTAGGACAATATGTCCCAGTGTGTTAGAGAGTTGTGTTAAAGTAGAGGAGGGTTTTTTATATTCCGTCTGCGCCAACATTAAGTTCTGGCCCGTGCCAGCTTTGGGGAAAGCGTTTTTACGAGGTTTACGTGGTGAAGGTCTGGTCCGCCATGGCCTTTGGCTTGGTGACCTGCATAATATCTCAAATAGGAAATAGAAATGGGATAGCCTGGCATGCTCCTCAACACCACAGCTATGTAGTGCAACGCTGCGCCGATGGAAAAACAACACTGTGTGTGTGTGTGTGTAGGTCACTGTGTGTGTGTGTGTGTGTGTGTGTGTGTGTGTGTGTGTGTGTGTGTGTGTGTGTGTGTGTGTGTGTGTGTGTGTGTGTGTGTGTGTTTTTATGACCTGCCGTTGCAGAGTCAAGTATCTGAGGTGTGAGCTACTTCAGATAGAGGCGACGACTCCTGGTCCTTTGATATGGAGGACAGTGATGTGGGAACAGAGACGGGTTCTGCAACACACAAACAATAACAACATGTAACCCCCCCCCCCCCCCTTTAGGAAGGAAATACATTTACATATAATTGGATTGTTTTAACTCTGTTTGGTCGCTGATCATTTCCTTGCCGGACAGTATATAGATCACATGTAAACCAGATGTTTAGCTTAATCTTCTGCACAAACACACCAGTTATCTTACCAGCATTAAAAGAATAGTGTGACGGTTTCTTTCCACAACGTAGATGAGAAAGTCAGCGCCGCTGTCATGTCTGTATGATAAATATGAATCTTAGAATCTTAAGCTAGCAGGCGATGGGCCTAGCTTAGCATTAAGCCTGGTTCTGTCCAGTGCATCGATCTGTTCCTCTGACTCTCAGGAAGAAATCAAATGAATACGCTCCTCAAAGTATTGAAGCATTCTTTGAAAGCTGTAAAATGACTTTAAGGTGCTCGGTCTTTTCTCTTAAAGCAACGGGACTTTTTTTGTGTCACTGGTATACAAACTTTTAAAAACAGATATTCTTTCGACATTAAGTAAGAGTAGGGTCAATCCTTGCCTTTTGATAAAGTGTGCAAATGTTTTTACGAAGAAAAAACCCCCGGCGACCTCTGATTTTAAGCCCGGGGAAATCCAAATAAACCTGTTTGGCGTGTGGGAGGGAAGTGTAGTTCAGATTCACATCAGGTTCGTCGAATTCTAACTACAGTGGAGCCATTGTCCTGGACAGGAAGAGAAAATCTAATTTAACCCCATCCCACCCTCATCATACCCCCCCCCCCCCCCCCCCCCCCACCCCAAATACCTCCAGGCTAATTGGGTCTGAAATCAAACTCCACTCACCCTCGCTGGCCTTCCAGCACTGTGACGGACTCGGGGCAGGAACAGAGGGTTCACTTTTTATATATATATATATATATATATATATATATACACACACATACAGTTGTGGTCAAAAGTTTACATACACTTGTAAAGAACATAATGTCATGGCTCTCTTGAGTTTCCAGTTATTTCTACAACTCTGATTTTTCTTTGATAGAGTGATTGGAACAGATACTTCTTTGTCACCAAAAACATTCATGAAGTTTGGTTCTTTCATGACTTTATTATGGGTTAACAGAAAAAGTGATCAAATCTGCTGGGTCAAAGATATACATACAGCAGTGCTAATATTTGGTTACATGTCCCTTGGCCATTTTCACTTCAATTAGGCGCTTTTGGTAGCCATCCACAAGCTTCTGGCAAGCTTCTCGTTGAATCTTTGACCACTCCTCTTGACAGAATTGGTGCAGTTCAGTTAAATTTGATGGCTTTCTGACATGGACTTGTTTCTTCAGCATTGTCCACATGTTCTCAATGGGATTTAAGTCAGGACTTTGGGAAGGCCATTCTAAAACCCTGATTCTAGCCTGATTTAGCCATTCCATTACCACTTTTGATGTGTGTTTGGGGTCATTGTCCTGTTGGAACACCCAACTGCGCCCAAGACCCAACCTTCAGGCTGATGATTTTAGGTTATCTTGAAGAATTTGAAGGTAATCCTCCTTCTTCATTATCCCATTTACTCTCTGTAAAGCACCAGTTCCATTGGCAGCAAAACAGCCCCACAGCATAATACTACCACCACCGTGCTTGACGGTAGGCATGGTGTTCTTGGGGTTAAAGGCCTCACCTTTTCTCCTCCAAACATATTGCTGGGCATTGTGGCCAAACAGCTTGATTTTTGTTTCGTCTGATCACAGAACTTTCCTCCAGAAGGTCTTATCTTTGTCCACGTGATCAGCAGCAAACTTCAGTCGAGCCTTAAGGTGCCGCTTTTGGAGCAAGGGCTTCCTTCTTGCACGGCAGCCTCTCAGTCCATGGAGATGCAAAACACGCTTGACTGTGGACACTGACACCTGTGTTCCAGCAGCTTCTAATTCTTGGCAGATCTGCTTTTTGGTGGTTCTCGGTTGACTCTTCACCCTCCTGACCAATTTTCTCTCAGCAGCAGGTGATAGCTTGCGTTTTCTTCCTGATCGTGGCAGTGACAAAACAGTGCCATGCACTTTATACTTACAAACAATTGTTTGCACTATTGCTCTTGGGACCTGCAGCTGCTTTGAAATGGCTCCAAGTGACTTTCCTGACTTGTTGAAGTCAATGATTCGCTTTTTCAGATCCATGCTGAGCTCCTTTGACTTTCCCATTGTAGCGTTTGTGGGCGTTTGTATCCAATGAGCCCTATTTAAATGGCCTCAGAGAAGTCACCAGCTGTAGTCACTCATAATCACTCACAAGAAGTTAAGAGGCCATGCTATGAAGCTCATTTCATTGACACAACTTGCTAAGTCACCAAAATTGCTAATTCATGTTGCTGTATGTATATTTTTGACCCAGCAGATTTTGTCACTTTTTCTGTTAACCCATAATAAAGTCATGAAAGAAACAAACTTCATGAATGTTTTTTGTGACAAAGAAGTATCTGTTCCAATCACTCTATCAGAGAAAAATCAGAGTTGTAGAAATAACTGGAAACTCAAGAGAGCCATGACATTATGTTCTTTACAAGTGTATGTAAACTTTTGACCACAACTGTATGTATATATATATATATATATATATATATATATATATACACAGTTCTTGAGAGGTCACTGATTAGAATTGGGATTGGGAAGAAGGGGAAACCGTTATCCTCCACTTTTAAGTTTTTTGTCACGTAATTTATGAAAGCCGTTTATCCTACAAAACATGACGTTAATAAAAGTCACATATGTTGACAATATTTATTGATCTTTCTTTAGATTAACATACTCCTTGAATAATGAGGCCCGTGTAAAACCGACCTTAAAGGGAAACTTCTGCGCCGTTTCCTGTGGATGTCCAATCAGTGTTGATGCTGAACGTAGTCGATTTAAGCAATAAATTCCGATGGCATCCCAAAATACGAGTGCAGAGGATGTTATGGACTTTACATTTGGCAAACTTCCCATCAGTATATACATCTTGAGTTGTTTCAAGTCCCCTATGCTTTGTTGTGTTTTGATGAAGAACTCCCGGAGGAACAAAGGACGTCTTGGATCAAAAGTTATAATAAAGCGTATTTAATAGTAAAAAAGTTTTTAAAAAAAAGCGTCGTGAATAGAGAGTACAAAATTCTCAGCTGAGGATCCGCCGGCTGTAATCCACAGCCTGCTAGCAGCTTCCTGTCTCTCGCTCCACCCGTGAAGCTCAAACTGAGTACAAACACAGGTAGACCTACACAAACAGAAGAGGTGCGATTTCACCCCATTGGAGCTCTTCTTGATGATAGGACAGAGTTGGTGATAGGACAGAGTTGGTGCGGTAGGTATTGTCCACGCCACGTGACGTCTTCGCTGCGTTCAATGTAACCGGATATTTCGAATGTCTCTCCGCCGATGAACGTGGCGGTGCCATCAAGTATTACACTGCATGCATTTCTTTATTAATCACATAGTTCCAAAATCATAGCGCTACACTGGTATTACACTAAATGCATTTTATTAATAGTAAGATTAATGAGCCGGGTTATAAGTTTGTTTATAAAATCCTTCACCTTCCTCCTGTTTTACCCGCGGTTCATTCGTTCACAGTGGATGACGCGGGTGAATGGAGGTGAACGGCTGAAGGACGCTCATTAAACCGGCCTCGTCCTCTTTTAGAACGATACTCGCTCGACCGTCAAACCTGGCTTTGCATGTGCTTTGTGTTCGGATGAGTCGCCGAAACACAAAACCTCCAAAGAACGCATCGCTAATTAAAGAAGAACCAATGAAGACGCACAGAAACAGAAGAGTTACTCGACTCTTGTGAATTGCAGCTTTGACCTTTTTTTTTAACTTTTGGAATAAATACGCCGTTAATTCCTGCTGCGGTGAAAACACACCAACCGAAATAGTGTGTGTGTGTGTGTGTGTGTGTGTGTGTGTGTGTGTGTGTGTGTCTCTGCTGCTTTCACAATGTTCAACTGGAAAGGCGGCGTGCGGAATGGGATTTTAATGAAGTGGTGTGGTGTGAAATAAAGTCACATGTCCGCAGTAATGACTGGTGTCTGCAGGCCGTGTTGGTGTGTGTGTGTGTGTGTGTGTGTGTGTGTGTGTGTGTGTGTGTGTGTGCATTGTATTCATTGCCGTCTACGGCTGTGGGTCCTGACGCTTGATCGCGATGTGTCTTGAAGATAAAACGGGAGCGCAGAGCGTCTTTGAGCGTTGGGTCGTTTGAACGCTCGCTCTCAACTGCACAGAGTTGAGATCTCCAGGATTCATGTGCTGGTCCTACCTGGACCGGACCCAGTAACCTTTCTGTGTCATTTTCCGCATTGGATCAAGTCTTAATTCTACAGAACAGGCTTACATATGCACAGAAAGAAAGGAAACTCATTCATCTTTTTAAGGCCGCTGTATAAACGTACCACTCGATTACCACCTCCCTTCTACAGAGACATTCAGATCAGCTTAGGAAACCACAAAACGGTGTGAACGACCAATAAATCAAACCTTTTTTTTGGTATGGTTCTCATTCATGTGGATTTTGTTGTGGCTTTCCGAATTTTAAACTGTAGCCCAGATTATATTTTCAGGGGTTTCTTCACGTGGCAAAAAAAAAAGAATCCACTCACTGATTTGTGTCTCATAGGAAATGTGACAACCACAGCAGACGTCGTGAGAGAGAGAGACGGCCTCTGATTGGCAGCCATTGACTTCTTCTATTTGATCCTTTGAGCGAACTAACCGCTGACTGCGCTTCATGCCAATGCTCCATTATTTCTATGTTAATGCTCGGCATTCACCGTGCTTCCTACTGTTTTCATGGTAATGTTTCCCGATGCTGCTCTTGCTCTCCATGCTGTTTTCTCGCCGAGCACCAGAGGAAGTCGGGGCTGTAAAGTGTGTGTTTTTATTTCGCACCTCTCCATCTCACACCTCTGCTTCCTGGTGTCCCGGCTCCACTGCGGCGTCTGCAGCGCGAGCTCTTTGTGAGGATGAAGCAGCGCTTGCTTTGAGCTTTTCCTTGAAGGTCGATGTTGTGGGAGTTTTGCGGTTGTCGGCTGGAAATTTGTCCGCCAGTTTCTTTCTTCTTATTTCTTTGTTTTCACACCACCATGATGCGCTCTCAAGCCAAATCAAATGGTTTTATCAGAAGCCCCAACTGATCTCATCGGATCACAGATGAGGTCCACGCACTTATATTTCCTTTGCGGCCCCCAGACTGTATGGAATAAAGACGGGACTGTGGAGCAGAGCAGGTGTGGTTTAGGGACCAAGTACGGTGGTCCGTCGGGACGGCTTACAGCCCCCCAGGGAGGGTGGTGGTGGTGGGGGGGCGGGGGGTTGTAGCCCCTAACCCAAATCCCTCAGACGTTGGTGGCTGAACTGAGGAATGGACTTCCCACTACAGTGGACGTGATGACACCAGCGAGTGGAGGAGCGTGGGGCGGGAAGCGCTTCCTCTCATTCCGCTTGTCCTGACAGCCCGTCAAAACGCCCCTCCTCCCCTTCCTCCCCCACCCAATGGGACATCTGAACCCCCCCCTCCCCTTGTCAGCTGCAAAGGCTCAGGAAGGATTTAGTGAACAGCGAAGGTCTCTTCACTCTCTTAATTTAATTCAGTGGCTTAAATGACACGACTGTTGATCAGACGCAGTGAGGCTGCTGCTGAGGCTGAGCTTATAATCAGTTACCCACAATTCAGCACAATTAGTCGCACAAAGCCCTCAGGAATAATATGTATTTTCTTCATCGCTCTTATTATTATTTTCACCAAGGATTGTGGGATTTTTTTTTCTTAAATGGACACAACCCATCAGCCCGTGGTCAGTCTAAACTACACAGTACTTTATGTGCAATACGGTCAGATGAGCCGGCTAGAACAGGGAAGGAAGTGAATCGGTACAACGCGAGATGAGATCGCTTTAGTTTTGCATGAGACGGCATTTGTATTCCTTTTTCATTAGAGATGCGACGGCAGAGAGAGGAGGAGAAATAACGGGAGTGAGCGACGTGTTGCAACAGTGGTCTTCTGCCAGACTCCACCCTTTGATGTTGGTGCTCTAGACAACCATTGCTCCACCTCTTCTTCTGTATCAAAACGTTTTTAATTAGCTTAGTTTTAATTTAATTTGTGGATTAGCCATCAACGTCTCTAGCCGGAATCCATGTCAGCCCCAAAAACAATGATATTTCTGTGTTAACATTACAGATTGGATCACCGTACATTAATCAAACGATGACTTTGGAATGCCGCTCATCATTTTAACTTATAAGCGAAAGCGAAAAAGGACGACCTTTGAAACTCCAGGTGCTTTTACCAGCTTTTTCCAGAGCTTTTAACCCTACCATCATGGTCTTCATAAGCAGATAATACCTGGAAAAACTTTTCCCAGCAGCCCTAGCTGTACTGTATTCAGTGATAAGTACAGCGCCTTTTCACAAACACAGGAGAGCCTGGCTTGCAAAGATGATGCTGTGTGCACGATAAAGGACTTGTTATGGTTCTTGTAAATTTACACATAAAGCACTTTCTAAAAACGTGGTTGTCGGACACGACCGAAGATCTTAGTTCAGTTTAAAAAAAAACAAAATAAAAAAGCTCAGAATGGTACAACTGTTGTACTGTTTCCACAAGGTTATGTTTTCCCCTCACACAGAGCCCTGCCCACTCAAATGTACCAAAAGAGTGCCAGCGGACGGAGTGTGTGCCAGTGGATGCCAATGGCACACACACACACACACACACACACACACACACACACACACACACACACACACACACACACACAGCCTCACCCCATCGTACATCGGACCCATTCATCCACCAACTGGCTCTGGTATTGTCATTTGCGGAGACAAGATTGTCTTACATAAACTCACACAAACTCAAACAATTCCTACATAGGACTAAACTCGTGCCAGCACAAACACACACACACACACACACACACACACACACACACACGCCAGCAACAGCGTGAAAGACAATCCCCTTGAGAAACCGAGCATTTTGCGCCAAAAGCTCACAGAGGGGGAAATCGCATTAAGCGACGTGTGAAACCGCCGTAGAAAAGCAGATAAATTGAATGCAGCTAAAATTTCCTATTATGTCCCTTAATGTTGGGGAGGGGGGAGGGGGGAGGGGGCCTGTAAAGGCTTGACATCAGAGGCCGGGGCTGTCCCAGAGAGAGGCGGCTTCTCGGTAAAGAAAGGAATTCGTCACTCAAGCTCCTAAACTCTTAAATCTCCTCTAATGCGGTCCAATCAGCAGCCTCTAATGTCCACAGAGCGGGTTTCCCTCTCCGCTCAGACTTCAGGCTCTGCTTCCATTTTACGCCTCCTCTCTAAAGAGGAAAAACAATCTGTGTGTGTGTGTGTGTGTGTGTGTGTGTGTGTGTTATACTGTATGTGTGCTGATGTGGGGTCTGTATACCTCCCTCCTCTCTTCCCATAGTGCTAGTGTTTTGTCTAGTGTCTCTCAAAGCCTTTTGAAGTCTCTGGGTGTTATCTGGGTGTCAGGTGTGGTGAGGATGGTCAAGGTGGGAGAACAACAACAACAACACACACACACACACACACACACACAAACAACCTCTGTGTTGCTGGACAACTGGAGTCGTTAAATGAAGTCGTACGTTATGTTTTCCTTCCGTTTGAAGTGCGTGTCCTCACACTCACACTTCCTCCGCTCTCGTATAGAACAGGGTGAGCGAGGGCTCATGCTTATGTGTAGAAGCATTATGGCAACAGAGGGCTATTTGTAGCGAGACTACTCTAAAAAAAAAAAAACACATAAAAAAAAAAAACATAATTTATTTAGTCGCTAAATGTAAGAACCACGTGAACGTCATGTTCACACATGCGGGCGATCCATTCCTACATCCATTCATTAGCGCGTAAACAGGAAACGGAGCGCGCACGCTTATTGGTGCAACGCGCAGGAGAGTTGTGAGTCCACTCACACACGCCCTGGTCGTGGTCGGCTGTGTGAGTTATAGTCTTGTTTCCCAGAAGGCCCTCCGAGCCCAGAGGAGACACACACACACACACACACACACACACACACACACACACACACACACACACACACACACACACACACACACACACACACACAGAGAGTTTGGATCATACAGTCAGCCAGGCTTCATTTAAACTCCTCAAGCATCAACCAGTTAAGTTCTTGGGGGAAATCAGGTGAAGGTGGAAAAGTCTCGACACGCAGGTGCTCATTAATCAGATTCAATTTGTGGAATATTTATTTCATATTTGATAATCCTGCCGCCTGAAAAGGTTGGTTTTTTTTTTTTTTCCCCTTGCTTGCGTCAGACTCGCACACATTTTTTCCTTGCATCTGAATTTGACAGAACGTTCACTGTTCATCTGTGGAAACGGGACGTATTTAGAATTATTTATTTCAGTTTGAGTTTTTCAGTCAGACTTAACTTGGATTCGATTCTTTTGGATCCAGGGACACGCCACTACGGGTAACGGCTTTTTCCTTTCATGCCACCGCATCACGCGATACTCGGCGTGCTGGGTCTGCTTCCTCACGCACAGCCCGTCCCGTAGAAAGCCCAATTAGAAACCCGTGTGCGCCGTTCATTGGCAGAGAAATCGTGTTTCTCCTCCAGGGATCTCGGCGTGGTGACCACGTTTAACTCGACACGTTCATGCTGGGGGAAGAAACCAGGCGCTCCTCAACACGTTTGATTTTTTTAAACATCAGGTGATGGTAGACGTTCCTGGCCGCGTCTATTTGACCTCTTACTCTGTTACGCGTTTCCACCTCTTCAAAGGCATTGTGCACGAACCAGAGTTTCAATTTGGGAAATAAAAATGCCCCATTTCTCCAGATATGCTTCTATAATCAAAGGAGTCATCACAGCTTCCTGCAAAGTCGTGAACTTTCAGGTTTAATATCATCAGCTAATACTTTTCTGAAGTTTTAAAGGTGCATCCTGATTTTTCTAACTAGCATAGTTCTTATGCGAACTAGCATAAGAACTTATGAAAGACTGCGTCTCCGCATGCGACTCGAGTGACACTGCCCTCCCCCCCGCTCTGTGTTCAAATCAACACACATCGTTGTAGTTTTTAACCAGCAGGAAGCGGCAACACAGACTGGGTCAAACCAAATCACCGAGATGTTTGCCACACTCGTCGTACATCTCTGCGGGCTTCTTTTCTAAACGTCTTCCCAGTTCCGCACTCGTCATGTTTAAGTCTTTCTCCGTTGTTTCCCTGACCTCGTACCTCATTATGAGGTTGAGCACCACCTTAGATCCCAGGGCAGAGGTCCTCGGGTCACTCCAAAGCTGAACTAAAGGTGAAACAAACCAGAAGTCCAACCGCCACTCAGCTGACACGGTCACCTAATGACACGGCAACACAAGCCGGCTGCGGGTGGGAAAAACTCCACACAGTCAACACGGCAGCAAAAAAAGCTGTTTGCGATCGGTGCACAGACGGCCTTTGAAGTCTTGTCGTGGCCGTCGACCTCGTGTGTCTCAGATGTTAAACACTGTTTACAGACTTTGCATAAACGCGTGTCCCTCCTTCTGCCCTCAGATGTGACAGGTGCGTCCGTGTGTCCTCCGGTGGCCCTGGACTCGGGCGCGGGGCTCCTGTGTCGCCTCTTCGAGCTGTGGGGGCGGACGCCGGCGGGCGTCCTCGCTCTGACGGAGTGGCTGCTGGGAGACGAAGACGCCGGCGAGGAGGCGGTTGCGGACGAAGCCCCCGGTCTGGTGAGAAGCCGCCGCCGCGTAGCCTCGAGGGCGACTTCGCCTCAGTGACCTCAGCTGACGTTACCCTGCGGCACAAAAACATCACAGGAACACTGCGAGGCGTTAGACGTCATGTTCTCAGCGGTGATTCCCATGAAGTGAAACTGCTGACCGACGACCACGGAGGCTGTCACGGCTTCATTTTCTATGGCTGCACCACGGATTGTTCCTTAGCTGTCAGGGGGAACAAATAGGACGTTTGTGGACCAAGTGTAAAATCACCACTTCGGGCCCTTGGTCTGTGATTTCACACTTGGTGCATAAACGTCCTATTCGGTGTCTGTGTGGATTACGGGGACAGAGGGCACTTTATTCAGTTTGATTCTGCTCACAGTGGTGTAGCAGTCAAAACAGCTGAGAGCTTTAGGCCACCAAGGTTTCTGCTCTCCCGCCACACGCTGTGTAGCGGCTCCTTTCGATAAACAGCTGAGAGGCAGCGTACGCTACGTAGTGGAGCGTTTAGCAGCGTAGGGAGTTGGCTGAAACTTTATTCAGTTTACTTTATATTTGTTGTGTTTACAGCTTGTTCTGTTGCCAAAGCAGCCCAAAAATGTTTTTATTAATGAATTAATACTGATTTAAATCAACCTCCCAGTAACCAGACTCCCATTTCGCTTGTTAACCAGGACGAAGAGGACTTCCTGTTCGAGAAGGGGGATCTGAACCTGTGGGCCGAGCCGGTCCAGTGGGTGAAGCTGCTTCACGGACACGTCGGCTCCCTCATCCTGGCCTCCAAGCGGACCCGGGCCCCGGGGTTCTCGGGGCCGGACCAGGTCCACCGAATCCGTGCGTTGTCAACTCGGGCCCGAGCCCGGGCCCTGGACTCCCAGCGGGCCCTGGACTCCCTCCCCGCCCTGCCCCAGTTCTCCTCCACCACGGAGCACGCCCGGCTGCTGCTGCGGCACCAGAGGTCCACTCTGGCTCTAGATGTGCTGGAGAGGCTGAGCTAGAGGAGGTCGCCGTGTTTGGCTTTTATTTTTTTATGTTTTTAGGGTAAAATTTGGTAAAGTCAAGGTTCTTAATATTGAAATGAAAGAAAAGTATCAGATGAACGCTTCAATGAACGCTTGAGACCACAGACCGGCTTTGTGGTCGAGTCTTCTCATCACAAGGGAATGAAGGAAACAACAGGAGTCTTTGTTTTTTTTACTCTGTCCTCGTCTCTCACTTTGTCTTACATGTGTTCATTGGTTACCAGATGTGTTTTTCATTTTTACAATTACCGTTCCTCAATGTCTTTTTTTTTCAATTAAACATGTCGAACATAACTGCACTTTCGTTTCCCAAGTCCTACTTTATCCCGAAAGGGGAAAAAAAAAAATGCTGAACGTCAACAATAATTGGAAGGCCGTGTGAGAGTTTGCGTGTTGAAGCCATAACAATAACTCAGCGCAACACCCGGCGCTGTGCTCCTATCAGCGGGGAATGTGTCGCACGACAAACGCGTCCGACATTCAGCAAGTTCCGCTTCCTCCGGGGATTTAAGGGTCGGGAACAAAAACGACGACTAAAGGCTTCGAGCGGCGACTTCAATGACTCGATTGTGCGGCTTCACAACCCAGACATGGGGATCGTGGAAGGCGAGGGTTTTCTTCTCTTGACACGTCCCCAAAGTTGTGTTCCAGGGTTCCCTCAGACTTCTACTGTATGTTTATACGAGGTGTTATTCTCCTGCGATATTTAATTTACTGCAGGATTCTTCCCATTGGACTGTGTTTTTATGCTTCCCTCTACTTTTCCTGGTTATGTAATTAGGAGGACGGCACAATGGACTACTGTCCTGTGTGTGTGTGTGTGTGTGTGTGTGTGTGTGTGTGTGTGTGTGTGTGTGTGTGTGTGTGTGTGTGTGTGTGTGTGTGTGTGTGTGTGTGTGTGAGAGAGTGAGAGAGAGTGAGAGACAGCTGGACCCCTCTCCCTCCCTGGTTGCCATGTTTCCTGTTACAGTGAAACTGACGTAATGTTTTGGAACGGCTCAACATCCCCTAATACTTTTCTTTTTTAAATGCAGCGCCGTGTGATGGGGGGGCGTTTTTTTCCTGCGGACGAGGACATGTTGGAGGGATTTCTCAGGAGCCTCGCTGCGTCTGTCCTTCACATTAAACTATTTATCACAACTTGCAAAGCACAAATAGTCCTGGGGCAGCCCTCAGACTAATTTTAGGGTTGGTAGTAGTAGATTCCAAGCTCTTATGTCACTTGTTTTTCGCCTGTTGCTATTTCCCCTCCCACTTTTTTTTTTTGTTTTACCTCCCTCCCGGCTTCTCCAACCAAACCATGCAGCGCTTAAAGAAATATTGAATCATGTGACAGGGAGACAAATCTTTTATTTATTTTTTTTTTTTTTAAAACCACTCTTCCAATTATGATTCCATGTGGAAAAGGCTTAATGGTTACCAGTGTCGCAGAAACCGGCAATTTCTGGTGATATGTGTGTCGCACAGCGTTTTTTTTACACCCTCCTGTCTAGTTGGAGTCTCTGCTGCCAACACTGCAATCTTTCCACTGTGGGTTTTTTATTTATTTTAAACTTGACATAACTTCAAGAGCTCAGCGGAGTAGTTTGACATTTTCATGTGAACATTCTGCCATCCTGAGAAGGTTACATCACGCTGAGACAGGGGCAGCTTATTGCAACCGCACTGCACTCTTTGACTCCACAAGTATGGTGGGGGGGGGGCTGTGGTGACGGGTTAGGCTGTATGGTTAAATGACCAAAAACATCCCTAAACATAGATGCCCCTCTGTGTCTGGAGCTCTACTGTATGCAAAAACAAACACAGGGGACATCAAAAATACCCTTTCTCGACCGTAACAGTGACATTCTCACTGCTAAATGGGATCTGAATGGGCCTTGAAATCTTGCTCCAGCTCCGTCCAGCAGGGGGAGCTCCGGTCTTTTTTTCCTCCGCGCAGTTCTCATCTTGCCCGCATGGGGGCAGTGTTGCTCTGCCGCGCCGCATTGAAGAGCCACATTCCTGCAGTCTGGGCTGAGATTGGGAGAAAAACAAGTCGGGGTTTGGAACTCAAAGAGTGGCTCAAAAAAAAAAAGATTTAACCAAAAAGCAAATCCGCTTTGCGTTTCGAATGACTCAACGTGTTCTTTAGGAGCGCTTTGTAAGCTCGAGGTGGAGTCCACATGTTGATGTTTAGTTTTGAGACAATAGGGAAGTAGGTCATGTGCGCGCGCTAGGCATTAACATGTCTACTTTGCCATGTGTAGTAGAAGAAGAAGGAATAGGCTTGCTGTTGCTCTGTGAAGTCGATTATGCAACTGGTTTGCAGCTAAAAATTGTACTTGCACTCTGCCTGGACTCCTCTCCGCTCATACTTGTGGTCTCACCCCGAGAGAGCGAGAGGGGGGGGGGGAGAGTTTCCTTCCATTACAAATGTATGTGTCAGCTTCCAAGTGTGGTGGTGGAGAGGGGTGGCCTTGTCACTGGTCGGTTTTTGAAGTTTGAAATTCATGTGTTGCTTTTGAGCAAGGCACAAAGCCCCCCTCGCCCCCCTCTGACCCTGGTGTGAATGTGTGTGTGTACGGTTTATTTTCCCGTAGAACAGCTCGCATGCGCAGTAGATGTCCTCCTGATGTGTTTCTACATTCTTTCTCAGCAAGAGTCGACCAAAAAAAAAAAAAAAGCAAAACCAACTTCCACAAAAATGGTTGTGTGATTAAAAGTGTGTGTGTGTGTGTGTGTGTGTGTGTGTGTGTGTGTGTGTGTGTGTGTGTGTGTGTGTGTGTGTGTGTGTGTGTGTGTGTGTGTGTGTGTGTGTGTGTGTGTGTGTGTGTGTGTGTGTGTGTGTGTGTGTGTGTGTGTGTGTGTGTGTGTGTGTGTGTGTGTGTGTGTGTGTGTGTGTGGTGGGGGCGCGTTTGCTGGGGTTGGATTTCAAGGCGTGGTGTTAGAGAATAGGCGGCCAACCGGTGAGTGGAAGTTTCCTCCGGGAGGAGGGGAGGAGGCGGCTCCTCGCAAAACTTTGCACCGACTTGAGTTCGCCCCTCCCTGGCCACCGCCAGGCATTTATACCCATGCAAAAAGGCTCGAGCGCACAGTGAAGCACTCTGGCTCAGCGCTTCTCGAGGGGAGGACATAAAGCCACCTACGACTCAACAATACAAAAACCTACACCCCCCCTTTTTTTTTTCTCCACCTCCTTCGTCTGCGGACTTAAGCTGCACACAAACTTTTAAAGGCAACTTTTCCTCAACCAAAACCAGTCGTGGCACAAACTAACGCTTCCGCACGTCGCGTTCAAGGATCCCGGTCGGTCCTCCATGAAAGAGGGAGTGCAGCAAACTTGGGGAAAAGAGATGTCTGCGACCGTCTTGTCTGCGTTCTACGACATGGACATGCTTTACAAGGTAAATGTTTGACACGATATACGGAGTTTGTTTTTTTTGAAGCGCTAAAGTTAGCGCGCTCCGACTTGTTGCATGTGTTCGGCTGCAACAGGTTGTCGCGTTGCAGGCGAACGCAGTCTCAAACGTGCCATGTGGTCAAAATAGTAAGAAAAGTGTTGCCAGACGTGCATTGACTAACTCGTGTCTTTTCTCTCCTACAGCAAGATAAAAGCATGAACATGAACGCCCTCCACATCAACAGCATGCTGGACAAGAAAGCGGTCGGGGCTCCGGTCACGACTCCGGGCTCCGGTGGCCCCTTCACGCCGGGATTTTTCCGCAGAAACTCAACCAGCAACTTGGAGGCAATGAACAACGGCAACAAATACTCGATGGGCTCCTACGGCAGCCTGAAGGAGAACACGCCGGTCAGCAACAGCAGCGCCACGGCCCTCATGAACAAGGAGAACAAGTTCCGCGACCGCGCTTACAGCGACAACGGAGACCGGGGCATGCTGCAGCAGAAGCCCGGCTCTCAGATCAACTCCACCCGCTACAAGACCGAGCTCTGCCGGCCCTTCGAGGAGAACGGGTCGTGCAAGTACGGGGAGAAGTGTCAGTTCGCTCACGGCTACCACGAGTTGAGGAGCTTGTCCCGCCACCCTAAGTACAAAACGGAGCCGTGCCGCACCTTCCACACCATCGGTTTCTGTCCGTACGGTCCCCGGTGTCACTTTATCCACAACGCCGACGAGCGCCGGCCATCTCCGCCCGCCAACGCTAACATGCAGGCGGGGGAGTCCAGGTCGGCTCGCGAGCTGTGCGGCTACGGCCAGAGGGACATCCTGCCGCCGCAGCAGCTCGGCTACACCCAGAGAGACAGACCAAAGCTTCACCACAGCCTCAGCTTCTCCGGCTTCTCCACCCACCACGGGCTCGAGTCTCCCCTGCTCGACAGCCCCATGTCCCGGACCCCACCGCCGCCCACCACCGCCTCCTCCTCCTGCACCTCCACCTCGAGCTTCTACGACGACGTGCTCTCTCCCAACTCCGTGTCCTGCATCAACAGTGCCTTCTCCTTTCCCGGGCAGGACTTAAAAGCCTTACTGGCCCCCCTGGCTGTGCACACCCCAAGCGGGTACGCCAACAACCACTCCACCGGTGCCTACTACGGGAACATGCAGAGCAGCGCGTGCCCGCCCTCCCCTCCGACGTACAACATGAGCCACTTGCAGGCGCTGCGCCGCCTCAGCGAGTCGCCGGTGTTCGAGCCTCCTCCCAGCCCGCCGGACTCGCTCTCCGACCGGGAGAGTTACGCGAGCGGGTCCCTCAGCTCTTCCGGGAGCCTCAGCGGCTCCGAGTCCCCGAGTCTGGACGCTGGAAGGCGTTTGCCAATCTTCAGCAGGCTGTCGATTTCAGATGACTAATCGTGTGTTAGTTTTTGTTTTTCTTATGGATTTATGGACTGGTCCGGCAGGGTGGTTTGAGGAGCCGCGGGTTGTCAGTGAGCGAGGTAGACTGTCCTTCAAGCAGAGGATCCCGGTCAAGCCCCCCCCTTTGCTCCCCGGGGCCCTCCACCCCTCATTTCAGCAGCAACCACCCTGCCGAAGTGCCTTTTTTTGAGTAAGACATTGAGTCCCTACCAGCTCCAGGGGTGCTGACCCTGCTCTGACCTCCCTGGAGGGGGGCAAGAGTAGAGGACCCCCCCCCCCCCCCCCCACAGGGATCAATAAAGCTTCAGACATTTAAGTGTCCTTGACCTGGTATTAGTTTAGTATTTTTTTTTCTCCTCCATGTATGTAATATAGCTGTATTAAAACTTAGATAGCAAACAAAAGGCATTCCATCAGTGCCTTGCCCGAGGGCTTCATGGCAGCCCCCCACCCCTCTCCCTTTTTTTGCTCTATCAGGCGAGCCACACTTCTCCTGGGATTAGATGTGTTAACATGACTTGACAAGAAGAAGAAGAGACTGTAAGCGGTTTTCAGATTTCCTCCCATCCTGCCAAGAATATGCCTTGACTCAAAGTAACTTTTTTTTTTTTTTGTCCTTTTTATCAAAGTGTTTTTTTTTCCTTCTTCTTCTTCTCTGAAAGCTTCAACTTCCATTCCAGATCTGTCTTCTCCCAGCGCCACCCAGTGGTTCGTTCGGTTAGTCTACTTCGTTGCTTGGATGAAAAGCACTCTTGAGTTGGGTTCGTTTGGGGAAATCACTGCTGATGGTTGAATATATATTTTTTTAGCTGTTTTTTGAGTGATATACATAGCTGTGCATAACTGGCTATGGACTATTTAACTTATTTATTATCTTGTGAAAAAAGTATAGGCTACATTGGTAATTTGTGTCCATACTGTATTTATCAAGTATGATGAAGCAATAGATCTATATTCTTTTATGTTTAAATTATGGTCGCCATTATTAATCTGCATAAAGTGGAGTGTATGTTCTTTTCACAGTAATATATATATTTTGTTGTTTTTTTTTCTCCTTTTTTTTTTTTGTAACTTCACTCGGTTATTTTTATTGTAAATGAGTTAAAAAAAAAAAATCTTAATTTAAGAGAACGTATGTGATATTTATTTCATTAATTTTGTTTCCTTGTTTACGTTTATTAAAAAAAAAAAAAGGTTTGCGTGATTGCTGTTTGCTCCTGAGGTTGTCAGTGCTGTAGAAGGCTTTTTTTTTTTTTTTTTGAGGATCCCTATTTAGATGTTTCCGTAGAATGTATAAACGATGTGGTTGTACAGACCGTCCAAACCGTACTTCTTTTTGTCGATCTAGATCAGACTTCAGTGACAAAGAACCCAAGTCAATAAATTAACCAAAAAGTATTTTTATTTTCATTTTTTTTCCTCTCTGTTTGCACGAGGTCACACTGTGATTCCAGCCACGTGCTAAAGAATGTAGCAATCCCTTGTGCCCCAGTATTATTGTGTAGTGCCTATATGGGGTTCACCATCTTGACATGCCTTAAAATTAACCAAATAAAGTATTTTTCCTAAATGCCATCTTTTATACAGCGGTTGAACTGAATGTAGTGTTGGATTCTGAAATATTTTTGTATTTCTTAAAGGTTGTTACCACTCAGACACGCTGACAAAAACAACCGGAACCGTTCTAAAGCCCCATTCCTCTCATTGGATTTCCTTTTGCTCTTTTTTTTTTTTTTTCATTTTTTATATTGAAATCTAGTTTAGAGTCTCGAGTTTGCTGGAGAGAGAAGTGGATGAACACGTTTGGTTTTGTACATAGTAGGTACAGGGGGAAGCGCACTATGTACTTTTGACTACTTTATCAGAAGTAAAGCTTTTTGAATGTAACAAAAAACGGACAAAAAAGGCAACGTGAGTTGTGATCTTTTTTTTGGGGGGTGGAGTCAGTTCACTACAAATTGAGTGTGAGACTTAACTTTGTACTGTACATTTTTTTTTTGTAGTTCTCCCAATAAAAATCATTTTCAAAAAAACAAAAGTCTTTAAACTGCCGGGCTGTGATTTCCTACACCGGGTCCGGTCTCCGGGTCCGGGCCGAGAGCCTGAACCCGTCACGGCTCTGGAGGAGCCCCGGCTGCCTTGTGCCACTACTTGGCACGGGGCCCTCAGCATACAGTATAAAAGCACTGACCTGTTAGTTTCCAGGTGTCCCCAAATCTCAAACCCAAGGAAGAGCTCGAACTGTAGGTGGGCTCTGGTGCAGGAACACATCTGGTTCTGAAAGCTCCGCAGAGACCGGAGCCCTGAATAAACTACGGAATATGACATGATCTGTAATGTGCTGTAAACAGAGGTCTGCACCGTCTGAGGGAATGACGTCTGGGGTTCTAAAATGGAAATTGATCAGGAGCCCAGATCCACAGGAACGTCAGCTGAATGTGGCTGTAGCTCAGGCTGAGAGTCCCTCTGGAGGAGGGGCGGAGCGGTTCTTCTTGTTTCCATAACTCTGATGGTGGTTGTAACCAAATTTTGTACTGAAAACATATCAATATATTAGGTGGGAAAGATCTTTGCCTTGGTGATGGGGGGGGGGGGGGGGGGGGGGACCATGCCGTATTGCTAGGTCCGCTCTAGCATGGGCAGAACCAGAACACAACCTGAACCATCGGGGGCAGACTGAGAGACCATGCCGCAGTTAAATGAGAGCTTTTCTAAAGGCACTCTGAAACACCGGGGCCACCAAAAATCACCACAAAAATTCCTCATTGTGACTTTAAAATGTTAAACCTTAACCTCGATTCATGACCTTCATCCTCTTATTACTAGAACGCTCACAAACCCTGGTAAGAGTTTTACACCCGTTGGATTCCTACCGGCCGTAAACCCCGGTGAGCCTCAGCTGACGGTAGCTGCGCGTATCTGCCGTTATATATATTCTGTCCGTTATTCTCTCCACGTCTTTGCTGCTGGTTTTGATAAGTGCTATAAATAACCATTGTTATGATCGTGCTTGGTAACAGATTCAACCTTCATTGCACAGCATGAGAATAATAGCCTACAAACTAGAGTTTGAAAAATTGGGATTTTCTACAAAACGTGGTGTTTGTTGTCAAAAACTAGGAGCCAATCAGCTGTTTGGTCGGGCGACAGCCAGGCGCTTCCCATCATGCCCAGGGACTTGCGGAGCAACTGCGGCGTCTGGCTCTGAAAACCTTGGCCGCCTCGACCTCGCGAGGTCGTCGGGATCAAAAAACATATCTAGTATAGCATGCTATTGAAATAATAATATAGTGTGTCATAAAGGCACATTATGCTGCGCCCGAGCTCCAAACCATAGCCTACAAGGTAAACGACAACGTTACCATGACGTGTTGAAATATAATCTTGTAAAATGTAGATTTTGTTGAGAAACTTAAATAAATACAGTTGGTTGAAAGAGATGTTTCCACAGCAATATAAATAGATATTAGATTTCATAACATTAACTCTAACGAGTTGATTTCATTTATTTTTTAATAGGCAGACATTTTCCATTTTGATGGGTAAGTATCGGGCAAATGAAATTTCACTACTTGCCCCATGAAAAAGCTTAATGTCAACTATAATATGTCACAACATTCATAGTCTTGTATACCATGAACACCATTTTCTGTTTGTTGTATTATGTACAAACGATTTGTTTGGAGACAAAATCAGGACAATATAAAATCTAGAAAAATGTAAATGTGTAATTTTTTGGCAAAATTGTGACGTGAACTTGCTTTTAGTGTCTTCTTACTGCAAAGTTTTGAGGAAGTCAAGCAGGTAATTTATGCTGAGCTGCTTCAAGTGCTACATTTAGCAATAATATGTGGCGGAAAATAAGATTCATTCACTTTTTTATTGAAACTACACTATGACAAAAACTACATTTTTACAAGATCATATTTGAACACATCGTGATAACTTTTACCTTCACTCAATATCTAATTTTTACAGTTTGGAGCTTTGAACGCACCATAATATAAGTGAATGGAACCTCCATACATTGGCTATCAGCTCAGTTACACACTGGTCTGTGCTAGATTACTCTGAACAGCAGAGAATGAACTACAGTATAATAGGCCCACGTGTCTGATTAAGTTGGTTGTCCGAAATTTGACTGTGCTGTTAGCTCCGTTATTTAGCTAAGCTAACTGTGCTGCCAACCGGCTGATAACGGCTAACGTTAACTAACTGACGTTAGCTCTGCTCTTACCGACTGAAATGGATTTGTTTGATATAAAATGCCATGTTCTTTTTCACAATAGTCTTCAATTTTGGCCTCGCATCTTTCGGGGGAATTTGACCGCTGAGACGTTTGTGTATTCGGCCCACACAGTATTAATTAGCTGTAAGCTAGCTAGCTAGCTAGCATGGGACGCAGCGAACAAACACCGGCCTTACCTCCGGCCTGCCTTCTCTCCTTGCGTCTTAGTCCCGCCCACAACAGAAGGAGAAGGCGCCACTTGGGAGAAGTTTGCCCATGCGGGGGTACCCACAAAATGAGTGTTCCCAGCCTCTGACTTCTAAATAAACACCGAAAAAGTTTCAAACATGATGTCGTCTTTAATGCGCTTTATAGTCTGTAAACCTATAAGAACAGAGTCAGCAGCACCACATCTGGTCTCACGTCTTCCACCTCCCGAAGACCAACAATCGCTGCTCTCATCTGCTGCATAGATCGATCATCTATCTGTAATTCTATGACCTGAATGAGTTGGAAAATGTTGGTTGTAAACTCATGTTCATTCATGCATCTCAAGCTCCGTGATACTAAAATCAACTTTAACCGCGAGGAAGCAGCCATGGGGCAACATTACTTATTGGAGTAGTGGAATTAAAACATGTTCCTTTAACATCATATTCTTCTCATTTATCTTTTATCTTCCATCCACCTGTTAGATCTCGTCCATAAGATCTAACAGATAAGTAAAGCAGCTTCTTGGAAACTAAAGACTGTAATGATTTACAGATGGGTTATAGAAATGATCTCTTTAGCATTATGAATGCATTATTTTACCTGCTCTGTGCCCTAGATTTCAACCAACCCAGTTATTATTATTTTTTTTAACCAGTTTAAATATCTTTAAAGCGCTAATAGGCCTATAAAATGCAGTTTTCCACTTCCACTCCACCAAAAATGGATTCATGTCTTTATGTAAAATCTACTGCTGCTGAGTACAAACTACAACATCTCAACAACAACAAGATACACCCAAGTTCAGTACCATAAGTACCTTCTCCTTCTAGTACAGTTCTTGAGTACATGAGATGAGCGGTGACGCTGAGCCGTGCGTGTCGTATTGGCTTAAAGCTGGACTGATTGCTCATCGGCGTGACAAAATCAATCCCATCTGAATGACCCTCTGTGCCGCTTCAGAAAGCTGTAACGGCGAGTGACATCGCCGCGCTCTGAGGTCAGACGGGCCGAGATGGACGTGTCCGTCTGGGAACCCGACACCAGATATTGACCCATAACTGATTAACTCCGCAGCTGTAAATGTCTTTCTGCTATCAGTCACTTGAGCAGGTAAAACAGGGACGGGTGGCGCCTGTAAGCAGGGCCAGAATACGGCCGGCCACGTTCAGACCAGATAAAAAGCCCATCGCCTGCATCTTCCTGTTGTTGCGCTGCTGCGTTTTTTTTTTCCAGGGCCCTTTCAGAGGGGAACTGCTGTCTGCAGGCTGAAGTTGACAGCGGTGGCAAAGGCTTTAAGAAAATAAAGGGCCCAGGAGTCATGCGGTGCCTGAGAGTTCACGCCAAGATAAGGCAGGCAGATAAGGGCCCTCGGCAAATATTTACTGTGTCCTCAGGGTTTCATAATGAAGTGTTTATCAGAGCAGAGCCAAAGGGCCGCACAATGCGCCGGGGCCCTGCCAAGTAGGATCTGCGATCCTGTGACTCAGTGTGTGTGTGTGTGTGTGTGTGTGTGTCTGGGAAACCTGAGTGTGTGTGCGGCTCAGTGTGTCAATGAACAAACCCGCGTATAATGTTTGATTGTGTTAATGTTCATATATGTTTGGTCTGTAAAAGATATGTCTATAAAAACCTTTTTCATATAAGGATGTGTTCATAGTGGTGTTCGTGTGTGTGTGTGTGTGTGTGTGTGTGTGTGTGTGTGTGTGTGTGTGTGCGTGTGCACACAGGAGTCTCGCTGGTTAATGGATCTGGAGCTCCTACAATGAAAGGAAACACTCTCTGACTTGTGATTAGGGCAGGAAGAGTCCCGCTTCCTGGCCACCACCCATTTCCACCTCTTCTTCGTCCTGCTGTTTTTCCCCTCCTCCTTCAGTTTCCCCTTCTTCTCTGTAGCGGCGGCTTTCGAGAAGTTACTATTTGTGTTCCTCTGTCGCGTTGGGAAGGCCCGGCTCGTCCTGGTATTGTTTTGGCCACGCTAAGCCCGGCCCCCCAGGGGGTCAAGTAGTAACAGCGCGTGCCTTTTTAGACTTTGTTTTCAGCCCCCACGGGTGCCAGATGGGTGGCGCTCAGCCAAGTAGGGAGTGGAGAGCAGAAGTTGTTCATCGTTTTTGTTGTCACAAAACCCCAACATTTTCTCCTTCCATTTGGTCCGATCCTCCTTCAGGTAACGATGTCGACGACTACAGAGATCTAAGTGAATTCTGTCTTTCTTTAAGGTATAATCGCTGCTCATAATAAAAGTGAAAGTAAACAATTTCTTATTTTAGATGGGAAGGCCCCTCTAAAGGCCCCTCCTGTCTCCAGGGCCCTGAGCCACTGGTTTCATAAATCACTGAAGAACCCTTCAAAGTCCCCTTTGTGTGCTTATCTTTGACTGTCAAACCTCATGTGACACTATTATGGCTTCACCGTAAAACAACGTGTAGTATGTGTGTGTGGGTGTGTAAAAGTGGCCTGGAACGTCACCTGACTGGCACTGCTTCAAGCTTCAAACGAACGTGTGCGTCTGTCAGACTTCCTCAGTCAATTCAAATCATTTGGATGTTGACTTGGAAGCTGCGCTGCTTATTTCTGTCGGTAATTAAAAAGCCAGCTGATATCTGAGTCTTTGGCTTCTGGAGGCAGGAGTCCTCTGGGGCCCCGTGACATTCTTCTGCTTGAGGTTCCATCAGTCTGTTGTGGACCACAAACCCCACTGGTTCTGTGTCATTGGCTGACCCTCATTGACCTGGTTTTCAGCAGCAAGCAGCAGCAGGCGGCTGTTTTTAGCAAGTGAAACTCAGATGTATTCACTGTCCGCTGCCCACCCGGCAACCAAAGGTCAGACAGAGACAGTTAGAGACTAGCTGGTGAATGTGTTGGAGCATGTTGCGGCTAAAGAGACATATATTTCCCTCGGGGGGAGTCGGTTTGAGACCGAAATGGAGGAAAAACTTTAGAGAATACTGGACTTATCAGGACTCGTCGGGCGACCAGAAACAAGGCTCCAAATGAAAGCCAGTGTTGCTCTGTGCTTGCTGAATGTGTAAATAGGTAACTGTTTGCTAACAAGATCACCGTAACAGTTAACGAGTGGACTTAGCCAACGTGACGTCGCCCATTGGTTTGTGTCACCAAAGGTTGGAGCTAAGTACAACTGACGTTTTTAGACAACCAAAAAGGGAACATTTCACTTTCATGAGCTGAAGACACACTGTCAGACGGTTCAAGTTTTAGGACGAAAATGTGGACGACAACGCCGTGGATTGGCCTGTCAATCACAAGATAGCCACGCCTTTCACTGGTTACAAAAAGACGTCCCATTCTATAGAAGTCTAGTCTAAAATGACTCTACTTCTCTCTTGATTTATTCCCTCAGTAAACATTGTAAACATGAGTTTATGGTCTCAATCTCTAGTTTACAGTCTTCTTCAATACAGCATGATGTTCATTTAGTACATTATGCTCCATTTAGAGTCACACAGACCATAAAGCAGACTATGCTTTAGGGCGGGGCTACATTGTGACTGACAGGTCTCTACCACGACGTTGTCTGGGAGTTGTTGAACCTTTTCACACTGTGTTTTCATTAAAGTTAATTGGAGCATTTTGGTCACCTAAAAGTATCTTTTTCAGCGTCTGTTGACTCACTTCTGGTTGCAAAAAAACATGGCGACAAAATGCCAAAACTCAAGGCCTCGAAACGGCAGTCCACCAACCAAAGGGTGAAGTCACGGCGACTGCATCCTCTACTGATATAGAGTCTAAGGTTCTAAACAACCTGAATCAAGGGAATCTTTAAGTGAAGGTAAATTCAACAATTCAACCAGCTATTAACATGTTTTTACCAACAATGCCGTTCAGCTACGAGTCTCGATTAAAGTTCAATTCACAAGAAACAAAATCAGTGAGAGAATGTGTAGAAATGATATCTGGTTTAACTATTGCTGCTGTTATCTCCCCACATACAGACAGTTACCACCATTCAGTATTGCAAAAAAAATGGCAAAAATGAAATACATGATAGCACAAGTATTACAGTAAGTAACAGTTTATGAAGTGGTATCAGTGGTGTGAAACTCTGACAAAAGGTCACAGTTTATATTAGCTCTCAGCTCTCAGCCACGGCCTCTCTCATTGTCAGGAGCTAAAAACATCATCTTCGCTTTATTTTCCAGATGTGGCCTCCGGCCCCACGCTTAGCTGAGGTGACAGACCCCCCCCCCCCCCCCCCCCCCCCCCCCCCCCCCCCCCACCCCCACCCCCAGCTACCGCAAGGTAAGTCAAGGTAAGCCACAGTGCACAGACGCTGAAAAAGTAAATGTTGTTTGCACAGTGGATTTGAAGTCCGGTGATAGTCAGAAGCTTTTGGGGGGGGGGGGGGTGTCGGAGGCTTGGAGAGGGCGGAGATGTGCGGGCCAGAGGGAGTTGGCCCAGTCCGGTCACGTTTCGGCCCGGTGCTGTTTGGTCCGCCATGTTCCTCTCTCCTCGATGTCTGCCGATCTGTAAATATTTAAAGAGCATCTTGTGAGAGGCGTGTGTGTTTACCGCCAATGCTTGTGGCTCCTCAGTGTGTGTGCGCGTGTGTGTGTGTGTGTGTGTGTGTGTGTGTGTGTGTGTGTGTGTGTGTGTGTGTGTGTGTGAGAGCAATGCAGATGAGATGCTTCTCTTGGTCCTCGGGCAGTGTAAACCCTCAGCCCTGTGTGTGTGTGTGTGTGTGTGTGTGTGTGTGTGTGTGTGTGTGTGTGTCGGATGAGGTACTTCCCTCGGGCTCTCCACAGTTTACTAACACCCGGCCCCCTGGCGCTTGTTCAGGCCCCGGTTCTGAGCTCCATCTGTGAATCAACAGGGAGAGCAGACAGCAGAGAAGCACCTCACTCTGCCTTTCTCTGACCCCTGAGAGAGAGACAGAGAGAGAGAGAAAGAGAGAGAGAGAGAGCGAGAGAGAGAGAGAGAGAGAGAGACACAGAGAGAGAGAGAAAGAGAGAGAGAGAGAAAGAGAGAGAGAGAGCGAGAGAGAGAAAGAGAGAGAGAGAGCGAGAGAGAGAGCGAGAGAGAGAGAGAGAGAGAGAGAGAGAAAGAGAGAGAGAGAGAGAGAGACAGAGAGAGAGAGAGACAGAGAGAGAGAGAGCGAGAGAGAGAGAGAGAGAGAGACAGCGAGAGAGAGAGAGAGAGAGACAGAGAGAGACAGAGAGAGACAGAGAGAGAGAGAGAAAGAGAGAGAGAGACAGAGAGATGGGAGACATGTTTGTTTACCTCGCCCCACCCTGTATACGAGGCAGCAGCGCTGACATCACGTCTTTGCGGATGGAAAATTCTCATAAAACATGTTTTCTTTACTCCGTTTTCCAATGTAAATAATATGGAGGGTGTAAATACCATTAAGGGCCCCGGCCAGGCCGACTTTAGGCAAGCAGCTCTGTATAAGGCTGTTTACAGATTCATGCAGCCCTGTTCACTGTGGTGTGGTTTGTGATGCACACACACACACACACACACACACACACACATGCTAACCTGGCCCGTTCCTCTGGCTGCCCTGTCCTCACAGGTAGGAATATTCTGGGCTGCCCTTTAATCTGCAATACCAAGACCACGATAAACGAACAATCCGACATAAGACACTGTTACAAAAAAAACCACGGGTTCACTAATAAGCGGAGCGGTACCTCTCATACCAGACCAAGCGGGACTGTAGCTGCAAACACCTCTGTGTGCACCGAACCATGCAAGGGTGACCTCTCTTGCCTTTCATGTGTAAACGAGAAAGAACGTGTTACTTCCTCTTTCAGAAGTTGCATAGCCTCACTTTAAATGCTAACACATGGTGGGTCTGTAGCACAAGAGTCCTAAAAATCAGTACCAGCAGCTGACGCTAGCCACCGTATGCTAATAGTGTACCAGACCAACTACAGGCCTTTACCTCATGCAGTTAATTCACATGTTTTTGTGACAAAAATTTTGCATTTCCCGGGACGTTTCTTCGTCACACTCCCTGTGTGTAAAGGCTGTAGCGGCTGAGTGTACTGTATGCGTACATAGTCTCACATTAAGTTGAAGAGATGGCGCCTTTATAAAAAAAGCAGGCCGGTAAACGGCCTACAGGATCTATAGCATCGATTTGTCATCCGCGGCTCAACGGTTCGAGTGCCGCACGCGAGAGAGAGAGAGAGAGGGACCTGGAAATAACGATCGCTATCTGTGCTCTAAATGTGTCACTCACTCTGCCCCGCTCAGCTTTCTCAGCCCCTCATGCCCGCCGGTCTGAAACTCACACAAGGTGAGGGAGGACGAGACGGAGGGGCGGGTGTTTGAGAGACGCAGCTGTAAAATGTAGCATGTCCTATCTAGTTCAGTAAGGGGCTTTACTTAGACCAGGCGCGGCCTCCGAACACGTGATTGGCAGCCGAGCCGGGAGGGCGATAAGGGGGTATCTGTGTGGCGAGAGGGCGGGGTTAACTGCCCCGCCCCCCCCCCCCCCCCACACCGGAGGAGTGAATGCCGTGTTGACACTGCGTGCGTTTGCCCCGCTTACACGTTCTGACCAATGGCGTTGGAGACAGAGAGAGCCACACATGAGGCCTTGGGCCGCGATGAATGGAGCTTCACGGTCGGGCGCTGCGGTTTGAGAGAGCGAGGGAGAAGGGAGTAAAATGATGGCAATAAGTGGGGAGAGCGACGTGAAAATATTTAACGGGGTTGCTTGTTTGGAGAGGATCTTGGCAGTAAGTGTTACTAGTATGACTCACACACCGGTGAGTCCGTCCGTCCGTCCATGGGTGTGTGTTTTATGAGTCAACGTGAGTGTTCATGCACCCGAGCTGCACCGGGTAATTACATATAATCATCCAAAAATGTTTATACTATGCTGAGTGAGTGGCTGCGTGGACGGGCATAGCTGCCGCTGCGAACGAGCCCGGCCGCCATGGTGATTTACCCAGGCTCAGGTCCAGGCTCAGGTCTCAGGTCCAGGCTCAGGTCTCAGGCTCAGGTCTCAGGTCCAGGCTGAGGTCCGGGCTGAGGTCCAGGCTCAGGTCTCAGGCTCAGGTCTCAGGTCCAGGCTGAGGTCCAGGCTCAGGTCTCAGGTCCAGGCTCAGGTCCAGGCCTAAGTCCAGGCTCAGGTCCAGGCTCAGGTCTCAGGTCCAGGCTCAGGTCCATGAATACCTGTTCCCTGACGAGCTCCAGCCACAGAGCAGTGTTTCCAATTAGACCGGTCACATTCTGCAAACTAATCCAGTTGTTTAACTCACGCTTCTTATTAAAACCCGGCTTTGGTACACACCTGCCAAATAGTGGTCATGGTAAATCTCACATTTTTTATGATGCATACAAGACTGTACAGTGTGTCGGTGTCATTGCACGACTCTCATTTTGCATCGCCTTGCTAATTAGTGCCTGATGTATCATTTCCTGGCTGAAACATTATGGTCTGTGTTATTTCCATGGACTCAGAGAACATGATGTTGTTCTCGGATTAAATAAATGGTACTTGAAATAGTTTTGGACTTCTTTAGTTTGAGCGTTGCTTTTTTTTTTTTTTTTTCCCAGGTAAGCAGCATGGCTCTGGGGAGGACGATGTTGGTCCACCACTTTGGCCCGGACTTAAATAACTCACAACTTACGATTACATTTGCAGATATCAACGGACCCCAGAGGATGAACCCTCTGATTTCCATCTAGCGCCACCAAGCAGGTCAAAGTTTCCATTCATCCAGTCAAATATCTCAGCATCTGCTCGATGGACTGGTACAATAATTTGCAGAGATGTTGCAGAGGTACCACATTTGGCACAGCTGTTTATGGTGGCCTCACTATAAATTGTAATAATCCCTTAACTTTTCATGTAAAGAGGGTAAACATGGTAAGTATTAGACCTAAACCTCAACATGTTAGCAATAGCCTTGTGATAGCATTTAGTTAAAAGCACTGTTGTTCTTAAGACCAGCCTCAAAGAGCTGCTAGCATGGCTGTAGACTCTTGTTTCTCCTGCAACACGCTTTTAGTGTCAGAAGCTGTGTTTCCATTCAATTGCAAACTTTTGAAATGTTGCACAAAAAAAGAAAAGAAATGCGAATTCGGCGCTTTCCATCAGCTGTTCTGGAGCGAATAAACTTTGCCACACTGTAGTTTGGTCAGAATTCTGCGCTACAGGCTACGTATGGCTGTAATCCGCCATTAAACAGAGTAGAAGAAGTAGAAGTTACAAAACCTGACAGCAAAACAAGTCAGCTTGGCCATCTAATCATATCCAACCCATCCATCAGAGAAAAATGGAGAGTGGTCTTCATGATTTAATTGGGCAGGTTCTAATCGTCCTTTCATCTTAGCTAACATTGACCATGCGTCATGTTGTCCGGAGACAAAGTTATGGGACCAACGTCTTTTTCCCTTTTCTAAAGCGATACTTCAAAATGAGCAGAAAGATGTATGAATGGAAACACGGCTAACGTCAACCATTCACACAAAGCGGAGGCACCCTCTTGATGATTATCGTACGTATCTGTAATCTGTTTGCATGTTGTGCATCACTTGGTATCCATAAGGCAGTACGAATACATTATGAATGTTCATTAGCACATCTGAAATAATAATGTCTCTGGTTCTCAGAGGTGGAGAGTTCAGAGCGCCTTTGAGGTTTGACCTGCATCTGGCAGGAAAGCGAAAGGGGACTGAGGGTCACCTAGTCCAGGATGTGGCGCTGGCGAGGCCATGTGTACCTCTGCATGTGTGTGTGTGTGTGTGTGTGTGTGTGTGTGTGTGTGTGTGTGTGCTTGCAGGGGAAGAGGGGTGTCGGTTAGTGCTTCTCGGCCTAGTTGCAGCTCTCTTACTCACGTCCATATTTCATATCTGCGGCTTTCAAACAAAAGCCGTATGTTGACACAATCTGCCGGCCAGCCGGAGGAAATGAGTGTTTGTGCGCTCGCTAACAATGTTTCTATTTCTCTTTCTAATGCGATCCAGTTTTTTTCCACTGAGCTCATTAGCTTACCCCGTCCAATTTCTCAACATAGCCACACATGTATTCTGCTTTGAGAGTTTCATCATACTTCTGTGATGATGAAACACACTCTGGGTTGAGTCAAATCCTGTCTATGATTCAGCACAAGAGATGCATGTGTTACCGTGCACAGATGATGTTACCAGTGATCTATAGCAGGAGAGACTATGTGCTGAGGGCAGTTGAAATGTGTCTGTATTGGCCATTAAAAGCCCATTCTTGTGCAGGACAAGCAAACCCGCGGTGGTCTCACGCACCGGAGGTCTGCGCCGACGGAACTGATCTTTGGCAGAACACCGGCGTTTTTTTTTCCGCAAACGCGCCGTTGGGAGTTTTACAGTACAGATCTCAGACCCGCTTCCAACCTCCTGTACCCACCACACACCCCCACCCTCTCCGTCCATCCTCGGCCGGTGTGCTGCAGACGGACGCGGGCCCCGGAGCTGCAGCGGCCGGGGCCCGCGTCCTCTCATCAATGCCTCCTTTAAGGGTCAGTAGAGCAGTGGCTGCAGCACAGACCACCTTTATCTAGCACTCTCAGGACACTCATTCATACACCAGAGAGGGGGAGCTATCTGCAGCAACACACACACACACACACACACACACACACACACACACACACACACACACACACACACACACACACACACGAGCAAACACACAAACACTGAGCAAAGACTGTGTATGTGTGCACTTGCTTGCTCAAACACCATCGGGGAGCGAGAAAACACACCTTCCTGCACTCATTTGCAAACTCCGTATGTGCATCTGTGTCTGTTTTGCATTGGGGACTATGCACACACACACACACACACACACACACACACACACACACACACACACACACACCCCCCTCTGTTTACTGTAAATAAAGATAGAATTAATTTGATAAACAAACTCATGATCTTTTGAATGATCAATCTCAAACCTTTGCTTGTGTGCAGCCATACAGGAGTTCAGTTTTTTTGGCTGTTTCCCATGAAGTTTACCTGGCAACAGATTTGTCAATATATATAATAAAGAAATGAGTTATTAAAAGATGAATCATAATCATCCAAGCACATATCCACTGTTTATTTGGGTTGGACACACACGCACTGACCCATTTAAACACACACACACACACACACACACACGCACACACACACACACACACACACACACACACACACACACACACACATACCTCTGGTGTTACTGCAGCTAGTGGAACTAACCCGAATAATCTCTTGTTTAAAAAGTTGAGTCACCAAACACACAGTCAGAATGGCCTTGAATCACCCCGAGTCCAAACAAAACAGGAAAGTGGAAGT
>NW_027176263.1:15471093-15478593 GCF_023349555.1 Cebidichthys violaceus
TGAACACAAGCCTAAACCAGACACCAGCGCCACCTGATGAGCGAGTCCGAGCGCCGAGTGACAGTGACAAATTCTGTGCGTCTGAACGCTAACGGATGACAAAAATGAACATAATGACAGATGGTGAGTCTTTAGGGCCTAAAGCGTTTAGACTGCTTGACCTTAATTGTAATCCACCTCGGCCATTCCTGCTTCTGTGTCACAACAACACAATGCTTGACTTATCTACCCAGACCTTATGCAACATTCATTTCCAAGAGAGACTGTTTGTGATACTCCTTAACCCCATTTATTGAGGACGAGGCCAGCGCAAAGTCACAAGTGTCTCATCAGAGAAACTCAACGAGAGTGAATCAATAGCTGTTTTTTCTCTCGCAGTTATGTGATCATGATTCACAATAGTGCACTTTTTGATTTTAAGAGGCCGTTTCCTCTCCTTCCACTGAACCGACAACCCTTTAGTCACACTTGGCTCTCTTATTGACCGTTAGCGAAGCCCACCAGCTGGGCCTTTCAAGCTTTCCATTCTCCCACGCCACGTATGCAGTTTTAAAATGATAACAGTCGCAGATATACCACTCAAAATCTGTAACAAGTAATTGTTCAAACAAGAGGTCCTTCATTTTGGAAAGAGGTAGAGAAAAGCAAGATTCTCGTTTTTAGCCGGCAACTGTCATTTTCGGCGGCTGAATTAACGCTAGCAGACTTTACTAGCTGAAGCTAGCTAGTTATTTAAGGTTACGTTACACTGGTTTAGGAGGACTCTGTAATGTTTCCACCTTTTTTTCGTCTTTTCAAGAATCTTGGTGGTGTATGAATGACAATAAGGTGTCATTCAGCGTGCAAAAGTGACAACATTATAGCTATTTGCGTCATTTTACGCCATGTAGTCTGTACCGACTGCAATGTAAACCACATATAGGGATATGCTAGGCTTAGAGCAAGAGTTTAAAAGTGAGAAAGAGCTTATGGCAGGTGGGTGGGAGGGGAGGCTGATGGGTAACAAAAAAACCAAACACAGGACTATACGTACTACATTACGTTAGTGATGTTTGTTGTATTTTCTGTACTCATGCTAAGTTGACTACGTTCCACTTAGTTTACGTAATTATCTTAAGCACAACCATGGTGTTTTTCCTAACCAAACTAAGTGTTGGTGTGCGGAATGTCCTTGTAATGTGCTTTTTTTTTTTTATACGCCTTCCCATGAAATCAGGTTGGCTACATCCCAATAAAAGACCGAGGCTAAAGCTACATGTCCCAGGCGAAAATATTAGCATCCTCACCGTTTCTTGACAAAAAGTCTTTTAGGATGGGGACTAACTAAATGTGTTTGGAAAATGTAACGTTATCTCATGTAACACTGCATTGGGTTGCTGGAGTGAAAACTTCCTTCTAAATTCAAAGAAGTGCAGAGAAGAAAGCTAACTTGCTAGTTAGCCGGACAGGGTTGGCGGTTCTAGTTTAACAGCAGCCCACGGACCCTAATGCGTGGGTCAGACTTTAAATTGAATGTATGTTTGTGATGATAAAAATAAGTTTTATTAAACGTGTTTATCATCAGAGCAGATAGACACAGTTTATTATTTAATCTTTTGCTCTTTTTTGGCTTTTGGAAAGATAAAAAGATCTGCTCGGGGGAGTTTAGCGAAGGGTCAATACCAGCTGGAGCATTCTTAACCACATATTTCTGAAATAATATTGATGGGAGAGCAAATCATCTACACTCCTTTGCCTCATATCCACAACGAAATCCCCAAGGACCCCTGCTCTCCAGAGGAAATGAGAGGTTTGAGATCCCTCCGCTGATAAAGCGGCAAACCTGTCACCGTGTGTTTACACAGCGGCACGCTCTTTCTGCTTCCAGCGCCGTCGACCGAGCCAGAACTTCCAATTTAAGTCCTTTGCCTCTGCCGCTGCTTATTAGAGGAGCGTTAGATAAACTGTGAAAATGAAAGTTTTCTTTTTTTTCTCACTCGCGGAGTGGTGTGTGAAGTCATTCATTACCGGTCAGAGTGTTTTAGCTTTGCATTAATCTCTTGGCATCTGAATTCATATTCATGAAAGTAGTTTCCAGGTTGAAATTTACTGACGGGTTATTTTACATCCTTGTAAAAGTCTTTCCAGAAGAGGCGAGGTTGTCCGGGCAACTGAGGCCAAGATCGAAAATGTGTGAAGACTTTGTGTGAGAGAAAAGGGGACAACCAAAGCAGCGTTTTAGTAAGTTATTCCCACTGGTTCGAGTTTCACGTCAGATTCCATGATACCTTTAGTTACTTACTTTGCAACAGTTGCTAGAACTTTTGGCAACTTCTTGCAATGTACTTTGTGTAAGGTAATACAAAGTTTTAATCATAATTTCATTGACCAAACATTAGCGTGACAATGTTGTTTCCAGAGTTTTAGATAATTGTGATCACAGCAGTGGGAAAGGCCATACCAAATTTCTGTGTACAAATTTCATGAACCGTGGCTCAAGGGATAGAGAGGGTCGTCCGGCAACCGCAAGGTCGGCGGTTCAATTCTCGGCTGTTCCGTGTCCCTGAGCAAGACACTGAACCCCTAATTGCTTCACTGGGAGCTTCTCAGGGCAGCCCACTGCTCCTATATGGGGATGGGTCAAATGCAGAGATCAAAATTCCCCACTGCAGGACTAATAAGGGATTGTATAATCTTTAATACAGTGTGGCTATTTCCCCCCATTTTTTTTATCTTAAAGATGCACTTTCAATATCAAAAGGATGGGTTTCCATATAGCATCTTTCAACTTCCACTTTTGGTTGAGTCTCCATGCTCTCATCAACTTTGTCTCCATCCTCAACAGGCTGTTTTCAGCCAAAACCCTTTAATAAACTACTGTATGCTATACCTATCAATCACCCAATGGTAGACAGAGTTTGTGACTAGCGGGTGAACATATTGGAACCTTCCTCTCCCTTCCTTTCCACCTCCTAAACCACAGACACAGTACAACCCTAGGCCATGCCACTCGCGGAGGTTTTCTCACAGTAAGGCAGGTGTTTGGGTGTATAAGTGACGGGTAGGAGGAGTACAAAGCAAAACCTATGGACTGTTTTGTGGCGCGGGCTGGAGGAGACCCTTTTGCTTCTGAACGTGACCCAAGGCCAGGAGATGGTGATCGACTTCAGGAGGTTTTCTGGGAGGGGATTTCGTGCAGCGGTCCGTTATGACCAGTGCGCTGTACTTTGCCGTAGACTGCTGGGGGAGCAGCACTGGAGAGCGTGACACCAACAGACTTAATAAACCGATTAAGAAGGCTGGCTCCGTATCTGGCTGCAAACCAGACGCCTTTGAAGTTGTGGTGGAGGGGAGGACACTGAACAAACTGTTCTTCTTATCCATTATGGATTATCTTGACCACCTTCTCTACCACCTACAGGAAAGACAGCAGAGCACTTTCTCCAACTGACTGATCCAGCTTCGCTGTCACAAGGACTGTTGCAGGAAATCCTTCCTGTCCAAAGCAATAACCCTCCACAACAACACCTCTGTCTAACAGAACTCTCATCTTTATGCTTTCTGTCTTAACAATACTCCACTCTGTTTTGCAAGTCAAGTTTATTTGCAAAGCCCAACATAATATTTCTCAATGGGTTTTGGATGGCCCCACGAGCAGCGGTTCCTGCCCCAACTTTTAAACTGGAGATTGAGACCATAAACTCATGTTTACAATATTTACTGAGGGAATAAATCAAGAGAGAAGTAGAGTCATTTTAGACTAGACTTCTATACAACCAGACTTCTTTTTGCAGCCTGAGGTGTCGGCACTCGTAGCGGCCGAGGATCGAACGGCCGCCCTCTATTTGTGACCGGAGGTAGTCGCCTGCAGAGGACTGTGGCTCCACACACACCTCCCTTGTCACTGACAAGTCGCAGATTGATTGATGGATAAATGTCATGATATTGAAATTGATGGCTACTAGACATGTCATATTTTGGTTTTGAAAATATATAAGAAAATACAAGGAAATTGATTTATTTTGTAATTTTCTTGCACGCTTTATTAAATAGTTGCACGGTATGAGCGGGGATGTTAGCTAAAAGGGTTAAAAAGGCATTTTTCATTTCATCTGGACTTTAAACGTTTAGAGGAAGACTTATTGCACAGCCTGAGGTGGAACAGGAGCTCATGTCAGAGTCTCACTCCTGCTCCGCTCCACTCATGTTGCAACACTGGCCTAGATTCTTAAGTAAAGATTACTATGTGTGTGTGTGTGTGTGTGTGTGTGTGTGTGTGTTCACATGCATGTATGTAACAGGATGAGGCGCACAGGTGGCCATGTTGCTGCATTGCATCAGTTAAACAAGACCAAAGGCCCGACTTTGTCCGAGCACAGTTGCAATGCAACCGGGGCCTCACCAGCTTAAACACACATGCTGCGCTGCAGTTATTGGCTCGCTAATACCGCAAGCCTTTACTCCGCACACAGAAACTGTGCACATGACTAAATGTACACGGATCACTCACATGATATGGAAACAGTAGGAGCTGATGTAAGAAAGGAAAGAAGTGTAACCATCAGATAGAGTCATTTGTTCCAGCTGATTTCTGACAAATATATTACATATCATACCTAAAATGTCAAGAAGCTAATGGCGTATTGTTTTCAGGACTAACGGACAAACACACAGACAGATACGACTTTCCAAAACACGCGACAAACAGATCCCCAGCAGTGAGACAGCATGGTTAAAGCGTTTTAAATTCCTCGCTGCTGCCCCACCGGGTGAACGCAGAGGAATCTCAGGCCCATCCAATAAAACAAGAGTTGTGTTTGTACGACTCCTGACCACCGAAGGCTGCTTTTCACATTAACCAAATACTGTACATTCCTCCAAATGGTAAACACATCTCCGTCCTGCACGCACGCACACACAGACGCTGGAGTACTGCTGTTTGTGCACGTTGGCGTGCGGCACATAAATCTGGTGAGGTCAGAGAGATGTGATAACTGTGGTGGCGAGTGTGAAAATGAGTGCTTGCGAGCATGGTGTGTGTGTGTGTGTGTGTGTGCGTGTGTGTGTGTGTGTGTGTGTGTGTGTGTGAGAGTGTCATTAGCTCCAAACACCGCCCACCTCGCCGTAAGAGCCAGGTATAACAGCTGGAGACAGGCAGCAAACATCTGTCAGTCGCGGTCGGACGCACACACCTACTGTCTCTACCCCGTCTGTGTGTGTGTGTGTGTGTGTGTGTGTGTGTGTGTTTGTCTGTGTAGAGGGGTTGTATGACTGCACAGTATGACCCCCCCCCCCTCCCCCGGGCCTCACAAGTGCATGACCTACAGAGGTCTCTGGTTAAAGCCATATCTGCCCTCAGCCAACAGCGCTGGTATCAGCTGGAGTGTGTTTGTTTTCTGCAGCATGCTCCTTGTGAATAAACACTGTGAAGATTGTCATAAGACTCTCCGTCCCTAATAAGGGAATCGGAATATTCTTGCACGGCAGTATGTGAATGTATTTTATGTTATAATAGAAAGCAAAAGCAGCAGTCAGGGAGTCATTCTGAGACCAAAAGAGAGACTTATTATTTGTGATTTTTTGCCTTTTTGGTCACAATTCAAGGTAATAATGTGGATGATGTGTAGCAGATCCCAGACCTGACTTGAACCCAGACGTTACACGTCAGAGAGGGTGTATGTTCCCGAGGCAACAGAGTCGCACTTGTGAGCCAAAAAGTTCTTGCAGATTGAGAAATAAGTCTCCGTGCATCACATGCTGGTTCGCAGAGTCGAGCGCTCTCAGGGCTCGACCGCGTCACCGTGTATTCAAGCGCTCTCCGCGAAAACAAACACCGCATCCATTCAGTCTTTATCGGTGCATCAGCAGTCAAGGAGAACACATGGCTTTCCCCGCAGTGCTATCGTTTCCCTCTGTGTCTCTCTCGCTCTCTCTCTTTTCACCAGGAACAAGAAAGATTCTATGTAGCACTAGAAAATACAGTTCTTTAGGCCTTTGGTGTTATTATGAGGAACCTTTTTTTTTAGAAAGGGCAACATTTTACACATGTTATTTATTTGATTTGCCTTTAAAAAAAAGAAAACAAATCTCTTAGTATAGAAATGCTCACAAAAACCAAAGAACCACTCTTCCTATCCTGGAGAGACGTTTTCCGGCATTTAGAAAAACAGTTTCTGGTTTGACTTGTTTTTAGTAGCGTGAGACATGTCAGGAGCTACAGTATATAGGTTGAGGGTGGAAGTCTTGCTATTTGCTACCCTGCTGCACATTATTTTTGACCAGTGTATGTGTGTGTGTGTGTGTGTGTGTGTGTGTGTGTGTGTATGTGTTGGTTTTGCGTTTGTGCGTGACAGGGAGGGAACCTGTGTTTGCCTTGTGTGGTTTTCCTCCGTCTGTGGAGGGCTTGCCTCAGCCTCTTTCACCATCAGCCAACAGGGAGACACAGAGACAGCGATTTATAGTCAATATAAGGAGAAGTCTATCTAATGCTGTTTACAACGTGGACGAAGCCACCGAGGCTAAACAGTTTAGCCGGCTAGCTAGCAGGTAGCGTAATGCAGGAAATGCAAAGGGATAACGACAGAGGACAAGATGAAGCTTTTGGGAATATTTACCTCAGACATAAAATGACAATATATTAATGAATATATGTTCTTCTGTTAACTTTTCGTGAACATGCAACGTGACCCCATTTGAAGGCAGCATACTTAATAAATTGAACATTGTATTGTTAAATTGTGCTGTGGTATGTTAGTAATGGTTTTGCTAATCATCGCTAGCTAGCGTATCTAGTAGATGCTAGCTGTACACAGCGCGAGCACTTCTCCCCAGCTGTCATATGAAATGCTAATATAATCATTTGGCTTATTTTAGCCTACCAGCTAGTTAGCTAACAAAGCCACAAGTCGGTCGTTGTCTAAGCTAACTAGTTTCATGCTTCAACTGATTTCAGATTATAATTATTTAGGCTAAAGACAAGTGTCACAACAAAACACTTAAAGCACACACACACACACAACCACACTACGGAATGTTTCTTTTACTATCTTGGTGGTTATTTACCCAACGTCGGTGTTTCTAGATTTGTGATACACCTTCTATCCTCTGTACAACCGTGATCTGACAATGTGTGATTTTATGGTTGCTACTATATTGCTTTGGCAACACATTTGATGTGTAAAAATAAAGCATGTGATAAATCCAGAGCTTGACTCTTGACTTTTATGACTGAAAGGCATCGCAAACTGCAAGTTAAAGTTTTCCATTTGAAGTTGTTTTTGAAATTCGAGGGAAACTTTTGTGGCCGTTGAACACTCACTTGTTTTAATTCTCTTTGTTGGGTGGCAATACGGTAAAAGATTTGAGATATGAGAGAGGGAGAGCTAGGCTTTGGACAGGGTTTAGGGTTACTGAGGCGACACACAGTCACTCCCAGCAGGTGGGAAAGAGGCCTGGTGTGTTTGTGCTTGTGCGTGTGTGTTGGGGGTCGGCAAGGTCAGTTGGGGGTTGCCTGGATTCCTT
>NW_027176263.1:15483593-15491093 GCF_023349555.1 Cebidichthys violaceus
GAGTTGCAAGAGACAGCGAGCATGAGGACCAGCTTTGACAGTCTGGGAGGCCCAGGTGAGCTTGATTAAGCAGACGACCCTCAGCCTGCTGATTTTGGCCAGCCTCCACCACAGTGGGAGGGGCGTCACACCTCCTTCTGTTTATCAGTGAGCTGATGTCTGAGCAAAGCTCTCAAATATAGTTGACTCGCTCCACTTCTTTCCCCCAGGAATGTGACTAAAAGCCACAAAACCCTGACAAACAAAGTATGTCTTCAACAATGTGCCTCCTTTGTAATATCACCACGTCACGAACAAAACCCTGTCAGGACGCTCACATTACTCTCATTACAGTAATGCGAACGTCCTGACTGACCCTCAGGTCAGCACACCGACCTTTGGCCTTTTGCTGATCTACTGACTGCTTCGCTACTCACCTGACCTGGGTGTGATCGTCAGACCGGACTGTCCACGGGGCTGCTCAGCCGACATGGGCCGCTCTGCAACACACCGGGACCTTCAGCGTGACTGAAGAATGTGAATGAAAGAAAATGAGCTGTGTGTGTGTGTGTGTGTGTGTGTAGCAGTAGTAGTAGTGTCACATGATTACATCTGTCAGATACTGAGTACAAATGTTTTAAAAAACGAGCTTGTTATTAAAGCAAGTTTTGAGGCATCTTCTATCAGTGTGCAACTGTTTTGTTTATGTGCTCATCACTGCAAACTGTTTCCTCAACCCTTCACACTTTGCTTAACCAGACCTCTGTGTCCATTCGACCTACTTCTAAATAGACAGTACTCGCCAGTATTTTCATACATGTGGCCCAGTACATGACGTTTGCATATTTTACATTTGCGTGTGAAACCAAGTAGGGACTGGCGGTGTGGTTTAACCCTCGAAGCACTGACTCATATTAGCCCACCAGGGAGCTATAGCTTCGTCATGCCTTCTGCAGCTCTGCTGAGAAGCAGCCTTTTATCTCTCTTCTCGGGAGATTCTGTCCGGATTTACTTGAAACTGTATTCAGATTAGAGTGAAACTAGAAAGGGCCCTCCTCTTATCTGTCCCATGATGAACCGGCTCTCTGACTCAGACCCTGTCTGCACGAAACAATACATAGTGATTATCCTTGTCCAAGCAGATGGCTTCTCTATGTTTTTTTTTTTTTGGGGTAGTTGAAAACATCCTCTGTTATCCCTAAGGAGACACAACTAGAAAGATAATACCAAAGCTTTGTGGGGTTGTGCTTGGAGGGGGATTTGCGAAAATACTGATGATTAGTAATAACACAGGATATTAAAAATATGCTTGGGGCCAGCCGTACATACTCATATGTTCTTTCCTACATGTGGGTGACGTGTTTGTGCGTATGCAAGTATTCACTCATAGTGATAACTGAAGTATATTACTCAACACAATTTTGTGGTACTTGTAGTTGACTTGAGTATTTCATTACTTCATACTAATCCAATATATGTTAGTAGAAAATGTTGCATGTACATTTATATTACAGCTAGCTTCTAGCTAATTTGAAGGTTAAGATTTAACATACAAAAAACATATTTGATTAGCATATGCACATTAGCCTGCTGTATGTAACCTTTGCTGATTAGCGGCCACCGTGGCCACGAGAATCAATTTTGAATGCTAACATGTAGCGTTAGCGTCGCAAAGTCAGGAATCGAGTCATAACTTTAGTTAACTGACTCAGTAACATATATCTACTTAAAGGTTTGCTAACATAAGCTAACATTAGCCTACATAAACTACTGGTCATACCAGACCAAGGCTGTAGCAACAAAACTAGAGCCAAGCTAGCTTTAGCAAGTTAGCAACCTAATCTTAGATCACTAGGAACTCCTGATTGTTCTGTTATTTTCCTTCAGTTTCTTTCCTGTTATGGAGCTGATTCATATACGCTGGGTGTTAAAATCCTGCTCACTAAATTAGTAATAAAAATAATTCAGTAATATTGTACATATAGTATATCAAAATACACATTCTGAAAGTAAGTATTGCTACATAATGAGTATAATTTTGTCACGTATTTTTCAATACATTACTGTATTTTGTGGCTATCACGTGTGTGTACACTTGCACAGAGTCCAGTTCTATTAAGACAGGATTAAGTTCAAACTTGCGTGACGATTGCTGATGTTAATGGAGGAACCGTATCTGTGGACAGATGAAGAGGACCGAAGATGAGTAAACTCTTTATTACTCGGTGAAGATCAGACCGACACGTTTACAAGATGAATGCACGTGGTGTCACCGGCTCTTCACATAATACGGCTGATGGAGTGATACCTTTTGAGCTGACTGCGGTTTTCCAAGCGGCAACTGTTCTACCCAATAAAAAGATACTTGCCAAACTACGTGACAACACATCACAAAGTAACAGATTTCTGTATGTGATATAGCATAGAAATATGTGCAAATGTTGTTGGCTATTCACCTTGTAGTTTTTGTGCGTGTGAGTGCGCGTGAGATCAATTTATACAATTATCAATCCATATTTTCGGTATTTCCTTGCACTGTGTCTGTGGCTACAGAGGCCTACTTGCGACAGAAAGCCCCGGGGGACTGGAATAAAATTCGGATAGCTGTATCTGGTTGTAGTCAGACCAGTCATAACCTATAATGCAGCGTGAGGAACATCTCTGACCTGGGGGGGTAAAAGGTTATGAGACAATACTCTGGCTAATGCTATTTAATATGGTGGGCAGCTGTCTGTCTGGGCGTCTACCTGCCTGCCTGCCTGCCTGCCTGCCTGTCTGTCTGCGTCTAATATTACATTTTTTTTTAAATCTGGTGCTGCATACCTGATCCGTGGCCTGTTTATGGAAACTCTATCCTCCCTGATGTGATTGCTTCCTCGTCTCAGGCCTCCCAGTCATGCCTGACTCACTTTATGAGCCGTCCCCGCGGACAAACAGGCCTTCATGCTTCACGTAATTCTTTGTGTGTGTGTCTGTGTATTGTGAAAGTTTTACTTAATTGTTTGTGAATGTGCAGCCGGGCACGTCTTGCGGTTTGGAAAAGTGTTTTTGTGTTGTTTCAGGACACTCAAGATTCGTCAGGGTGAGATATTTCCTCCGTTTTTAGTGTTCTTTGCTTGGAACACATGGATGCACACTTATCCAGATGTCTCTCAGTCCAGTATGTAGGCCAGCTGATAAGAGCAGTGGCTGTAGATAAAGTAATTGTCAAATATATGGTGGTTGGGGCGACTCATTTTTACCCATCAATCAACGGATGGGAGTTATTCACATGGTGAAATCTCCCAGCAAGTGAGTTATTATGACCGGGCAGCTTGTTTCTCAACTTACAATGTGATTGAGTGACCCGGGCCGGTACAGTAGTTAGCTGTTAGCTGGGAAAGGCGGGTCAATTACAGTCCAGAGTCCAGGGCTGATATGAGACGAAATGAGGGCCTGGTTTAGCTTTTTAACCCTAGAAAAAAATCAGATTATACAGTAATACAAGCCCTTGCTCAGCACTTCAACATGGAGTCATATGCACATAAAAACGACCTGGCCTGCCCTTGTGGTATCTTTGCAGTTTCTCAGGCTTGGGTACACACAAGTGCACGTAACGGTCTCAGTTAAAATCTAACCGACAACCTTTGCAATGTCAGCGTTCATCTGTCTCATTGCTGTAAACTCGAAAGAAACACTACATTTCACTTTAAATTTTAAGCTGTACCCTTCAAATTAAAAAATCTTGGCAATATTTACTCTAGGATTATTTTCTGTATATATTGCATAGTTTATTTAGCGCAAAAAAATAACACCAATTAGAATTGCATCGTGTGTGCCAAAAAAAGACTCTGACATGATGGTGACTTATATGTTTTTTTTCTTAGTTATTTTGTATTGGCTAGTGGTAACACAATATTCTTCAAATAAGAAAATGAAAATAAAAAAAAGAAATTGAATGCAAATGGAATAAAAATTTGCAGCATTTCCAACCCAAATTTCTGCAACCATGGGATACGATGAAGGTTTGTTTCTAAACCATGAAAATAATTCATAAATACATAATCATATCAGCCTAGTATCACACCCCTAAAAACGCACAATGACACGTGGTGACAACGTTGTTATGTGGTAAGGTTTAGTCAACAAAACTTGGGAAGGGTGAGAAAAATATGGTTTGTGTTAAAGTAATAAGAACGTGACAACGTAACTAGACAACGTATCTAGACAACGTATCTAGACAACGTAACTAGACAACGTATCTAGACAACGTAACAATGTAACGTTACAACATAGCGTAACAATGTAATGTACCAACGTAACGTACCAACGTAGCGTACCAACGTAACATACCAAACGTAACGTACCAACGTAACGTACCAATGCAACGCAACGTAACAACGCAATGTAACAACGCAACGTAACAACACAACGTAACAACGCAACGTAACAAAATATAACGTAACAACGTAACGTAACGTAACGTAGCAGATTTCTTATGTAGCATTAGGTAACAAGCATAAAGCCAACGTTTACTTTTGGTTTCACAGGACACTTGCTTGTTATATTCATATTCATACCACTTAATTTTCAATAACGGCCACTCAATATACTACGTCACTTGCTCTGGCCGAATGCAAATACATCTACATTCAAGGTATCCATGGTTTGCAGAAAGGTACAATGCAAACATTTTTGAAACTGGTTATGAGCTTTTCATACATTTGTACATGATCATGTTTAAGTATGTCAGGATGGTTTGATGGATTTTGACTTCCTGATTTGACTTTGACCTAATGCACTTGCCGTAGTTGTGCAGACACAGTTGCTTTGCAATGAGGGATTATTACTGACATTTTGGATGTGCTCACTCTTGGTTCACCTTCCAAATAAAGTGGTGAAGATAATCTGGCACTTGTTTGTTTATGAACTTGTTTTTATTACCCTGTCTGACATTTTGCAGCAATTTCACCATGTCCTAAGATTTCAGCAATTACTTTGGCAAGTATAATATCATCATAAAGGCCAAAACTACAAAAATAAAACCCAAGTAGTAATAAACTATAATTTAACCTTTTAAACCTACATCATTTACATTCAGAAACATGAAAAGTCTGCCGAATGGGGTCACAGAGAGCCAGCCTCACCTGAGCTACCCTCGTCCTGCTGGCCTCCATGACGCAGCAGCACTGCCAATCCATCCAGTATTCAGCACCATCTGTTGTCTGCAGGACCCGGCTGTAAGCAGAACACACCGTAGTTAATATGGAAATGCTGGAGAGATGCATGTATGAGGAAGGATGGAGTGTGGGGGTAGAAAGGACACAGATGGAATACATCGGGTTCGAAGAAGTGAGGATGTGGAAAAAGGGCACATATTGTAGATTTGAAGGTGCACTTTGGTCCAGCAAGGAAGAAGAGCTGAAGACAGAGGAAGTGACATCACGGGAGAAGGACATTTCACGCCTGTCGGTTACCCAGACTTGACTGACTCCAACCATGTATGTGTGTTGTGTGGGATAGCGAAGAGGTGACTGACAGGCACAAACAGGCTAACCAAACACTCAGTTGCTGTGTGTGTGTGTGTGTGTGTGTGTGTGTGTGTGTGTGTGTGTAAGTGGGAGGTATCTGCCCCTCTCTATGTATGTGTGTTTGGCGGTGGTATGCGAATGAGTGTGTGTATGTGCGTCAGTGTGTATGGCGTCCTGCTGACAGCAGTGTCCTGGCTGTGATGTGGACGGTTGAAGGTGCTGACAGTCTCGTGTTGTTTCATGGTCCTGCTGGGGGGCTGTCGGAGCAGGCCGGGGCACAAACGTCCCTGCCTGCTCCCTCTTCTGTTTCCATCGTGGCCGGGCAGGGTGGGTTAAATACACAGCCTTCAGCTCTGGTGTTGAATACCTTTAAATTGAAAGCTGACCAATATTCTCATAGTGAGAAACCTCAGCTCTTTGGAGCGGTTTAACATCTTTCAGGTCATTATTTTGGTTTGATGGCCAACACTGCTTTGCTACATCCTCACAGCTCTCCTCAATAAGCTGCTGTTTTCAGTGAAAAAAGGTATGATAAAGCCACTGGGCGCTACCTATTTAGCATCAAACAGCTGCTGGGCCCACTGGATGCAAGGAAGGCACCGGAGAACCAAAACCAGGACCGAGCGGGGGCAGACCGTCAGAGCCTGCAGCAGTAGGATGAAAGGTTTTCTAAAGGGACTCGGGTACTTGAAAACACTACCGCTGATATCCACAGGGACCGACAAAAACAACACAAAACGGAAGTTCTTTGTGGCAGTATTCACTGATTTCTGAAATCTTGTATCTTGTGCGATACAATCAAAATGCACCAGTAAGAGGGAGGAACCTCCACTTCATCAGACGTAAATGATGGCTGTTCCCACCTTTCATAAAAGGCTTTAAACCAATAAATGTTGTCATTGATGTAGCATCCCTATTTATGCTATTGTTATCCAGGGTATCCGGTGAACCTGAACGTGTATTTTCTATTGTCCTGCCTGTCATTTTTATGCTTCGGTGAAGGTTGTTAAACGTTGTAAATGTCAAAGTCATTTCCACCTTTGCTGCGTGATGATGGAAGGGACCTCAAACCTTATTAACGGATGTACAGACGTGTTCTGTGGGGAGCTGAGGGTTTATTTCGTGGAAAAGGAACCCAGATGTGAAGCGACATTTACATGGAAAAGGTGGACATCTGATCCCGGTGGTAGCCTGACTGACCTGTGTGTGTGTGTGTGTGTGTGTGTGTAGGGGCAACCCGGCCAGTGAGACGGCCAACAGTCTTTCCATATCTGTCATATCCTGTTATGAGGAAGAACACATGCGCTCACCAATATGTACCGTACACATTCATGACACTCTTAGCATGACAACGTTTTTAATCTGTGTTTTGTCAAAAGTTCACGTTGATTTGTCTTCTTGGCCATTTTTATATTGATATCTTTCAATTTGTCAATTTGTTTTCCATTTTTTGGTGCTTGTTCATAAACGACTGCTTCGACTATTACCGCACACAGAGAGGCATTTCTGCTTCTGGTCACACGTTGCGTGCTCCTCCGTTCGACCTGCCATCGAACGCTGTCATCCACAACTGTCCTGGAGTCAGCGATGGAGCGGAAGGATGGAAAAAGAAAGAGAGGAAAGAGAAATGAGAACGAGGGCGATGACAGATGTTGAGGACATTACCCCTGACTCATGAGAGGAGATGGACTAGCCAGAGACTGACGTCTGTCTCCGGTTGAGATGCGAGGTCCTCTCCTTTTTCACCAAATTTCCACATTTCCATTCCATTTTCCATTCGTCACGCTCCGCTGTGTTTTTTGCTGAGAGAGAGCGGGACCGTCGCTGAACTGAAGGTTGCTTTATTATCTCACCCCCGGAGTTCTATCTCGCACTTCTATCTCTTGCTCCTTCCCCGGCTGCCCTCAGATAGCACGATGTGCGATAAGAAATATGCTAATTATAGCAAAGTGGGCCATTGTGGCCAAGGGCGTCTGCCGTAATAAACACTTAACAGCATGACATGGCGCTC
>NW_027176263.1:15496093-15620262 GCF_023349555.1 Cebidichthys violaceus
GCCAACCATCATTAATGTTAATAATTAAACTATGTGTTTTTCTGCTATGACGTAACAAAATGTTTCTCCTTTTTTTTTAATAATTTCTTTGCTGTGTTAAATTGTATAATAAGTCTGTATCATTGTATTTGCTGGTCCAAAAAAACAGCAGCAAATCTTTGTCCCCTGACCATGGACTGCTTTTGGTTACCTAATGTCATAACACTGGCAGCTCTCACATTACAATGTCATCATTGGCCTAAGGAACTTCGACTTATGTTTAATGATTACTCAGCTTATATTTGCGCTGGTGCTGTTTGTATATTTATAATTACATGACAAGCTACACCTGTCCTCCCCCAATCCCAGTTTTCATTTCTGCATTTCTGCAAAAATCACCGGCTCAGAGCTCTGCTGTCTCTGCTATGCCTGGAATGACAGAAATGGCTGCTTGTCAGACAACTGAGTCACTGCACCCGTTTCCTTGGGCATTAAACAAACAGAGGCTCTGCCCCTTTAATTAAGCCATCAGGCCCGGACTGTGATGTCAAAACTAACATTAAAGCTTCAGGTTGTTTTTCTTCAGTCTTAATCTTTAGTTAAAGACTTTAGGGACAACCGTTTTTTTTTATATTATTGTTGTCTTTGTTTCCTTGTTGAATGTTATTCATAGAAATAATCTCAACGGCTGTTTTTCAAAAAGACATCCTTGACATGTGGATCACAGGTTCTTACTGATTTATGGCTGTGTGACACCTACGCCGAGACACAACCACTGTGTGTGATTAAACTGAACAATACAAATCAAACACAGCCAACCGCAAGTTGATACATGCAGCTATGGCGATACACACCCATTCTGTGTATTTCAATAGTTCCTCTCAAAACACTGCCATCTGCTCCATGTTTTATCTTGTAGATTCCAGGTCTCGGCTAAGTAGAGACCTCGGATATTGTCACAGGGATTAAATATGAGCGGCTACAGGTATGTTCCTACTAAGGTTCAGCGGTTGGGGAGAACACTGTGGTTATTAAGTTAGCCTGATAACAGCAATGAAAAAGAAACCTTATTACCTTAATACTGTCAGTCATCTTGTTTTCCTGCCTTGGCTTTCAAAGTGGTGTTTTGGGTGTTTTTGTTGTCCATATGTAGTCAAAGATGTAGGGGAGATGCTGAATAGATTATACCTCAACCAAAGTGAGTTATTAAAAGTTACTTTTGTAGCTCTGGCCATTGGCAGTGGAGGACTTTAAATTTCATGTATTGTACTTATGTTCAATTTTGAGGTACTATTTTATGATACATTTTACTTCTATTCCACTACATTTATTTTAAAGCTGTAGTTGCAGATTTGAGATTATTTTTACAAAATATAATCAACTAATGAATTAAGATGTATTGCTTAAGATTAAGATACCTGACAGTATATTGAAACTGGCCACATCTTTACCAGCTGCAACAATAATGTTGAGTGATATAAATAGGGATTTATTAGCTATTATCTACTTTTGAAAGCAAATATGAGCAACTTTTTTTTTCATCCAAATACATTTGTAGCTGATCTGACTAAACTGTCTGTTTACAACATATATGTTCTTCTTACAACTTGTCTTTCTTCTCACATAGAGTGGTGCAGGAACGCATTTTGGTTGGCCAACACCGGAAGTTAACAGATCCCTCGACAAAATGTCAGTGGGATTTTTCCATTGGATTTTGGAATATTGCAGAAAATAAGCTCTGTGGCAAACATACATTCATGACACTTACACTTTTTGTTCAGCAAGATAATCTTGAACACAAATGAACACCGCTTTTGTGATTTTTGGAGCTTGAATGCAATCGGCAGAAGCGTAAAGCTAACGAAAGGGGGAATGTTCGGCACGATAATGTTTCGTAGTCTCATTTAGCCACTTATTTGGCCGCTTTTTTAAGACACGTAAAAGCTTCAAAATTCAAAAAAGTGTCGTATTTACTGACGTATTTTATGTTGTAGAACAAAACAACTACAAAATATCTTAAAGCTTGTGTTAACCAGAGATTCTATTTCTGTCATTTACCCATCAAAAACAACAACATTGATTTCAAGAAAAAGGAACCAGGTTTCAGGATGTTTGTGATGTTGCATGTTCTGAGAGCTCACCAATGACTTAGGTTGGTACAATGTTATCAAAAGTGATAAAAACCTTTAGCCAAAGCTATTAAGATAAAAACAATGTCACAATAAACCATAGTTTTCCTTTAAACACCACTGCTCCTTCTAAACTAGTGACTTATTACCTTCACACTAAACAAACAGTTGTATGATTCACTCTTTGAACAATATCAAAGCCAGCCATGTCTGGGAGTCATGGGGAAGATGTCTTTGAGAAAATTAAAATGATCCATTGTACCTCATTTCTAAAAGGCAACATTACCGGCAAGAGACAGAAATCTGACCAATTAGACCTTTACGGTCTGGTGAACTGATGCTGGTGCATGGTGGATGTGGAAGTTCTTGCATGAAAACTTTCAAAACAATCCGTATGTTTCCCTCTCGGCCACTCACCTTTCAAACGCACGGCTACTCTTAAACCCAAACCTTGTACAGACGGGCAAACTGGCACTGAACTCACATAATCACAGTCACAAACTGGCAACACACACACACACACACACACACACACACACACACACACACACACACACACACACACACACACACACAGGCTTTGTATGTGGCCAGTGTTGCATGCCAGTGAAAACAATGACGGTTTTATGAGAAGCAGACGAGAGCCAACCTATCCTTGATATGAGTAGAGCAATAGCAAAGCCTATCACATTACTCCTGTAATAATTAACTACTCGCAGCCCAGTGTGTGTGTGTGTGTGTGTGTGGTTGTCTCAGCCAATCACTCAGTCCCGGCAGGTTTTCTTATGCAACAGGTCATCACTTTGGTTGACTAATGACCTTATCAGGCCTCTGTACACAATGATGTCATTCCCAGGAGTGTGTGTGTGTGTGTGTGTGTGTGTGTGTGTGTGTGTGTGTGCCTAGTGTTGGTAGATGCCTGGTTTACTTTAGATTGGGGGTTATTGATGGGGCTGGGGGATGTTAACAAACTGTATCTTTGTGTCGCCATCTTGGTTTATGGTCGTAGCCTTCTTGGCTTTTCGGAATGAGAGCGACACGAGAGGGTGGAACTAAGTAGAACCAAACACTGAATAAGACATTTATAGGTGGCAGAAACGTAGTCATGAACTTTCATGAACTGAAAAGTTGTAAAACGCGGACAACTGCAAGACCAGACAACATATTGAAAAAGACTTGACCCTAGTGATTGAGACAATAAACTCATGTTTACAATGTTTACTGAGGTAATAAATCAAGTGAGAAGAACATATACAACCAGAGGAGTCGCCCCCTGATGGCCATTAGAGAGAATGCAAGTCAAAGGCACTTCCGCATTGGTTTCACTTTTCAGATGTGGAAGTTGCCGCCTAATGGCTTGTAGTCACTTTGGTTAAGAGGGGTGGAGAGGTCATTCAGACATTTGTGCTTGAAATAAGTAACTACATGTCAAAGCCAAAGATATAGACTCATAGTAAAGTTTCATAGTAAGCCTCATTGATATCCATCTTACCTCTCCCTAAAAAGATGAATTACCTTCTTGGAGAACATGGCTCAGCAAGCTCACTGTATCAACACTCTTATCACCCAACGTAGAAAAATGTGACAACGAGGAATGTTGTTTTTAACGCTTGTGAAAACACTGCTGTCGTTTTCAAATCTGACATCTGACTTTGCCTAACATGAAGAAGCAGACATTTATTATAATTATAGAGGCTAAAGATCAGATGTTTGAACCCTGCAGCATTCAGTGGTGTCTGAGGTGTCCATGGTGTGACATACTAAACCCATGGGGAATCGGGTCTATATAGTGTACTAGAGTGGGGCTGATGTTAAATGTCTGGATGCAGTTGGGATGAATATACAGCAGATCAATACTCAAAGCTATTGACATTCAGCGATTCACTTTTTGCCAAGCTAGCAGTGCTAGCTCTATTGATTTTGGTCCAGACTCAAATATCTTAAGAAATATTGAATAGATTTGGGGAATTTTAGACATATATCCAGAGGATGAACCATATAGTGACTTTGGTGATCCCCTGCCTTTTCCTCCAGCGCCACCGGCAGGTCAAAGCTTTCACTCATCCAGTGAAATATCTCAACACCTTTCAAACGGATTGGCTCAACATTTGTACAGACAATCATGGTTCCCAGAGGATGAATACCACATTTGCGATTTTGAGTGAAATACCTCAACACCTATTGGATGAATAGCCACGCAATTTGATAAGGAATGAATAGTTATAGCTCTGATTGATCCCTTCAAAATTTTCAATATGTCCATTTTGGTTTATGACCAAATGCCTGCAAAACTAATGGCATTCCCATCAGCCCCAGCTGTACTTTGCGATCGGTGCTAATTAGCAAATGTTAGCACGCTAATGTGTTATACATTATACCTACTAAACATCAGCATGTACGTCACTACGGGCATGTTGGCATGCTGATTGGCATTAAACGTAAATTGTGTGCCGCAGAATGCAATCCAGAGTCCAACGTCAACTATGAATTGATGTAAAGTTCACATTTTGATAACACACAGAGAGACAGATTAGTTTTAATGCTGTTTTAGCTGAACACCAGATTTCAATTATAGAACTAACAGTGGTACCTTTCTATCATGAGCTCTTTCAGCAGCTTTAGCTGGCACAGAAAGAGTTACACGCAAGCCAATAGGTGTTGCACTGGTTATTTTCCATCCACTTACTGATATGTGGCATCTGATTAACCTGCGGTACGTGTCTAATGTTAGTCTTGGAGCAGCATGGGGGAACCTCCAGCTGCCCAAATTTGTTAAGTCAAACTTCTCAGTCAAACACCTGCTGGCTACCGCACTCACGCACGCTCATGCACGCTGCCTCTTTCCCTTCACATACACACACACACTCACGGCAAAAAAACCCTCTGAGGTGCCAAGAGATTCCTGTCTAATTGTGGAGCTCAGGTAAATTGACTTCGACAAGTGCTAACCAATCTCTCTCTCTCTCTCTCTCTCTCTCTCTCTCTCTCTCTCTCTCCCACTCTACTCGTCTGTCTCTCTCAGTGTTTGTCTTTGCTTGGCCTCCATTCAGTTCTTACGTAACTGTGGTGGTGAGAACCTGCTGGCTGTTCAAACAGGTCTACATCACAGGGGATTAAAGGGCTGACGGACACGACCCACATACTGAGACACTTTTCTGCTGGTAGCTGTCATCCAGTCACCCCCACCCCCACCGATACTGTATGCGCACTCATACATGTCCACACAGAGGAATCCGCTCCTGTCATGTTTGAGAATCAGGGCGTTACACACTAGATAATAAATGGCTGCCAGCGCTTGAACAGGTGATTGCAGCACCACATGTCTTATTGTGAAACCTGTCTCAAGGCCATGTATAGACTTTCCATTGTTCTGCCTCCTCTTTTGTTTGAGCCGTGACTCATTCAAAGAGAAGTGGCCGATGGAGTTTGTGCAGAATTGCCTTGTGACTTGCTGGGTGTTGCTTTTGTTTGTTTTCTGGAGAAAGATGCTGCTCCTATAAGGATGGTATATTCTATAAAAAACCCCACAAATGTGTAAGTTTCTTCCACCGTTGCACACGCCTGAAATTTATACATTCCTACTGTAGATGGAAATCTTAAAAAACAGATCACTCAAATATATTGTCTAATTTTTAAAAAGGCTCAGTAATCCCTAAAAAGGCTAGCCGCTGTAGTTTTTTTGGCAAATGTTATTCAAACAGGAGGAAATAGTGCATTTATTGGGGACTTTCATCGATGGCTAAATACACAATTTGGTACTCTAGTGAATATTTCCAGCTGGAGGACGGTGTATGAGGGATTGAGTTATAATAAACTACAGTGCTACGTGTGTTCATAACATGTCAACCAGTACAAAAGATAGAAAAAAAACATAGAATATCACCAGCTTTATCCTTATAAAGGTGCTAAATACGAGATTGGGAACATATCTTTTGCCTCCACACGGCTATCGACAGGATTACAGCTGAGCCGGCGGCTAGCAGCTAACGGTGATTTTATTATACAACTTTTAAAAAAACGCAATATTCAACATTTATTCACGAAACAATTGGCAAATGAAGCCTTTCATTCTGAAAACCTTTAGCACCCATTGTACTCCTAGGACGCTTGAGTTGGCCATGCCAGTTCTTTTGTTTAGTGCAGCGTGTATCATCATGAGCCAGTACATAACTCCGGCTAGCAATTATAACAATTAATGAACGTCAATATTCACGCATACTTTTTTGAAGCCCAATGAACCTGTCACATTAAATTATAGTGAATTAAATGCATTCAATATAAGTGCACGCATTGAAAACAATAACTTACATCATATCTAAGGTGACAATGACATTCTTAGTCTAGCTTTTATTGAGCATCAGTACATCAGCTCCAAATATCAGCAATTGTAATTATATTGGTCCAACCCTAACAACGTAACAAACAGACATGTAAACACAGCGCATGAGTCATGCGCTGTTTATTTGTGCTCTCGGTGTAACCCTGCCCAGGAAGCCAGCTGAGTTGTGCTTTGCCGCAGCGTGCCACAGAGTTTAGATAACCACAGCTTGTCTGTACGTAGATCTCTCTGATTTGCAGCTTCATTGACAAGAGCTTCATTATCGTGTTGCCACTTACTCCACCCAGCCTGGTGCTTCAGGCAGTGCAGGACAAGATGTTAACTCAGACCTGATGACACACGCATTCAGTGGGCCAATCCTTGTTCATCCTCTCAAACCGTCGCCGTGACAATGTGCAGCCATCGCTTGGCAACCACGACGATGGGAGAGCGGTACACAAGCACTTATAGTGGCCCAGTGTGACATTGATCACTTCTACACGACCCGTTGAACAGAGGACAGCAGAAAGGGCTGCCTTTCTGTGTTACATTCTGAAGCATGTGAATGTAACTTTTTGTTTGATTGTTCATGTACGTGCATCGATGTGTGTGTTTGTGTGTGTGTGTGAGTGCATACACTGTATGCGTGTGGTGTCTGCAGCGGATCCATTTTTCCTACATTTGCTTCCCTAAACGTGACAAACAGCGTAAACGCTAAAACAGTAGGGGTGTAACGGTTCACAAAAGTCTGGGTTCGGTTCAGTACGATACAGTGGTGCCGCGGTTCGGTACGTTTCGGTACAGCAAAAAAGCAGAAAGGCCAAATCCTCTCTGGTGAGACTGAAGTAGTCTTTAATAATGAAAGGTCGTGTTTGATACTTAAGATCTTCTCTAAAATCTTCCTCTATGAACTCAAACAGACACGTTTCCTGGAAAGTTTTAGAAGTTTAATTTTTCAGACTTAGTTACAGCTCTGCGGGTCTCTCTCTCTCTCACCTCATATTTACATTAATATCAACATTTACACACAAAAGGTTTACTAGATTATGATCCATAAATGTGGTCATCACACGTCTCTCACTCGTTTCCTCGGTGTCGTGGTTTCTGTTCTCACTCGTAGCTCTGCTGGTGTCTGAAGTCTCTGTCCTACTGGAGAGCAATCCATGTTTTGTTCCTTTATAGTTTATGGTTGTTAACTTGTTGTACATAGTTGTACAGAACAAAATATGCATTAATAAGAAAACTTTAACTTATAGACTTTAACTGAACAACAGCTGCTAGTAAAGACAACAAGGTCAACAACACCTGTAATCAGTTGTTCTTATTGAATTAACCTGGTAGTCGATCGGTAATCAATGCTGTTGTCGTTTGTGAACATCCGGTCACGTGATCGGACCGAGGCGAATCGGGGAAGGTTCAGCACGTTACGTCGGGTGGGTTGCCATGTTTGAGCGCGGTGGCTCCACCAATTTCAGCTCTATTTGATTTTTCAAAAGCAATTTAATATTATTGAAACGAATTGTTCGGTTCGTAATGCGTACCGAACCGTGAGCCGAGCGGTTCAATACGATCAATGGAACAGTTTGGGGTGATCCACTTGCTCGTTATATGAGAAGAGTCATATCTGTCTGATTATTATGGAACTATAAAAGTGACACGTTTAACCCTCTGATCCTCAAGCAGTTTCTGTTTTTCTTTTTTGCTCTTGACACATTTCCCTCTCTGTGGCTTCATTTGTCACTGCAATAAGTCTTGCACCTCTATGGAAACAACACAATCATCGCTAGAAGTAGAGAGAACTTAAACGTGTCTGACACAGTATGACAGTTAATAATGCCATAAATCATAAAACAGAAAGAAAATTAATTTCTTTGATAATTTAAAAATTGCTTGACAATGGAATCTTTACATCCAACACTTTTCTAAGTGTCCACAAGTGTTACCAATGTTGGAAAAAAAATTGAGGCTCTTCATGCTATATCTACTGAACTATTTCAGTACTTGGTGCAACATTTTTAATGAGACATGTGGAATAGTGTTTATTCATGAACAAATTTTAAGCTTTGATTGTAAAGATGGAAAATTATTTTTGAAAAGACAATGCATGTGACAAGCGTATATTGACACGTCTTTTAAAAATAAACTTTCGTTAAACAACACTAATGACTCTTCCCACGACTGACTAACCAACTAAATGTCAACGTTTATTTTTAGTTTAGTTTTTAGGGCTATCTCGCTCTTTATACTACCTCAGTTGCTCTGAGCATCTAATAATGATGCGGGTGGGTTTGCATCGGAGTTGGTTAGAAGCACAGTGCGACCGGGTTGGTTGACTGAATAGGAACTTTAACACTCACACATGTGCAGGTCCCTCTTGGCTAATATGAAAATAAATTCATCAGAGGATTTTAAACATGATTTTAGCATGACCGACCATGGACCCCTGTCGGTTAGCTGGTCCCCTGTTGGTGTTATGTGTAACTATACACTCACACACACGCACAGACAATAACAACAGATACAATATAAAAAAAATTGTACCCCACAGTGAGATGACGTATGTTTGGGGCATACGTGTGTGTGAACTCTACAGATAGTGAGCAGGTGTTGTGAGATTGTGCGTCATTGTGGGGTCTCCTCAGCACACACACACACACACACACACACACACACACACACACACACACACTCAGACTCACTGAACCAGCTGAGTGCAGCCTCTTAACCGCAGGCCTGACTCAACATGCTGTTGTTATTCTTGTTGTTGCTCATGTGCTCTCTGTTGTTCCACCACCTTCACCTTTGCACTACTGTCTCTTCTTCGGGTGAGCGAGCATCTCTGTGTACACCCTGCCCTCCCTCTCTCCCTCTCTCTGTATTCCCTCTGTGTTTTCGCTCTTGTTTCCTTTTATCTCGGGTCGGAGTGGGCTTCCTGCCTAACAATTGGAGGAACCCTGCAGTCAGAAGTGTCACGCTCTCTCATTTTGCTGTATCTCTGTTGCATGCATAGATAAAGCACACACATACACACATTACAGGCAGCTGGCGAGATGAGGGAGTTCTGCAGGGAGAGCCCTTTCCTGTTGGGGAGTTCATGGATGATTCAACTTGGGATTCTGTGTGTTTACGTGTTCAATTTAGAATAGCCTCAACAATTCACAAAAACTTAAAAAGTGTAGTTGTGTGTCAAGTGAATTCAGAGCAAAGGGTTCATGATCACAGCAAGGCTGCTGTTTGTTGATTTTCAGAAAGTTAAAGGACAGTTTTTTCAACCTATAACTTGGATCCTCTTTTTCTAGGACTGGACATCCATTATTTTGGTTATTATGAAGTTGTTTGTCAACCAAACATAATTGCTATGTTTTAGGAATTAGTGCAGTGCCCATTCATGGCATGGCTGTTCGGAGCATATGGCCGCTTGGAGCTTGTTCGGAGTATGTGCGGAAGTGCTGCCGGCAGTGTTCTCAAGAACCGCAAATCTCAAGGGACTTGAAAAGATTTTGGTTTTAACAAAGATACTCTATTACAAAAAATAACACATAACAAGCTCCGCCAATGGTTTAAAATGGTTCACTTTCTTAGTTTTACAGTTTGGAAAAATGGCTCCAATATTCACTTTGATGACTATGGAGGGAATGAATCCATCAAAATCTGTGTTCACGTTCACTTCTCCCATTGGAGGCTACAGACTCAGAACTCTCAGTGGGAACTCTCCTTTCTGAGCTGTCTCTGGTTGTAATGTCAGTATACGCAGCATCCAGCAGCAAAAGTGAACGGCAGTCAAAGAGCTTTGATCCATAAAGGACCGCTGCAGACAACATGCTCGACTCCGCAGAGCCCTGAAGCCCCACCCCCACTGCCGCAAACAGCACTGTTCGTTTGTTTATCCAAAGTTTATTAATATTGAGCATGTCCAAATTGCACCAACTTCAACACTGCATGCCCTCTGGTCCCCAGCAACACACCCACCAAGGGTGAAGTAGATTGGATGAGCGGTTCTTGAAATATGCGAAGGACACACAGACAGACAGAGAGTAGCTTAGTGGTGCAATTATTTCCCAAACTGTCCACTGAAATCATTCATAACTTGTTAAACTTTTGTTAAACAGTCATTAAAACACTAAAAAGTAGTGTAAGAACATAAAATACAGTAGTAGTAAAATGCAGAAAATTTATTAATATCCTTGAATGTGGTTCAATCAAAGGCAGCAGCAAACAGAAAAGTCTTCAGTCTTGATTTAAAGGAGCTGAGGGTCTCAGCAGACCTGCAGCTTTCTGGGACTTTGTTCCAGATATGTGGAGCAGAAGAACTGAACGCTGCTTCTCCATGTTTAGTTCTGACTCTGGGAACAGAAAGTAGACCAGGTCCCAGACCACCTAAAGGGGTCGGGATGGTTCATAAGGTAGCAGCAGATCAGAGGTGTATTTCGGCTCTAAACCATTCAGTGCTTTATAAACCAACAGCAGGATTTTAAAGTCAATTCTTTGTTGGACAGGAAGCCAGTGCAAAGACCTCAGAACTGGAGTGATGTGATCCTGTAATGGAGTGTTTACAGAGACCTGTAAACACTCCATTACAGTAGTCGAGTCTACTGAAGATAAATGCATGGACAAGTTTTTCCAAGTCCTATTCAGACATAAATCCTCTAATCCTTGATATATCCTTCAGGTGACAGTAGGCTGATTTTGTAGGTGTACAGTTGTTCATACATTAAAGCATAGGCGCCATTCCACAGAAATCTAACATTATGGTATCATAGCCAATGGCCAAATCAATGAAAATAAACATCAAATTGTAATAAACTGGAATTATCCTCAAGCAATTTCATATGCGTCTACATGAAGAGCGTGGCAAACATACATATATGTATGACAGAGTTAGACAAACAGATACATAAAAAGGCCTGAGCTGCCACTATATTTGTAGACGGTTGAGGTTAGGGGAAATCCTGAGGCCACGCCATTGGACGGCACTTTGTTTATCAGCTTCATTTTCTGCAGCATTCTGCAGCGGTCATGGTGACTGTGTAAAGTTTGTCTTTTCTAAGTTGCGGGTAACCAAGTCCCGAATGACTGAAACGCTTTCTGTGCTGGTGTGTGTCTCTCTGGGATGCCATAAGTGATTATACTGTGTTGTAAAAAGCCAAATATGCTTTACAATAATGATTTCATGGGAGAACAGAATGGTAACAACTCATGACTGACCTTAGCTCAACACAGTCGCACAGAATCAGCACACAGACTACACACACACACACACACACACACACACACACACACACACTGGAAAACAGTTGGAGGTTGCCCCCGGTCCAGTGGTCCACTGTGTTGATTGACGGGTGCTTTAACTTGCCGTGATAGGCTCTAATCTCACCTGCGATGGGCCGGCCGGTCAGCGGTAGCAACGCATGAATCCGGTCGTGCATGCGCCCACCTACCTAACCCCCTGCCTCTCTTCACTAACAATACCCTCTTAATGTCTCAAACTGTGTCCCTCCGAATCTTGTCCGTCCCACGTTCATTTGGAAATGAAGACATTCTGTTTGATCTGCATTGGAATTTCCCTCTCCCCATATCCAGGACAGAGGGAGAGAGTCGCACAATGTACCAGTTAAAAAGACTTGGTCACCATTGAAACTGGGCTCTCTAAACTCCCCGTAGAGCCCTGGGGGCCCCCATTACGGTTCTGGCCTCTATAGAAGGAGCTGCGGGCGCTGAACACTGGGCCTCCTTGTATTCTCCCGGTGCCCCAGCCGAGAGCCATTGACAAGCCCCACAATGTCCCAAGCGCTCCTTTACAGTAGAGAAGGGCTCTTTTCTCTAAAGGGTGGCTCGGGACTCCCGAGAGGGGGACCTACTTTTTTCACAAGGAGCCCTCTCCAATAGAGGCATCTGCAATCTGTTGCTTGCCCCAAACCCGGTCCAGCCCCTTCTCCCCTTCAGCTCCGTTTTTTTTTTTTTTTTTTTATTGCAAAGCGGCCGCAAACAAGGACAAATCGACCATGAATTCCTCAGCGCCTGGCAGGCGCTGCCCACTCCGGCTCTGTCAAAAACCCTCTCTCCCTTTCTCTTGTACTCTCTCTGAGCATTCAATCTCCCTCCCTCGCTCTCTAACGCTGTCTTTTGTATAACAAAAAGAAAAAAAACGCCCCGAAGGCCTGTTTTTTTTCTTCTTTCCTAGACCATTTTACATCTCTTCCCGCTCCCTCCTCATGTGTATCTTTCAACTGCTTCCCACTCTCTCTCTCTGGGAGGGAAGTGGCGAATACAGGAGGTGAGAGGGCTAACGAACAGAGTTCCAAATAAAAGACCTTTATGCAAAGCTGGTGAATGGGAATCTGTTTTACAGGGCATCCACCCATCTACCAGCAAGTCCATCCCCTGTCTCTTTGCAAACCTCTGTGAGATAAATACAGATAGGAGGCATGAGAGGAAAGAACGAGCCATACTACGGAGGTTTGCTACATTGACGGCACATCACTTGCCCTTAATGTGGAAAAGGCTGGTGCTAAAACTTTGATTTCACTTTTCAGAGTTCTTTTTGAAAAATCAAAAGAAGAATGTGTCTAAAAATCTGAAAGGGAAAATAAAGAACAAGTCCTCCTGTCTGTTACGCTGTCAATGAGTGTCTCTCAGTATGTCTGTCCTTCCCATCCTGTCTGTATGGGAACTTCCATGTAGTGGCTTGGCTACAGAGGGTCCCATAATAGCGGCTGTATAATGGGACCACCAGCTCAAAGGAAGCTCAGTTGAGCCAGAACAGCATTTAAACCCACCTGTTTTCCTCCTCCTCCTCCTCCTCCTCCTCTACATCCTCACATCCTTCCTTTACAGGGGAGCGGGGTGCAGTTCAGCGGCTCTATAGCTTGCTGTTATGGCCTCTGATCACACACAGAAATCTGGGTGTTTAACATCAAAGCTGACATGCAGTGAGAACACGTATAGCAAACTACTGTATGTGAAGTTTTGCCAGCCTAGATGTCCAGCATGACAGATGGAAGTTGAATTTCAAATTCTAATCCAACAGGTGTCCGGTGGCTTGGACAGCACGACTGGTTGATTTGAATCAATATTTATTTATTTATATGTAAGGGACCGTGTACAATATTAAACATACATGCTGCCATTTAATGTATTGTTCCAGAGTTAGCTTAAAGCTAATTTGTATGTGCACTACCTTTGTTATTTTTTCAAGCTTTTGAGCTTCTATCATCTGTATAGGATAATGTAACTGGTGGAGAACAAGAAGCATTTTAGGCTATAAAGTGATGCAGGGATGACGTGTTTTTGTGGAATAACCAAAGTAGTTAGCATCGCTCTGTTTCCCTCGACAAAGAGCCAATGAGATTTTTTTTCCATTGGATTTTGGATTATTGCAGAAAATAGGCTCTGTGGCAAACACAAGTTTTGTTCAGCAAAATAATTTCCACAAGTGAACACCACTTTAATGAATTTCAAAGTGTGAATGCAAACGCTAGAAGTAGAAAAGGCGGACCAGTTGGCGTGATGACGTTTTGTAGTTTAATTTGGCCATTTGTTTTTTTTTAAAGACATGAAAAAGCCTCAAAATTCACGAGAGGGATATTTACCCACATATTTTTATATTCTAGAACAAATTGTTCTAGAAAAAAAGCCTAATTGCACTCTATTAGGCTATAAGACAAGATTTAATCCAAACGAATGATAGCTAATGTCATGGAAACACATCCACACACACACTTGTACATGTATGAACCCACGCGGGTAACCACAGTAAACATAAGCTCTCCACAAACACAGGACCTTGGTCACACAAGCCCTCTGTCAAGGCCGCTCGTCTTTCTTCCTCCCTCGCCCCTCTGTAAAGCCCAGGGGATCCAGTCATCCAAGGCCACTCTCCTCTGTGCACATCTGCTGTGCCGGACAGCCAGGCTGGCAGGCGAGGCGAGGGGCCGATTTGGGGCCCGGCGGTCAGGGTACTTGGCTTTGGAAAGGCTGGATTGGAGGGGGGGTTGAGATGCCTCAGAGCAGTGTGCGGGCTTCCATGGAGATACTGTCTTACAGTGTTTACAACCTCCCAATAGCGTGTCCGACCTCTCCTCCCCATCCCTCTATCCCTCCACAGGCCCACTGTGTCCTCCCTCTTCTAATGTAAATGTTGGAGCTGGCAGACTGATGAGTGTGTGTGTGTGTGTGTGTGTGTGTGTGTGTGTGTGTGAGAGGGTGGGTAACTTGTTTTGCTGATTCTCTGCCTTCCCTCTGTGTTGGAGTGGTGCTTTACGGTGTCGCCCTTTCATTTTATAACTCTCTCTCTATCTTTTCTCTTTCAGAAGAGGTTCTGTTCGTCCAGGCCTGCTGCCCACTAACGGCTGGTCTCGGTGCCATCGGGCATTCACACCGCCACCCATTAAAGAGAGTGAAAGGTGGCAGGGCTTAAGAGTGGTGTCTGGCCCTGAGCAGTGGGCACCTGGCAGTGTCCATGTGCCAGCCTGGACACCAGGCCAAAAACATCCATCTGACCAAGTAATTTAGTCCAGAAGTGAGTCCTAAAATCTTATTTTTCTTCAGAAAAGTCGTAATAATCTATCAGGGAGAAGCAATTATACCATTAAAAAAGTTAAGTAGTCATACTTTCCAAGTTTGTCATGTCAAATGAGCTAAAAGGTCCTAAAGCAAGAGTTTGAATCTCCTCACACAGTATACAAAAACAAGTTGAATGGAACTCTGAAGTCTCACTTTTTGTGTGAGTAAATATAAGCTATTGTGCTTCTTTGTCCATTCATTCAAAGGAAGATGAAAGGAATTGGACATATTTGTGGAAGCAGCATCTACTGTCAGTCTCAATCCTTGGGGTGGATGTTTCCCATGGACATGGTTGACATTTGAGGGCCTGCCTTGCTAGAGGATGCCTCGGTAACCTCTGTGGTACTCTGTAATGACTGGAACACTGCGTAAGGCATTTTTTTTCCCTTTTTCAACAATCCTTGGTTAGCAACTGTTAGCAATTTCAGCTGCCTACAACATTTAGGAAGTCACATCTCTAAGCCTGTATTGCATTTAGAAAGTGAAAGTTAGCAAGCTAGGCTAAATAGCTTCTATTCAGAAAATGGAAGCTAGTTGCTAGCTAGCGTGCTTATATTAGCGCTGATTCCCACCTGACATTCCTTTCCGGTGTTATAGAAGGTAGAGGTGCTAGCTAGCGTTAGCAGTCTCTCTTTCATGGATCCAGTCAAAACAGCAACGACGTTACGCTATGATTCAAATAACGTGCAGACTTGCAACAGGAAGTAATATATGGCATCACAGAGTCAAATCACAAATGGGACAAAGCATTAGCTAACCACGTCAGCTAACACCTGGTTAGCCAATGCTGTTAGCTGTGTCTAGAATTGCTGGCCGCCCACACAGATAACGGACCAATAAAATGAACTCTACCGACAGTGTCAGAATGTAACAAAAATTCACGTCCGATGAGAACTAATCTAGGGGGCGCCATCACAGTGGAAAAATAAATAAAACTCTAATACTTAAATACTAAAATCCTATATCAACGTCCTACCTTTGCACATGGTCCGAACATGTGAGGCAAGGTGTTTCTCAGTAATCTGCACAGCCTAGTGTCTTTACAAGGGTTTTTACTTTCTGTGAACACAGCAAAGATGAACATCTTTTGGTTTGTTTTTCATTTGTTGGCTTTTAACTCTACAAAGAATCACTATACAAAGAATAAACTCAAGAAATAGCCAGATTTGGCTAAAAGCAAATCTTTCTGTGGATTGAAGATAGTGACTCACGCGCCTGTCTGAGACAAACGTTTCAAATCTGCGAGATAACGAGGGAGGAACAATAGGCCGAGTGAGAAATAGTTTGAACTACAGTGAGTCATTTCTCCGCAGACAACACTTTCTTTTCTAAGAGTTATCGGCTTCGCAATAACTCACCTACAGATATGTAGTCAAAGGGAGAAAAAAAGGCAAACACACACACACACACACACACACACACACACACCATTCAGAAAGCGAGACAACTAACAGACTGGTGATTGATTTCTGTTGGTACGAACAGAAGCACCTGACTATTAGCGCAGAATGAGGGGCGGCGCCCGAACAGAGGGGCTTTTTACAAGCCCAGTGTGACTGACAACAACACCAGGGAGCCGTGTATGTGTGTGTGTGTGTGTGTGTGTTTGTGTGTGTGTGTGTGTGTGTGTGTGTGTGTGTGTGTGTGTGTTTGTGTGGCAGAGGGGGAATCTTGAGGGGTGCGTTTGTCTGTGTGCAAGTATGTGTGTACTTCTGCAATGTGTGAGTCTGTGTGGGTGAGACAAGAGGAAAAAAAAAACTTTCCCTGTGTGTGTGTGTGTGTGTGTGTGGGTATTTATGGTTTGTGTATGTTGCGGGGGAGAAGAGGAGGCCCTCATCATTCCCATCAATCCAGCTGTGCCTCTTTTTATCCGCACTTCCGTAGCCCATCAAGTTTGCTTTTTCACGCCCCCCAACCCCATCCACACACACACACACACACACACACACACACACACACACACACACACACACACACACACACACTCAAGCTCTTCCCCACCAGTGCACTTGACAGAATCTTGTTCTACCGTTGCACATCAAAGGCGGAGTGGGGAGAAACAGCCCCGTTGAAGGAGGGAAGGAAAGGAGAACTCCCCCCTCCTCCTGCCTCCATCTCAGGACCCCCTGCTCACCTCTTTTGTTCTGTCACTTTTTCCTTTCTCCCGTCCCTCCTTCGCTCTTTTTCCCCCTACCTATCCTATTCATTTAGGAGACTGTAAAAAAAAAGAAAAAAAAAAGAAAAGAAGATTGCCAAGTTCATAAAGGGCCCCCTCTCTGCTTAGGGGTCCATTGTGGGAATGGGAAGGTGGTGGTGGTGGTGTACAATCAATATGCCCGCACACTGGGTGCAATGCTGGGTCTTTCAATCTGGTAGAAAGGGGAATGAGAGAGAATAGGAAGGGATAGTGTGAGGGAAGGATAGCTCTATGAAGGAATAGGGAGGGAAAACGAGGTGAAAGGTCATTTTCAAACCTTCTGTAGTGGCTGGAAATATAACTAAAATTAGCAGACCGTCTAAAGCTAGCTGTCCTTTAAGTGTCTGAGCGTCCACTATGAGGAATAGTACATGGGGGAGTGATTTCACAACCTTTAACATAACAGGACATACACAAGTGTAACATTAAAGAGTGCCCACTCAAACATGTTTTTAGCTGTAAACTACATGTTAAGACTTTAACTTCGGATGAAGTACATCAATGCGAATGTTATACCGGCATTTCATGGTTGCAAATGGTTAAAAAAGCAATCTACTGTCAACCGTTTGGTACTAATCTACATCATGAAATAAACAAATGTTAAGGCCCTCTAATCACACACAGTGTGTCTGGCGACAGCACTGTGCTTTCCTTCACTGTGACAAGAGTGTTCAAATGACGTAATTGAATTTGTCTCATTTAGTGGGTGGCTAGTTAGCTAGCTAATGTTAGTTAGCTAATTCCACCACGTTTTCATGCTAACTTTACCGGTTTCTGAGCAGCGGGCTGGTACGACCGGCCGCTCCGGAGACGTTTGCGCTGGCTGAATTTGTGTTGCTAGCCACGACGTTCCGTCTACGGAGCTGGCGCTTCAGCGGAAGGGGCTGCGTGGTGCACTAGCTAGCTAGCTAGCTAGCTAATTCTCGTTTCAGTAAAGGTCTGATAACATTTTGTTCATCAAATTCAGTTCTGCATGTTGTATCGCTATTTTCCAAGGTACCGTAGCGGTCACACTTGTCGACGCTGCCTCAAGGCTTTGGACAAACTAAAGTGGCCGTGGTTCCATCTCTCATCCCCTTGCCAAATTATTAGGTTATTTTTCAAAATAATGCAGCATAATGCAGCTAGGCTCATTTCAACGCCCCAAGCATAAGCCTGCACAATCCCAGAGCCCTGGAACGGCAACATCTGAATGGAATTTGGCCTTCGTTAATGTTATTGATTGCGCCTGTGCTTTTCCTACTATGACTGAGCTTCCTTTTAAAGAAAATTAATTTCCTCTAAGTGTCACAAGTCAGACGGCTCCTTTAATTGTATCACAAATACCCACAGCTGTATGGAATGAAATAAGACGAAGCGCAGACCCATTCCTGTGGAACCAGTATGGCCGTGATGTGGAACAACAACACAACTAGGTCGTATGTCGTAAAAGTGTTTACGGTAACAGAGCTAAGCTGAGCTCCTCTGGAAACTGTTAGTTGAGCTCATCGTACACATGCTGATACCCATTTTTGATCTCTGAGATGAAAAGCTGATGATTTCCCATTAATGACTGACTCAACCCGGCTGTTTCGAATAATGAATTACTGTAAGCGTTGGAGTCGGCTCAGGATGTTTTTGCCCTGTGCGCTGATATTCAAAACAGTGGTTTCAGCGCCTCCATGAGCTGCAGCGCAGGGCGTTTATGTGAAATATAGATAGGAAACCGTGAACTTTATCTTTGAAAGAGAGAGAGAGAGAGAGAGAGAGAGAGAGAGAAAAGCAAATCATGTGCTCTCCCGTCACGGCTCGTGCACATCACCTGTGGTGCATCGCTGGAGGAAACCTCTTCAAAACATCTCCGGTTGGGTTTCTCTGCAGCAGCGGCGACCGTGCAGCGTGCTCTGCTTTGTGTGCAAGAAAGATAGTGGGAGAGAGTGACAAGGGTGATGGAAAAAAGAAGCAGCGATGGAAAGAGAGAAACTCTCAGCATCCCACCGCAAAGGAACTAAACTAAATTAGAAATATCATATCAAAATTCTTAACTCAAGTAAGAATATCACAGGAATCTTACGAAGAAATTATACAAAACCTCGCATGTGACGCCTTTGTTATTTGTTTTTTGCGTGGCAGACAGAAACCACCCACAATGGAACATCATAATTATTTCATAACACGTAAAAAAAAAAAAAAATCACTATGTTGTCACGTTCCTCTGAGTCTGTTTGTTCCTATAGGAAACATACACAAATACTGTAGTGATTTATTTTTTTCAAAAGGCAAAGAGACAATGCAAGAAAGGGAAATAGAAAGAGATGAAGATGGCTTTCGATAACATCAGAACACCGAGTTCCTTTATGTCGGTGGGTCTGCCTGCCGAGCAGAATGACTGGAAGCCTCTGTGATGCTGCACAGTTGAAGCCACATCACACATCACGCACACACACACGCACACACACACACACTCACACACAGGAACGCCGGCGTCTCAGTGATGTGGTGGAGCAGGAAGGGTGTCTCGACAGAGCATTCACAAAATACACGCGCTGCAGTGCGCCCTCGCTGCCCGCGCTCTTCGCCTAACAGATGCTGTGGAAAAGAAGCACAATGAGCACATGCACAAACACACACACACACACACACACACACACACACACACATTGACACGTGGGCCTGCATTGGGTTTGAGAGATTGTGCTGATACCGCACCGCTTACAAAACCGCGCTGTTTGCACAAAACACTACAAATGCAGGCACACTTCCTGTACCTGCACTGGCAAGGCAGAGAGATCGCTCAGAATCCTGTGTGTGTGTGTGTGTGTGTGTGTGTGCAGACTGTGTATCCGTTCCCAGGTGTGTTTACGTCCCCCGTCTGTGCGCGTGTGTGTGTGTGTGTGTGTGTGTGTGTGTGTGTGTATCCATTTTTTTTTTCTCTGCGTCACTGTGTTTTAGTGTACATGATGTGTCTTGTGTGGTTGTGTATGGGCAACGCACACAACATATGCACGACACGATCGTGTACGGCCGGCGTACGGGTTCACACTGCCAATCACTCAGCCTCAGTGAGCCTCAAAACACCCATCAAGTTGCCCTTTGCTCTCCCTGGGAAAAGACACAGCGGTGATGTATTACCGCCCGCTATTGGACGCTCGCTAGGCCACTGGCGCATCACGGCCCCTGGTTGGACAGTTGTTGTTCAGGAGGACAGTCTCTACCGAGCTGGGATGACTCATTCGTGGACCGTGAGACGCTCTGCAGCACGAAGTGTGACGTGGGTGAAACAGACATGGACCAGCTGAAGTGATAATCTGCATTTCAACGGACAAGGATTATACATTGTCTGAGAGAAATTAAAAGTGTGTTCATGTAGCATAGTTCATACAAGTACAAAAGAAACTCGAAGTACATAAGGGATTAAATCAGTTTGGTAAAGAGGTTTGGATTTAAGCTCAAGGTGGATCACTATGACAGCTCCAGTGATTTAGTGTTGCACTTCTATTTAAGTTGGGAGTGTTTGCAGGAGACGGATACAAAAAAAGAAGTTGTTGGAATTGGTGGAGCCGAGATATCCTCACTAGGATGGGTCAATCTCCAAAAAACACTGGATCCTACACTTCCCACAACGCAGCTTTCATTTGATGCTCGCTGTCTGGTAAATGCACAAAACTCCATGTCCCCAGTTTGTGGGCTAAGATAGCATGGATTACATCATCAGACTTTGAAAGAGCCACAGAGGACTTCATGCAACAGTTTCACCAACCCATTTTCACTGCCAACAAATACTGATGCGTCTGTATACCGAGGCACACTTCAGCATCTGTATGAGACTACCAGGCTTTCCGCTAACTACAAAGTAATCCCGTTCGCATCATTATTAGACGCTCAGGGCAACAGACGTAGTGTAAAGAGCGAGAAAATCCTCGTTGGTGGTTGGGGGCGGCGGTTGGAAGAGGTCAAACGAACGCAATACTTTCACCCAGAAGACCACTGTTCATGTCCCGGGTCAAACCAAGTCACTGTTGACTTATCTTACCTTAGTTTTGTTCAGCAACTTCCGTACATAACTAATGCCAGTTACAAGCATGCTTGCATGATCTTTTCTTAAACCCAAGTAGTTTTGCTGCGTGAGTAAACCTAAATATTAAGTAAACCTACGTTGGAAGTTTATTTTTGAAAGATGTAAAGTGTAAACTGACAGCCGTCCCAGACATGTCCCAAACTGACGCTAGAGCGGAACTTAGAGCACCGTAGTCTGAAGTGTAGGGCCACTGACCAAACATCGCTTTTATGACGAGAAATACTGAGCTTACTGTGAAAACAAGTCAGATGCCCTTAAAAGCTTCATGCGTGATGGCTCACAGCCAACACAGACACCTACTCTGAAGTCACATGTTCATGCAAAACAGCCAAAAAAACCATCATGTAACAAGTGCTTCCTGTTAGCAACACATACACACACACACACACACACACACACACACAAACAAGAAAGGATGACAGTCACACACACAAACACACTTGCAAACTTCAATAGATGCGAGGAAATGTATAAAACCATTAAAAGTCTTGCACCGGCACATCTTGTCTCGTCTCATCTGGCGATGCACAAGGCGTGTAAACATGTTTTCATGCATGCTTTTTGTCTGTTCCTATGTATGTCGGATTGCATGTGACCGTGCATGTGACAGCTGGTGTGCTAATCGTATCCTCTGATTTCCCTCACATCAGCACACTCCGCCTGTGTACCTGTCCGCTCTCTTACGCACACTGCGGTTTTCTCAACCAGCCCTGCAGTGCACTCGCGGCCACAGATAAGGAGCTGTTTATCTCACCACGGCGGCTTCCTCTTCAGCATTTGAGCACACTTCGTTTCTGCCTCTCTTTCGTTTCTTCTCTTCTCACGCTGACGCAACCCTGTGAATGCTGCGGCCCCTGAGAGCGCCGCATTGAACGTGCGCTGACCTTTCCCCGGCCGGGGGGCTTTAGATTCAGCCGTGCAATAGGGCTGACGGTGCCTGAGACACACCGAGTGCCATAAGCGACTGACAGGTGTTCAGGCAGTGTGTTGCATGCGTGCTCCGACAAGCAGCCTCAGGAAACACACACAAAGAGAAATAGATGCATGTCAGGAATCCTCTTACACAATCGCCCCGAGGTCACTCTGCTATCTGACATGGGAAAATCCACACTAGTATTCAATGTTGCGAGGAGAAAAACAAAAAAAAGGAAACAAAAAGCTAAAGGCCATTCAATGCACTGAAAGTTGACAGCCTTCTCCTCCCATGTACTCCATGTTCCCTATCGATACTTGTACCAGCAGCATACAACTGCATTGTATTTGTTGCTCTGCAGATCAGATTAGATTTCTGTGTTGATTGAAGGTGATGAGGCAGTTCTCAAGTTTCTTGAGAACTGCCTCATCACTTGTGGAAAAGTTTTAGTAGCTTGGCATCAGGCGGCGACTTCCGGTTCTTAAAGTGGAGCCTAGTGCCTTAAACTTGCATTCTCTCTACCGGCCATCAGGGGGCGACTCCTCCGGTTTCTAAAAGAAGTCAGATTGTATGGAAGTCAATGAGAAAATGACCCTACTTCTGTCTTGATTTGGAGTTGTTGGTCTGCACTACCATCAAGCAGGCGACAACCTCCAGCTCTGAAAAGTGGAGCCAAGGCGGAAGTGCTATAAACTTGCAGTGTTTCTAATGGCCATCAGGGGGCGACGCCTCCGGTTGCAAAAACAAGTCTATGAGAAAATGACCCTAATTTTCACTTTTATTTCCCTCAGGAAATAAAAAAATAAAAAAATAAATAAAATTGGCCTCAATTAGTAGTTTCAGGTCATCTTCAATACAACATGATGCTCATTTATTAAATGAAGGCCCCATTTAGAGTAAAATAGACCGTAAAGCAGGGTATGCTTTAGGGCGAGGCTACCTTGTAATTGATAGGTCGCTACCAGAGCCGTGTATGGCGTTTCTACCACGGCGTCCCTCCTATGCAGTCCAAATATGGTCATCTTGGCGACCACGATGGCGACGGTCAAAAAATGCCCGACTAGAGGCTTCAAAACGGTAGTCCACAAACCAATGAGTGAAGTCACAACGACTATATACACACATATATATATATATATAGATATATATATATATCTATATATCTATATATAGATATATATATGGAACATAGCCTTTTCCGAGGCTATGAACACATCAGGAGGCCCCATAATGCCCCTCTATGTGATCGTATGACACACTAAGTGGATCAAATGTATTCTTTCGGAACATTTCAAAATCAGTGTGTGACTGTGTAACGCCTTAAAAGTACCTAGTGGGACTTTTGATTCCATCCGAAATTTGACACGTGTTGTGATCTTACTGCAGAAAACACCATTAGGCACTAATCTTAAGGCAGTTTTGTAAAATGGCTAAATTTGACGTGACCCCGATGAAGGCCACCAGCCGAAACGTGTTGCTCTAACAATAAAGAAAGAAAAGAAAAGGACAATGAAATGAGAGAAAAATGAGGGGGGCGATGGAGGGGCCGGGTGGAGACAGAAAGTGGGGTAAAAGGAGAGTGGGAGCGATGGCGTGAGAGAACACCTGTCCCACTGTAGTCTGGTCCGCTTGTGGTTAACCAGAGTTGTCAGCACCTCAGCTTGACCTTGTCCCCCTTACGCTGCCGCTCCCCTCTGATCCCATTAGGGGCCAGGCACCATGGTAAGACCCCTCACACACACACACACACACACACACACACTTTCACCACCATCCTCCCTCGGCGTCCCTCTCCCGCATCCTTTCCCCCCATCTTGGGCTGGGCTTGTCCTTATGAGGGGGCCCAGGACAAACACCGGGCCTGTGGAACAAACAGGCCACTAATGTGAGCAGACAGGACAGACAATTAGAACCAAGCACACTCTGTACGTGAGAGTGTGCACGGGCCTGAGAAAGGACGCATGGGCACAAGAAAAAAATGAGCACACGTGAGCGTGCTGAGATGTCCTGAATTGAAGGTTCCAAGCAGAATTTCGGGAGCAGGTACCACACCTCAACAGTGCCACTTCCTGCATTTCCATGAATACCTGTCGAGCCCATTCCACATTTTACACTCTCGTATTAGAAAGGGGACGTAGTCGTCGTGACGTCCCCATTGGTTTGTGGACGAACGTTTTGAAGCTTCAAATTTGGCCTTTTTGGCCTTCGCCATCTTGGATTTTTGCAACCAGTAAATGACGGTGACCATATTTGGACTGCGGAGGGGTGACGTAGACGTCGCCCTTTGGGTTGTGGACTGCCGTTTTTGTCATTTTGGTTGTCTCCATCTTGGCTTTTTGCAGCCACAAACGAGAAAGTGGAGCCTAGTACAACCGATCGCTGTAAAAGACATTTTTAGGCGACCAAAATGTTTCAATGAACTTCCATGAACTGACAAGTTGTAAAACGCAGACAACTCCCACACTGGACAACGCCGTGGTAGCGACCTGTCAAGCACAAGGTAGAGTAGCCCCGCCCTAAAGCACACCCTGCTTTATGGTCTATTTGACTTTAGATAGGACCATAATTTACTAAGTGTGCAATATAACTAAATGAACATCATGCTGTATTGAAGAAGACTTGAATCTAGCAATTGAGACCATAAAATGATCTTCATAGTGTTTACTGAGGTAATGAATCAAGTGAGAAGTAGGTTCATTTTCTCATAGACTTCTATACAACCAGCCTTCTTTCTGCCAAAGAAGTCATTAGAAAGAATGCAAGTTTAAGACACTTCCGCATTGGCTTCCCTTCTCCGAACTGGAGGTTGCCGCCTGCTCCCAAACCGTTCTCCCATTCCTCTCTTGTCCTCTTCTCTACGTACGGTCCTGATGGGGTCCTGACCTCTTATTGTAAGGGCTCACTTTCTCTGCATCAGCTGCTGCACTGCCAGAAAATGTAAGACTTCACACAAACACATTAAAGCGGTCCCAACTGTGCAGGCACAAGCAGAAATTTCAAGAAGGTCAGTAACCCACATCAGAGGTTCTTAAGCGCTTTCTCATCAGGCCCCAAATTCTAAGCCAGCCACAAGATCGTGACCTAGATATAGGCAATTTATAACAGCCCTCTTCATGTGAGTTTCCCCTAATGAGCAGAACAGACGAAGCAGTTACATTCCAAGACCGCCAAAGGTACACGGTAAGAGCTTGTGCAGCAGATGCAGTAAATATTCTATGAAGGCATGGCGCAATATTCTCCCATTGCATTTCTTCTTCTTTCCAACCTTGTCAGGATTTCCCCCGAAACCCGTTTTTGGTTTGGTGCTGGTTGAGAAACTCTGACCTAGTTGGCTGATTATGTCAGACTGAGCAAGGGAAGTGGAGACCACAATATAAAACTTAAATGCTCATGTAAACAAAGTGTATGGCCTTGTCTGATGCCGAGACAGCCTCGCCGCAATTTAGGCATCCCTTTCATAAAACACATGCATAAACCTCTATATATATATATATATATATATATATATATGTGTGTCTCCTCGTCGAGTCCCTGAGCTCCTCTTTGCTTTTGCCAGAACAAAAGAAAAACCCCAACCAGGGCATTTGTGGTCTTTAGCATGTACACATTACGCTAAAGTTAGCATCCGTCTGAGCGCTCGGCATTGCCAGAGCTCTGTAACCGTGGACTCAAATACATTCAGCCACACACATCCGTTGCGCAAACCAGATTGTAATCCTCATCCTTTGAGGGACCTGGTGGGGATTGCAATGGATTGTGGGTACGGCATGGAAAGGGTGAAGACACTTTAAAAAAGGAGGAGAGGAAGAACGGCGCGGTGGTGATCTTCTCTGCCGTTTGGCTTGAAGGAGATGGAGATTCAAGGAGAGTTGTGTCACTGGTTGACTTCAGGATGACTGACAGATAGTAAAGGCACACGTATGCATTCATACACAAATACTAATATGGTAAATCAGGTGCATAAATCAGTGGCGTAAGGTAGTTAAGATAAGCCTCAGGGCGAACATCAGCATACATATTGCCAGCAATCATCATTGCATATCAGCACATATGACCAAAATACCAAAGAAAACAGGAAATTAGTCTTTTAATTGAATTGTTTTTTACAGTTTATTTATTGTTTTTATAGTTTATATAGAATACAAATGCATTTTTTCCCACTATTTTACCCCCATCATGATGGAGATGGGTTTGCCTTTATGAGGGTATATATGGCTAAAGCACCTTCTTGTTGAACCCCCCCCAACACACACACATCCCATTGGGTCCCAATGCTAATGTGTATAATTACGCCCCCCACCACAAATACAAATACACAATCCAAAATTGACATCCAAGGTAAACAATTCAAGTTAGTCTGCTCCCACAACTCCCTCACTGATTGTTACGTGGCCTCCAGTCACTCCCACACTCTCACACACACACACACACACACACACACACACACACCTACACACAGACGGGTCGAGGCCTGTCGCCCACAAGACAGACTGCCTTCCCCTTTGGCAGATCACATCCTCACGTAAACAGATCTGTGTGCTGGCACAAACTGACATAAAGGATATATAAGGAGGCAGGCATGTAGCCACACATACTGTACACACACACACACACACACACACACACACACACACACACACACACACACACACACACACTTCCCAGTGCTGTACAGACAGGCTGGTGCATGCCAACACAGCTTCAGATGACAGTGGACAGTGAGGCATACATACAAGAGAGAGAAAAATAAATAAGTGTGACCAATAGTGTCTCTATGTGACTAAAACAACTCCTTGCTGTTGTGACCAATAAGAAATAATAGAAGCATGGATTTAGACACATCAAAGAAGAAATAATATTAATAAGAAGAAAAGCAGCCCCAAACACAGCAGCAGCATGGGAGAGGAAATTAAAATGGCAGTGTGGTTACACAGCGCATGTGAGTGGAAACAGAAACAAACAATACACTGGGCTGGATCCAGGATATGTTATGACTATTATTTCCTATAACAACACAAAAGTCTTTGGGTAGGATTGAACTCACATCCAGTGGAAAAACACAGTTTTCTAGCAGGTTGTATTTAGTGTGATGACGACGCTATTACTGCAAATATGATGAGTTGAGATAGATGGGTTCTTTTCACTTATTTCCACTGAATACGCAACAGTGGTGGTGTGATGATAATGTCATTTGATTCAAAACATTCTTAAAGGAATTTGATTTTGTTGGAAAATGAGGAAATTACCTCGAGAATAACGCAATTTTGAAACCCAAATTTGTGTGTCTTCGTAGGAGACGTGTGTTCATTGAATGATTTCTAGCTGCTTGATTTTACACTGGCTTTAAAACCTTTAAATGATCCAAAGGGACTTCCCTGTGGAACTGTTACTGTCCTTACACCGAGATAGCCGCTGGTCTATAGCTGCCGCTGTCACGCCACCAGGAAACGGAACGAGGTTCCCTTTAGGTCAGCTCCCACTTCAAAGGCCAACGGTGAGCTTTGTCGCCGGGCTGCGGGCAGTGAGCTAGAGCGTCCTGGGGCTCCTGCTCCCTCGCACAGTAATGGGATTAAGGCTTCCACAGGGCAGATTAAGGGGCTCCAGGTCCCACCCTGTTCCCCCTGTCGGCCTAGGTAATTCCCATCCGCTGCATCTGAATGTATTAGCAATGGCAGAGTGGGAATGCTCCTGCTCTAATGGGAGAGTTTGTCCATGATGACATGAGCTGATAATGTAACAGACCGTAACAGTTGTGATACGACATAACATGCCGTAACAAGACATAACAAAGCGGACTGTAGCATGACATGAGCTAAAGAGACATTGCGTGCCATGACATACTGTAATAACATAGCATGAACGGACTTGACGTTGTGTTACATGTCATAACATAACATGACAAAACATGACATAACACGCTGTAGGGTGACATGGCAATGCATACCAGATTGTAACGTAACATACTGTGACATGACAGGACATTCTGTGAGATGACGTGCAAAACACAAGATAACGTGACATAACACACAGTAACATGTCATGATAGGATGTAACATATCACAACATAACATGACATGGCATAACATACTGTAATATAAGATACCATGACATGGCAAAACATGACCTAACACGCTGTGAGAGGACATGGCAACGCATACCAGATTGTAACATAACATACAGTGACACGACAATCACAAAACAGAAGATAACATACTACTACATGTCATGACATAACACACTGTAACATGTCATGATATGATGTAACATATCACGACATAACATGGCATGGCATATAGTGACACAACGTACTGTAACGTGACATGACGTGATGTAACATGGCGCAACATAAAACATGACATGACATAACATATCATATTGTAGCACAACGTACTGTAACATAACATAACACAACATAACACAACACAACACAACACAACACAACACAACACAACACAACACAACATAACATAACATAACATGATTTGAAACATGACTTTCCATTACAGGGCATAACATACTGTAACAAAACCTACGACTTGCATCAACAAAATCTGATGAACTTGTCAGTCCTGTCAGTCCCCAAACTGGGGGGGGGTGGGGGGGTGAAGAGGGAGTGACAGATCAGGGTTGGTTTGGATGTCATGAATTGGTCATTATAAATATAGGTGGATGCAGTTATAATTACGCACACAAGGCATGCACGGACATGCTTGACCAGGCTTAAATGTACACTTGCCCTGCAAACGCAGACTCTCACACAACCACATGCACGTTTCCAGCCGTGCAGCCATACCAACAACTTGATTACACAGACTGAGAACTTGAGGGTGAGAGACACAATCACTCCGGGTATCTTTAGCTGGTTTTTTTTGCAACGCATTCCAGGGTTAAGCTGAGGACAACGAACATCACAATTTCAAAAAAAGCAGAGAATAATAGAAAACAGATATCTTAAAAGAGGAGTGGAGTTGCGTAACAAGGACATCATCCGACAGGCAGACAAGACAGGGGCAAACGCTCCTCTCTGCCAGGGCCGTGGCTGTTGGTTTGGCCCTGCAGTGACAGAGCAGAGAGCCAGTGGGACTCATGTGGGGATGGATGACAGGTGGTGGTGCACGGCCCTACCGCTCTCTTTACTTGTAGGAACACTGACCCCTGGTGTTCGTCATAAAGTTTTTAGAAGGAAAAAAAAGTGCAAAAGTACTTTTACAAGCAATTATCTAAGCTCTTTATTGCTCTCTAAACCTTAAAAGGAGAAAAAAATAACGAACAAATATGAAAAGATATCATTATAATATGTTAGTTAAACTATCAGACAATTCTGCTGGATTTTATTCTCACCAGAGACAAGTATAATTCCTTATTTGAGTAATTAAAAGACATTTATTAAATTCACCGACACTCAAAGACACTATAGCGTAATGATGAACCGGAGTGTCTGTGTTCCACCTTCCTGCTCTTCGCTCTCTCTCGCTGTCTGCACTCTCTTCTACTCGTGTGTTTTCAGCTCCGTAATCCAATTTGGTACGAAGCATCAGTGCACACACACACACACACACACACACACACACACACACACACACACACACACACACGCACACACACACACACACACACACACACACACAGGATCCTGGGCCGCAGTGTCTCTGGCCCCCACTATGTGGAAGTTTCCCTCCAGGCCCAGCTGGCAGAAGTTACAGCGGGGCAACAATGTGCCTGCAGGACGGGCCAGGACAGGGTCCGGGACTGGGGCCCCCACGGCCCCACTGAAAGGCTGCTATTGTCCGGCCCCACCTCCATCAGGGACCATTAATTATGGGCCGTGGAGCACGGCTCTGAGTCAGAAAAAAGTCCAACACACACACACACGGCTAGGCTCCCCTCCTCCTCCCTGCTACAGCATAAACACACTGATGGGGCTTAGGAGAACCAGGTCCTCCTCCCCTCCATCCCATCTACCCTTTTCTCTCGTCTCTGCTAGCTCTTTTAATGAAGCCAAGCTGAGCACTGAACAGAGAGCCATTACAGCTTCTTTTTTTTTTATCCTCAAGAATTTACACTTGAGCACTGCAGGGGCTGAGGAGAAAAGGAAAGAAGGGAAATTTCCTCAAAGGTTTTTTTTCTCTCTCTCCTTTCACTTTCTCCGGGGGATTTGAGACCTAGGTGGCTTCATTGTCCCCTTAATCCTCCACCTTTATCTATTTCTCCTGGCTCAACTTGGCATAGAAGACTGGCAACGGGCAACTGATGTTGGATGTGATAAGAAAGGCAAAGATGAGCATGCTTCCTCTTTCAGGGCCTCGGAGCTGGGGCGTGCTTAGAAGGAGTTATCTCTGATCGGAAGGCAAAGTGTTTACAGCTGTTCCAAACGGACACGCTTGAGAGAGAAGTGCATGTGCCCACAGCAACTGCAGCCAACTGTTGCGTGAAGTGGATTATGATTACTCATGTTAGTCCGATTGTTGGTTTCTGAAAGACACAAAGATCATTGACCGCAGCCACGCCACATTCCAACACCAGAAAGCAAATATATTTATTTATATTAATCTCAAAAGGGCCACACTTTGACAAAAACCTTAAAGATACAGAAAAACAACAATGATCAGTTTATTTGAAAATCAACATCAGTTTATTTGATTTACTTATATTTATAAATGTGTGAGTTTCAGTCGTCTCCACAAGCAGACGATTCCATGAACTCTACAACTACCTGGGTGTGGTCGGAAATGCCAACAGTGGTATATGAATGATTACAAAGACGGTATGCATACACACACATATGCATCCATATGTATTTTGATGTACAGCTAAAGTATGTATATGTACAAAAACACCAAGAAACAAGAGTTATTTGTTGCATACAGCAACAAGTGCCCAGAGTATATTTAGCACCCATGAAGCAAACATTTCACATGACAACATAATGAATGGTATACAGTAGACAAAAGTCATTGTACAGTTTGACGGGTGAAATAAATGGCATCAAGAACAAAAGCATCAAATACAAAATTAGTTTAATAAAAAGGCAAATTATATAAGATTATGTAATGAAACCGAAATGACATCATCTGGTTTAAGTATTGCAGTGTGCTGTTCGATTGACACATAACGTTACACATCCATCTGTTATATGGCGCCACCCAAGAGCAGTTACTCAACACAGAACCACATTTTGATGTGGACAATAACCTGTGGTCTAACTGTAGCCAACAGACCCAACCCCCCCCCCATTTATTCATAGCAACTTTAACACGTTCACATCATAAAGGAGTTGCAAGGCCGAATCAGTGCAAATGAAAAACTGTAAAAAAAAATAAATGGAAAAAGCTGTGATCTGAGTGAATTGCTTTGGGCAGGACGTGTAACGCTGAAGGCCAAATGTGTATCACGTTTAACCATAAGGGCTTCAGAGAAAATCATGACTGCGTGCTGACAATTTACGAGGCCCAGGCTGAGCTTGTGTTTGGTTTTAAAACGCTGTCATGTTGTATTTACAGAGCAGATATCTGTAGTGTTGCATTTAAGGACCAGGAGTCTGTTGAAGTTCAAACTTAGCCTAGTTACGTAAGCAGCCCAGTCGCCAGGAAAAAATGTTGTTCGTGGGTTTCTGCAAATCACAGATATGTTGAATGACAACATCTTTGCATTTGGTTAATGCCGTAGTACAACGTGCAACGCGCAGAGCAAGAGACGTAGTATAGTGAGTGTCCATTATCGAGAGTTACGTGATTGAATAATGAGTATAACAATGGTTCAGAGGGGTGGTGGTGAACGGGTCAAGCAAATACAGAATTTTAACCCAGTAGACCACCGTTAGTGAACCATGTGATTACAAAAGCAAACATTGTACGTAACGTTCTGTGAGAAAGTCCGCTGAAGGCAATTCATTTATGCTGTTACGTTGCATTTGTTACAGGTACCGACTGGTACCAAATAGACAGATGATAGCTTCTGCAAACAGGACAAATAAATGAGACAGGGCAACTTCACTCCTGTTCGTTTAGAGCAGAATCTGATTTATTTACCATATGCAAAACCAATTTATTTGACGTCTGTTATACATTGTTATACTATATCATATGAAAAGACCTCCAAAAATACTGTCAATACAGTCATATATGTTGTCCATTTTCACATTTTAACACTTACTTTAACACTTAGTCTACTTACTGAGTTTTTGGCTCAGTTACCAAAATAAAATAGCAATAACTGCTACACTTCAAGGTTTCCTCATGTACACGAAAATCAAACCTAGCTTACTGCTTAGTATATGGCTATTCTGTGCATGAGCTAACAGTTTAACGTTACCTTTTTCTTTTGTTAACCTACCTAAACATTTTAACAGTTTTACACAATAGCAAAATATCCCAAAAGAAATGTTCACGGAGGCAAAAATAAAACAATGGACGTGACGTTGATATTAAGAACAAAGCTTATCGCGGCGCCATCTTTACGAGCACGGCACACCGGAAAATCAAGCTACTTCCTCACCCACCCGCAAACAGGACAATTAAATGAGACAGGGCAACTTCACTCCTGTTTGTTTAGCCTCGCTCAGCAGAATGAGGAAAACAGCATTGCAACATTATGGTTGTAAATCACTCTCCTGTCGTAATGCCTGCCTAAAGCAAAGTAAAGCGCCACCCTGCTCACTGCTGGCTACAGGATGGGATGTACATTCCATACTTAGTGAAGGCATGTCAGTCATTTATAAAACTATTGCTAGAATATACAAGTGTGCTCACTTTAAAAAAAACATGTTGGCTGGACATGAAAACAAAATACACACAGGTGACAACACATTAGTGGGCGTCACACATTGTTGCGTTGCATTGTTGCGTTACATTGTTACGTTGCATTGTTGCGTTACATTGTTGCGTTACATTGTTTGTGTTACATTGTTGCATTACATTGTTGCGTTGCATTGTTGCGTTACATTGTTGAGTTGCATTGTTGAGTTACATTGTTGAGTTACATTGTTGCGTTACATTGTTGTGTTACATTGTTGTGTTACATTGTTGTGTTACATTGTTGCGTTACATTGTTGCGTTACATTGTTATGTTACATTGTTGCGTTACATTATTACTAGTGCTGGGCAACGATTAACATTTTTTGATATGTTTGTTATGCGCAAAATTCAATAATTAATTCAAAAGCAGTGTATTGCGCACTTTTATTTTAAAGGTACTGCTATATGATTAAAAGTGCAATAACATTTGGTTTGCAAACACTTTAAACAAATAAGGTGCTTTTTAACAGCAGTATTCCCTTTACGCAGTAGCAGTTAAAATACAGTTATCATGATTCTGATCATAGATATTCAGCCGGTATTCACAACTTGCAATTTGAAATATACACCTTGAAAACTGTAAACCTATCTACGCCATTTTTTTTTCTTCTTTTTTTATGTTTGTTAAATTCTCAGTAGTGATAACTAAATGATATGCTTATTATACATATTCCAAACAAAAACACTTTAAAATCTCTATAAAAATTATTTAAATGAATCATTTCTTTTTTTGCCATTTCTCAGGGTTTAATGGTGCAACCTGGTTTGGTAATTCACTGAGGGTTTTATGTATAGCCGGTGCAGCCCAGTCGAGGTCTGGAAGATAGTAGGAGAAAAACGAGAAATGTGTTTATATGGCTGATGGACAGAATGGGGGAGGGATGGGGATGTGTGTGTATATATAGGAATAGTAAGTGTCGGGGTGTTTATAGAAAGCATGGAGAGAGCAGGAGAGAAGGAAATTGTGTTGATATATGAACAAGGGAGGGCAGAACCAGAGAGCAGTAGGCCGCTGTCATGCATACTCATACATACCTCAGACCGGGGAAAAAACAGAGAGAGGAAGAGAGGAAAGTTGATTCCCTGTCTTTTTTTTTTCCCTCACTCATGACATTCCTACTCTCTTCTTCTTCTTCTCCTCCCTTGGTCTGACCCTCGCCTCTCTTTTTCCTCACGGAGGTTACATAACATATTTCCAGGCAACACACACACACACACACACACACACACACACACACACACACACACACAGACTCACACACACACTTGTCAGCTGTGAAATATTTCCAGCAGATCTCCTCTGCTGGACATTGAACAGACTCTCAAACGCGTTGAGAAACTTCTCATGCCCTGATTCTTCTCTCTCTCTCTCTTTTTCTACATTCGCTCTCTTGCTCGCCCACCTCCTCCTTTTTCTCCCCTTTGATCTCTCAAACAAACACCCCATTGCATTAATCAGGGTTTTTTTTTTCTACCCTCCCTGCCACCCTGACAATGGCTCTGTTTTACATCACTGATTGGGGATGTGACCCCCCCCCCCCCCACACACACACACACACATATACATAGATGCACACTCAACCCCAATTCTCTCTCTCTCTCTCTCTCTCTCTCTCTCTCTCTCTCTCTCTCTCTCTCTCTCTCTCTACTGCTGCTGCTGCTGCTCACTGTGTTTCCCATCATGCAGCGGACACAGAGAACGGGCTTGGAAAAGGGGTCGCAGGCTGGGGTGCAAGGGATGGGGTGGGGGGGGGGGGGTTTCGGGGGGTTGACACCAAGGTCAACCATGTCAGATCTTGGGCGGAGGAGGGTGGGTGGGGGTGGATGGACAATAGGCCTCTCTGACACCCAGAAAGAAAAGATGCACGGCGAAGAGGCCGGGTATCAATAACCGGTTTGACATAGCGTTTTGTGAAATTTACGTTTCCTTTAGGGGGTGGGGTTTGGGGGTTTGGGGGTTTGGGGGTTTTGTGTATTGAGGTATGATGTGCTGGGAGAGTTTTAGGAATTAGCATATTATAATTTAAGTTATGAGGCTAATGTTGTACTTGTTACTCAACAAAAAGTGTTTTTGCTCTATGGGATGTTCAAAGTTTTTTTTTTTTTAATTATATAACCCAACCTTGATCTGTACTTCACCAGACCTTTATCCCTCAAATGTTTGGAGAGCTCCTTGGTCTTCATGGTGCCCCTTTCTGCTCGGAGGTGTTGCAGGCTTCTGATAGGTGTATAACCGGTGTATAACCGGTGCAACCTGGGAGTTATTTTTGAGTCGGAACTGACTTTTGACACACAGGCGACCAAAGTTGTGCAGTCCTGCTTTGCTCAACCTAGACCAGCTAACTTCAAGATCGGGTCATTCCTTTCATCTGCACACCTAGAAAGAGTCATTCATGCTTCTTTTTTTTTAATGTGTTCCAGACTTGACAACTGCAATGCACTTTATTCTGGTATCAGCATTTGAAACACACGCCTGGTTACCTGTGAGTTTTAAAAGTTGATTTGAAAATTTTACTGCTGGTTTTTACGGCCTGGCTCCTTCCTATATCTGCGATCTGCTGACTCTTATGAGCCTCCGGGCCCCTCAGCTGTGGGACTCCCTGCATGGAGATCTAAGGCCGGCAAATGAAATATAATCTTTCAAATCTTTTCTAAAGACTCACTTTTATCGTATACGTGTAACCGACGGTATTTGTTGAACGAGCCATTTTGCTCCATCTTGTTTTACCTCTAGGGTTTTTGGATCTCATTTGCTCATATGTTTTTACTATGAAGCCCTTTCTAGCTTTGTTTGTAAAAGGTAAAATTATTATATATACAAACGAACGCACGCTCATTTGAACACAGGTGGCATTCATCATGTTTACGCTGGTCATTTACGCAGTTAGCCCATGTTTGGGGGCGTTCGCCGTGTATGAGCCCACAGTACGAAAACAAAGTAGAAGTAAGTTAAGATGAGAATATGAAAATGTTCTTGCATGAGGCCCGTTAAACATGTAATCCTTCTAAATGACATTATTTGAGCCTCACACGCACCACTAAGAGCTTGATGGAAAAAACACATTTAACATGTTAAGTTAAAGTCAGCATGTCTCAGGGCCAGTGTGTGTCGTCTGTTTGTTATTACCTGACAGTGTAAAATACTACAGGGTTAATTCACAGGCCCGGTCCGTCACACTGCACTCTCCAAAATATCATGGGGGATTTACTCTTTAATCCAGGCGTCATTGGCAAGCTATTGAATTGAATTATTAACTAATATTTTGGTTACGTCATGTTTCATTATTGTTGACTGGCAAGGGGATCGAGGACCATGTGCCCATAGATATTGTGCGTTTTCCCAATGTGCTGAGCAACTTTTTCCTATGCCTCATCCTTCGCTGGTCATCATGAGTCTAGCTAAACCTTTTGGAAAACCCCAACGAAGCAAAGCTCTTCTGGCTTCGTTAGGTGTTTTCAGCTGAGTCTGGGTGGCATGCCGAGGTGCCGACGCTGGAGTCGGCTGAGAGCCCGGTGACTTGGACGGCTCCGGGTCCCGTCAACGCGTCTTGGTTGTGCGGCGGCCTCTACGCAGCCTGGCACGGTGCCAGCACTCAAGCTTTGGCAATGGAATCGGGGGGGGGGGGGGGGGGACAGACTTCATCCAACCAGGGCCCGGTGGAGAAGGGAGAGACGGGGGAGGGGGCGGTGAATGGGAGTCATATTTTGCATCTCTAAAAAGTAAGCTCCGACAGAAAAGGAGAGCCTGATAATGCGTGGCGGGACCCGAACGGGGGCGCCATGCTAATGAGCGCATGCTATTAGAGCGACATAGTGAGCTAGCGACGGGGAAGGGGAGGGGGAGTGTGGGTGCGGGAGGTGTCTATTGGCTCTTAATGAGAAGTGAAGGACCCCCCCCCCCGCCCCCCCCCCCCCCCCCCCCCCCCCCCCACCTTTCCCAGCAGTGCACCACTGTGGGCTGCCTTTTATTTTTAGGGGTCATTTTGGGCTGTGCTGCAGATTAATGATGGGCCGCATACTAGCGGATAGAAAGGTGGTGGTGGTGGCAAGGAGGGTTAACTAAGACAAAAGTAAAGCTATGGAAAAAATGCTAATTCACCATTGGCTCGGCAAAGAGGGGTGGCGGTGTGTGGTGGGAGCGGGGGTTGGGTTGGCGACAACAAGAGGCAGGGGGTGGAGGTGGAACGAAATGCAAGGGTGTAGCGTGCAAGAGATATTTTGGGAAGGGGGCTTAGAGTATGTGTATGTGTGTGTGTGTGTGTGTGTGTGTGTGCACGGCTGAAGGCTGGAAACAAAAGGCAGCGAGCGAGGCCCTCGGACCCCTGGAAGCCTCCGGCGCAGAGGAACTCAACCCCCCTGTTGCATGCTGCTCTGATTTAAAGCCTGAAAGCCCACGATGGATTTAACCCAGAGGCTGTCGGACAGTGACATAAACACTGGAGCAGCTCCGCATCGCCTCTAAAAGGTCCAATATGTAAGTGCAGTGCAGGGCCCCCCGCGCTGAAACGCATGGGCCCTCCATTACCGGCTTTGCTTCAACGACATATTTTGGGAAACTAAGAGTGTTATGGAGGGATTCTGAATTTTACATACAAAAAAATACATAGAGAATAATCTGTTCTTCTTTAATCTGTACAAGTGAAATGACTAGAAGGTGAACACTATGCTATGGGTCTAGGTTTCGCAGGAGCTTCTTGAAATTATGCAGGAGAGATAATCATCACTCTGTTCATTTAGAATGCTGAAGCGTCCTCTCCTGTGTCTATTGTGTTAGAAGAAATAAGTTAAGTTTAATGCACTTCTGCATTGGCTTCTTTTTAAGAGCTGGAGGTTGCCGCCTGCTTGGCGGTAGAGCAGACCAACGACTCAATCATCCGTTAGGAGCCACACACGAAAAGAGAGACAGGTACACGCCGGGTCCTAGTGCAAGCAAAAAAAATGTGTCGGGTAAAAAGACTGCATGCAAACAGCATGCAGATGCTGTTTGACCTATGCGTTGCAACTGATCAAACTTTTGCTCTTTCAATGGCTGTGTAGTGCACAGATGTTTGAAGAAACAATGGATACCACGTTCCAAGATGGGGCCTCATTCATTCTTATGAAAGATGCTCATTGGACGCATACGCTAAAAACGCTGTGTACCACAGTGTTTCTTCAGCTACTGTCTTCAACATTGTCCTCACAGAGTGCTGACTAATACATTCAAAATGACAGAAAGCTCAGCAGTGCGAGTCCCAACAGACACCCACGCAGCCAGAGGAACAGGAGGTGGTCTTGCATGCCCAGCTGCTTTCAGGTGGTTCCAGCGTGTGGTTTCTATTGACCCACTTTCCCTCCTCGTCTGCTGGGCTGGATAGCGCTGCGGTCTAGCAGCGGCCAGAGTTCACACCCTGGGAATAGCTGGCAGCCACGGAGGGAGGGGTAGGTGGAGGAGCAGCGGACTGCTGTAAGGGTGTGATTAACGAGCGGGTGTTATGGCAGTACCGCGGAGAACAAAGAGACTAATCTACAGCACATGGAGAGTGGAAAACAGTGCGCATACCGGAGGGTGGATCTAAAAAAAGTCACCCAGGTCTCTCGGTTGGTGATACAGCTGAGAGCACTGGCTGCGGCCATGACGAAGGGGGAATACCTGTCCGCTGATGTTGTGTTGCATAATGAATGCGGCACTGGATGTTCCTGCAGATTCCTGCAGTGTCAGGAAAGTACCATTTGTTTAAGACTCTCCGCACTGGAAGTAAAGAAGGTGATCTGTGGATAGAATGAGTGTGTACGCAGGTGTGTGTGTGTGTCAGGCATTGATGAATGTCCCGAGTACCACGGCATGGTTAATCTGGCGGGCTCAGGCATCTGTCCCCTCTGCTGTCTGTGACAGGTGTGTGAGTGTGCATGCTCACCTCACCCATAAATCACACCCTAGGGCTAATTGATTCAGCTCCGGTTCTTATCCCGCTTCCCCACCAAATCCTTAAAAGAGGCTGCTTTTTAACAGAGTGTTGGGTTCTGTTATGCAAGCCGCCATAAATTGCTCATGCTCTCTTCAAAGGGCTTCACAGAGAGGCGGCTGATTTATGACCCCCGTGGCCACCAAACGTTTTTGACTGGGCGTCCAATGACGTGAGTCTATGATTTTCAATCTGTAACCTTAATAATAATTATAAACTTGTGGTAGTATGCTTCCGCCAACCAGTCAAGTTTCAGTTTACTTCCATGTCTGTCTAAAATTCACATCTTTTTATACTTCTAGACATTTAGCCAAAATTGTGTTTCGTGAGGTCACAATGACCTTTGACCAGCAAAATGGAACCGGTTTAACCTTGAGTTCAGGTGGATGCAAATTTGAAGAACTTCCCTCCAGGAGCTCTTGAGATATCATGTTCACGGAACTGGAACAAACTGAAAACATAAGGCCTCCGGCCACGGCCGTCGCCACCATAGACTGTGAGAAGTGGACGTAGTCATTGTCACGTCACCCATTGGTTTGTGGACTGCCGTTTTGAAGCCTCGAGTTCAACGTTTTTTTGCCATCGCGGCTTACTGCCGTCGCCATGTTGTTTTTTTGGCCACCAATGAACGAAAGTTACCATATTTAGAATGTGGAGGAGTGACGTAGAGACGCAGGTCGCAACAGCCAGCGGTTTGATCAGTGTCGCCGGTGTGCTATGCTAGTAGCTCCTAATAGACATGTCAAAGAGACATGTGTAATTGAAATGTATTGAGTTTATATGGTACCGTATGTGGTGCCTCAAGGTATCGGAGTTCGTCATGTAATGTCGTAAAGTAACTGGCCACACCTAGAGTCGGCGTGGGCATATGACCGTGGCATTGTGGGTCGTTTGCTGGCACTGAAGCAGAGAGGAGTGAACGACCCCAGGTTAAACTGATTCTGCACGTGGTGCACACGGTAAAGTGTTCATTTGTACATATATTTGTGTGTATTGTTGTTGACCTGCATTTACGTTTACATGTGTTGCATTTTTTGAGATTGTAGTTTGTAGTTTCTGTCATTATTAATGTGCTAATATGTACTAGCCTGTTTGGCAACGGACATTTGCCTGAGAGACTCCAGGAAGAGCTCGCAATCTATGTAAAAATGTTTGTTTTGTTTGTAGTTTTCACGGTGTCTGAGGTGCAGAGAGAGAGAGAGAGAGAGAGAGAGAACGAGGAAAATAAAGTTCATCAAAGACATCAGTACGAAGCGCCGCCATTTTTGCTGTACCAGTGTAGCTACACACGTTTTTTTTTTTAAATTTTAAACTTAGTCTTCAGCGGCCAAGTGACGCTGACTCAAGTAACATCCCTCGATCAACTGCATTTCGACTCGAGACTGAACGGTGTAGTTTACATGACCAACTTGGGTTGTCCAATTAAAAAGACGGGGTTGTTTATCAGACTGGCAAGATGCTATCAAGTTGCATTGTGGTAAATGTAGGAGTAAGGATCTTTGAAGCGTAATCCATACTTCTGTAAATAACAAGATTGCATTTCACCGACTGTGGAACCAGATGGAAGCCATTGGTTTCCATTCCTCAATTTGTCAACTTTGACAAAAATGCTCACAGTGATGGATTACACAACTGAAATAACTTTCAATAGTATGCTAATAGATTTTTGCACTGCAGAGAAATTAATGATAACTATTGGCTGCCTGGAGTAGTAAAACAGATAGATTTGGAAAACAGAATTCTTTTCAAAATGAACGGTATATGTATATAATTATGTGATTTCTAATACATAGGCTAAACTTGCAAAACTGCTAGCGTGGTCTCTTAAGACCATGTCTCTTGCTTGGTAACATTGTATGATTTGCTTTCAGGTTCTCTCTGGCTGACTCTGTTTGCTTTTCTCTCCTTTGGACTTGTGTTTTGTCTGTGGTTCCAGTTGGAAGCAATCAGCAGGCTGGCAGGCAATGAAAGAGCCTCCTGGTTCATCCCCGACGCTCCGCAGCCGCCGTCCGGCCGACGCTCTCCGCGGGCCTCCGTCTCCAGCCCTCCCTGGTGGGCTAAGACCTGCTCAAGGTCCCCTCTGTGATGTGGGCTGCCCGAAAAAAAAAAGCCAACGCTAGCTGGATTCCCAGACCAAGCTTCCCCCTGAGTCTTTATCTTTCACAGCGTTGGCTGAGGGTGAGGGCTGCCAGAGAATTAGGTTTCACTCAGCTCACACAGACTGTCTAGCTTTGCCAGGGCAAAGCCATGGGTGGAGGGAGCTGAAGCAGCTAGAGGAGTGTGAGTAGGTTTGCGTCTGAGCATTTTCCATTCAAACCAAGACTGATTGGAATAGGTATTGATTTCACATAATTCCTCAATATCAAAAAAATAGTTTAATAGCAGATTTTTGTGAGTCTTCATCTTAACACAAAACCATGAAATTGTACGTATCTTGGTGATCCATCTAGTGTCATCGGGTTACATGTATTATTAGTACAATACTATGGTTTGTGACAAAATACCTGCAGAACTAATGGCATTCCTATCAGCTGTATGTTTAGTGCTAATTAGCCAAATGTTAGCATGCTAACACGCTAAAGTGAGATGGAGAACATGGCAAAGGTTAACATCAGCATGTTAGTCATTGCGAGCATGTTAGCATGCTGACATTAGCATTTAGCTCAAAGCACCGCTGTGTCACAGTGCAGTCTCACAGAGCTGCTAGCATGGCTGCAGACCAGCTATTCTCAACAACTAGTGGGCAACGAACAAATCTAGTTACTTTTATAGAATTTCCATCAATAAATACACATGAAATTAAAATGCATAATTTGAATGACACATCAGGTATAGAGGGAAAAAAGCCAAGAACAAAGGCAATGTGGTACAGAACTCCCAACACAGCTGAAGACAAAACCGAAGAAGAACAGGGCAGGTAAAAATAGTGAGTAACGGGAGTAAACAGGTGAGCAGGACCTCCAGCTCTGACGAGAGACAGGTGAAACTAATCAGGGCGGGGCCGACAATCACAAAGGCTGGAAAACAAACAAAGGCAGGAAGTAAAATACCTGAGGAGACAACTTCAAAATAAAAGCAGAAAACGCTAAACCTGAATGAAAAACATGAAAATTGGTTACAAAAAACCCAGACAGAAGACCCAAAATTCTCTATAAAGAGAAAGATGCATTACACTCCGGTCGTAACATTAAAAGTCAGAGGGCGTGGGCCAGACGGTGACACCTTGTCTCTATATAAAGAGCACATTACTTTCCTGCATAGACGCTGAAGCTCTCTGATGCAACCTGATGACAGTTATGAACGTGCCTGAGCATGTAGGTGCAACAGCTGCACACTCGAAAAACAGGAAACGCCTTATAACGTTACACACAGTATAAGATTATCATGCTGTCAGTGAGTTAATCTGCAGCACAAACACGGACACAGAAACAGGTGTGTGCACAAACACAGCTCTATGCTGGGTCGAGATGAAGCAGACGTGGAAACACGCATGTGCACGTATGGAAAGGACAAACATGGACAAACATTTTACAATTTACACTATGGTCAGTCTGTCGTTTACAAAACCATTGATGCACCACACACACACACACACACACACACACACACACACGTACCCAAACAAAGTTCAGCCAGTCATTCTGTCCTTGCGGCGGTGAAGCTGTTTTTCCTTGGTCGGGCTCTTCGCGTGACACCGTGGACCAAACAGCAGTGAAATATTACATGGGCCCGGGTTATTAAAACTGTTATTAGCATGGCCAATTGGGGCTAAACAGGACCTGACTGTCACCCTAATGACAGGGCGGCTGAGGGCTGGGAAAAAAAGGGGGGAGGTGGGCTGCTGAAACCTCCAACCGTCTTTGACCAAACGGCCTCAGTGGATTCCTCACCGCCAACATCCATCCACCACCAACCACCCTTTGCCCTCTGTGTGCTCATAACTCTCTGGACCCTCCGCTGCATGAGGCAAATACTACTGCGGTAATGACAATGCAAAGCCACAGATACACACAGTCACGGAGACAGAAAGATAAAACAGACACTCTGACACTAATACGTACCGACGCATGGATGCACAAATATGCATATAAAGGCGAATTCTCATACAAATAAACAAGTGTATAGATAAATAAACACACAGGCTGTCTCAGTTCAGTTTCCAGTACAGTTGTGTTATTGGCATGATATTGTTTATTGGAAGTAAAAAGTACATTTTCTTCTTCAACCCCACAGCTGTTTATACTGTAAATCAGATCATACTGAGGTGGTGATTCTGAGAGCAGGATCTTTCTACTACCAGTGGAGGAAAATACTTGCAATTGTGAGTTAGTTTGCAATGAATTCTACTTCATACTCTTACTCATCTACATTTCGGAGAAAAATATTCTACTTTTAACTCTACTACATTTATCTGGCAGCAATCAATGAATCAAATGCTCTGACAAAAAAAAAAAAAAGAAGAAGAAAAGGTCTGCTATCTGTGGCTGTCCCAGGACTGTAATATCATTTCCAATCATTTCATTTAGCCCGAATGCAATGATTGGACGGGCTACCTGCCTCTCATAGCTCGTCATCGTAGTCTTCCACAAGCTGCTAACTTGACAGCTGTGAGTACCAACAATAGCCATGTTTGTTGTTTACGTCCATCATGAAAAGTCTGGGGGCGTGGCTTTGGAGGGAAGCCTGAATGGACGGGCTGTCAGTGTTGATGACATGGCGACTTTCTTGCTAGCTTTAGCAACTTTTGGATCTAGTGCTGCTAGCTACTTTCATTCGAAAAGAGTTGGCAACACTTGGGCTGGGTTTTGTGGTTGGATCATTTGTCAAATCTAGCGTACTCTAGCTAGTTTCTCTCCAGAAGGGCATTCGGAGAAAGCAGACCTCCGCCGAGGCCAAATACCGTATCTAGTAATGTTAACCAAAGCAAAACATGATTTGTGTATTCGCCCCATGATTCGGATCCGCTCTAAAAATTTAATGGCCTTTTCTTTGGCCCATGCTACATCATTCCAACAAGTTTCACGAAAATTGGGTCAGTAGTTCTTACTGTATTACTGCTGACAAACAGACAATTAAACTGAATTGAAAACATGACCCCTTGGTGGTCTGGTGGGTTAGCGATGAATATGGATCTCATATAACTGCAACATCCCCTGCATACTCCCCTCTAACTCCCCACATTTGTGTCTGTAGCTTCACTGTCACTGTCAAATAAAGGCAAAGTCCCAAAAAAGAAAAAGCTTTGAAAAAGAATACACATTTCTGGCGTGCCTCGGGTCTCTGTTGTTGCCACATGATGACTATTTTGCCCAAAGAGCACCCAACCCTGCAATCTGTAACTTCCCCTTTTTCCACCAATATCTGCTTTATAATAATAATATGAAAGGACGTCCAAAAATCGCCAACGTGTATTTACACAAATCGTCCAAAAGCCAACAAGAACATATCAAATATCTCTTTCCTCGAACTCAGCTCCATAATCCCTGTCTCGCCCACCTCTGCTCCCCCCCTCTTCCTCCTCACAGATTGAACCCTGCAGTAAACCAACAGAATATCTTTACACAACATAGCTGTTAGCCCAGCGGTGGCCTATGCTGACCAGCTACAGTGGGGTTCAGCCGGAGCCAGAGAGACCACTGTGGTTATCAACAAGTCTAAGTATCCAAAACAGAGTCGTGCTAGTCCCCCTACCGCTCCCTCTGAGCCACCACCGCCCAGGCAAGTCCATTCAAATTTTCAAACACGGAGTGGATATCAAAACTCAGCCACAAGCTTTCTGGTTAATTTTATTGCCTTGAAGCCTCAAATTAAAAGACTTTTGCTTTCACTGAAGCAGTGGAATCATAAACTGCCAAAAGGCCAGAACACAACTTTATACATCACTTTTTTTCAATGGGTTTTGCAGGATTTTAACAACATTTGCTCACCAAAGTCTCACCAAATGGCCTGTGAATGACAAGTCATTTAGCATGCAACAGAAACACATGCTTTTTGCGTGTCATTTTACGCCATATAGTGTGTACTGACTGTGCGATTGCATATGTGTGAATAATCTACACTAACATTCAAGTGACGTGGTGTAAAAGGTGGGAAAGACTACTCATGGTGGGTGGGAGGGGAGGGGAGGTGGATGGGTTAAACAAACAGGACAAACCAGGAGACTGCTGTTCCTGTCATGTGTTTTGTATGTACAATTGTATTCTGCATGTTGGACAAGAAATGGTAAAATTACATATTAGCTTCAACTATGAATGTGGTGAACATGTGAAGTGAGTTGTACGCAAGACAGATTAAACACAACCAATCAGAAAATGCATTTAGTACTAAGTAACTTTACTCAACTTTATCGCCAGTAACATCATGTCAGTAACTTTTCTATTTTCATTGGGGTCAAGACCTAGAAAGTAAAATATTTATAATAGCCTCATAAACTGAATTAAAGACTGAAACATCAGCTACTCCGAACGATAAGAGTCTGGTTTTATTTTTCTTTCCGGTTTAAGGTAATAAAAACGAGCAAATATGAAAAGGTGCTGTATGTGGATTAAAGACATCCATATACAGCCGTGATCCATCCATTCATTTGTCCAAACATGCAAGGAGAAGGACCCAAAGACTATTTCCAGCTCAGGCTCCCTCTGTTTCACATCAACACTCGGAGTGGGTTTGAACCAACAAACAAGGAGTCTGCTCTATGAAATACGAGGTCAAAAACAAAGCTCTCCCTTCAGTGAAAAACCCCCGAACCCCCAGCACACACACACACACACACACACACACACACACACACACACACACACACACGCACACACAAATACACACCTCAGTCTTGAACCCCCCCCCCCATGGTACACTCGTTCTCTCAGGACCCTTCACCTTCTCCACTTCCAACAGTTAATCACACACATGGGGGTTGGGGGGAGGTGAATTTAGGGTGACGCTGGGGCAACGGTGAGTTGTGGCCCGTCGGACAGTCAACGCTGGCAGAGTTTGTGAATGTATGTGTGTGTGTGTGTGTGTGTGTGTGTGTGTGTGTGTGTGTGTATGCACGAATATCCCCTAAGATTTACCCACAAACCCTTGCCCCCTCCGTGTTGCTTTGGCCTCGGCAAAAGGTTGCTGTCACGGACAATCGCCCGAGCCGGGCGCTGATTTACTCCAGGTGGCGCTTTGGCTATTGTCCAGCCCAAGGAGCTGCCCTGGCCCTTGACCCCTGACCCCCCGGGGGGCTGCCCCATGCCCTAACCAGAGGACAGGGCTAGAGTTGTTGCTGAGGAGAGACGCGACATGGAGATTAGACCAGACGGAGTGAGTGGTTAGTGTGTGGAAGCAGATACTCCCACAACTCCAGAGCCCCCGACCTCCCGACTCACAACCCGTTCTGGTTTACATGCATCTTGAGAGTGTTGGAGAGGCTACACTAAATCAGTCACTGCGTTTAACATCTGTTCCACATGATGTAGTTTGTTTTATATTGTGTGCGACTTTTGGGCCAAATGAAACAATACTCCTCAAAGAAGTGGAAATACAGAATTTTGAAGTTGTGAATCAGCTATCAGCGGTTTCAATCAAGAGAACCACTACTCATTCAGTCAGGCTACCTCCCTCCTCCTCCCCAGCCTTCTTCCGTTTTAGAGTTTCGTTGTACATTCATATTTTGAATGTTTAACATGTGTTTGTGTTGTGGGGAGGTGTGAGGGTTTTCCTAGCCTAGATTTGTTCCAGAGCATCACATGAGCAGTGCCACGCATCAATAAACGATTGAAATCCTCACTTTGGGTGTTTTGGGTGTCCTGACTGAACCACGATGTAAGTAGGGCTCATTGTTTTCAGTTTCTTTTTCAGTTTCAGCTTATTTGCTTTTCATCTGCTCCACACAGTTCCCAACACGCCTACGGCTAGAAGATAATAGTGCTAACAGCCCTAACAGCGCAACCAGCGCTAACAGGCCGTGAGCTATCCACTGAGGCACGCACTCATGCACGAACACGGACACACGGACCGACTGACTACGCTAGCAAACCAGAGAAGACTACAACCACGCATGAAGGGAGAGTGACTACAGTCTTCTGCATTACTCCACTATATTTTTACATAAATGGGGCGACTGTGGCTCAGTGGTAGAGCAGTGGTCGTCCTTCATCCCTCAATCAGACGATTGGCGGTTCGATTCCCCCGCCTCAGATAGTCCATGTCGATGTGTCCTTGAGCAAGACACGTAACCCCAAGTTGCTCCTGTAGCCGTGCCTACGGCGTACGAATGTTAGTTAGTCCTGATGGGAAGGTGGCACCTTTGCACGGTAGCGCCCTGCCATCAGTGTGTGAATGTGTGAATGATGACATGTAGTGTTAAAGCGCTTTGACTGGTCGGAAGGTTAGAAAAGCGCTCCATTTGCAATGTGCAGTCCCTTTACCATAGCAAATGTGTTTTTAATGTTGCATTGAGAACCTTTAAAAAAGGTAAACTATTAACATTACAAACAAATCTTTCTTCATCAGCACATCCATTCATAATTCCATGAATGAACATTTGTAATCCAGAGACTTTTAGAGGCTAAAGAGAGACAGTCAGGGAAAGATTGTCATGTATGTGGCGGTCACAGACGTGACCCCTTTAAGTGAGTCCCCCTGTAGTTGGTGGAATATATAGCCATACGACTGTACTGTACATACTGTATATCTGCTGACCTTTGCAACACCTAAAGCACCCATGGCATGCTTAAATATAGATTGGGCATGTAACACATGAATAGTGATTTGAGGCATGTTAATACCACTGTATATGACCACATGAACTCTAACATACACACACACACACACACACACACACACATACACACACATTCTGTACATGCAGTCAGTTGGTGTGTTTACATGGACCATAATGTTCCACCCACCAATAATCAAAATATTGGCCCAATCAGAAGGAAAAGGCCTCATGTAACCACCTCAATCCAAAGAGACTACTGGACCTATTGGTAGGAATTTTCAATGGGGTTGAGATGGGAAGTGAAAACCTTCGATAATCCATTCAACAGGGAAATATTAGCGACTAATAACCATGTAAACGCTCAATCTGATTGTTTCTCTCTGGTTGGTTCAAATGTATTCTTTCTACGCATGTGTACAAGTTGATAAGCGGGATGTAATAATAATAAGTATGTTTTTTTGTGTATAATCACCTGCAAAAGTCATTGTTGTGTCTACTGAGCTGGCCGCCATGTTTCTACAATAGCCCTGAATGGTGGCACCAAACACTGGCTCCAGACAGAGACATTTACGTTTTCACGTTTTTCGCCAAGCTGCAACTAACCCGGTGCTGAGAGAGGAAGCCGAAAGCGAGGCAACGCCCACAGACCCTGAGGTTAAAATGGCCAACTTTATAGCAGAAATAACCGTGTTTCCAGCCTGGCTCAAAAAACACGATTTTGGTCTCTTGAAGTAATTCCCCCATTCATGACAGATGTACTGCTAGATAGAGCCAAATCTCACACACTGCACCTTTAAGTTGGAATCTCAATCAGAATGATTTCAGTCAGGATGAGGAGGTATAGTCCATGTAGCTTCAGCTACAGCCTCCACAAGCATAAAACAGATCAAAAATGAACATACAAGGTTTTCGTACCCTTTTATAGTACTACATACTTTTCTAATGTTTGACAAAAAAAAAATCATTATTGCTTTATATGACATTTGTCTGAGCAGCTTTGGATGGCAGGTTGTAGAGCTTTTCTTTGTCATTAAAACCGTGATTTGACCTTCACATTTAAATCAAATTCCAGCATGTACACAGTTTCCTTTGAATGGGATATTTTTATACTCTTTCCACACACACACACACACACACACACACACACACACACACACATGCCAGAGCTGTCTATATATATATATATATATATATATATATATATATATATATATATATATATATATATATATATATATATATATATATATATATATATATATATTTATATATTTAGATATATGTCCAGCTTACAGCCAGGTTGTTGGTGCTTGGTATGAGCATGGTGTTGGTACGTGAGCGGACCTGATGACAGAGAGTGAGCAGACGGAGAGCAGCTGTCAGTCTGGCTCAGTTACAGCCAAAAGCCACCAACACTGATACACCTCACCAATACCCTGAGGTCCATGTCTGGGTCATGGAGCTGTAGAGTTCACTGTGGCCTTTAACTCCAGACTGCCCTTCTCACGCTGAGGTATTTCTTTATGTGGATGTGCTGTTAGATGGAATCCAGTATGCATGGATGCAGACACAGTTTGTTTTAATGTAACCATTTCTCCAAGAAATTATGTTCATGCCATGTGTGCTGCTAATTTCCCCAAATGCATTGCATATGCAGTCTGGATCATGGATCAGGCAACACTTTTTTTAGGTGGAGGAGCTGCTACATATTTGGACCGAGCGCAAAGCATATAGGGATGTGGCCCGGGCAAGTGGTGAGTTTAAAAAAACAACATAGGACTGGAATACAGGAGACCGGGGTTTACATCCTGAGTCCTGTGTGTGGTTGGGTTTAGGTTATGATTAAGTTTAGGGAAGGATTATGATTTTGGTTAACGTGCTACACCGGCAGACAGCTCGATGAATTCCATTTTGTTTTCGGCGAGATTGCACGACGTGGCTTATGAGACGACTTCGAGCCGGTTGCCTGCATACGTCGCCGCTTGTTTTTGGGAGGGTTAGCCAACTGTGTCAACACACAAAACTAGTACAAGCTGCAGTGAGAAGTGCACCGACACACCTGGTGAAGATCGGCACTCTACTGAGTGCACGTCTCTAGTCACTCAAGCTTTAATGCGTAAGTGTAAGTAGCATTTAACTGGTGTAGTTGGTTGGTTGTCTTAAAGGCACAATGAGTAGGTTTTTCCTAAAAAAAACACACTGGAAGCGTGTGGCGGTGTTTCGGCGGTCAGAGCGTCAAAAATATTGAAATATAGCGAGACAACCTGGGGGGCATCGTAACCCTCCATGGGCCAGGGAGGTGGGGCCAACTGGGAATATTGTGCCTTTAACTATTTTATAAACTGTTGAGTAATTTTATTTATATGCAAAAAGTACAATATTTCCCTATGTTGCAGTGGAGTAAAAAGTAAAAAGTAGGATGAAATGTAAATACTGAAGTAAAGTACCTCATAGTTAGATAAAATATTTAACGTTTTAAGTTATATTCCAGCGCTGATGTGATTGCTGATTTGTCAGTCAACATCAGAGACAGTTTTCCTAATCATTTTGTTTACATTCATGTTTCTTACCACAGTATGCTGTACCACTATTATTTTACATAGCCTCCAAACCATAGGAAATATATTATACACTTTCTCTAAGTTGTCATACTAAATTGATGGTTGCGTTATGTTAAACACCACCATGATTTGCTCTTTATTTGATATATTTGTTTTTTCCGCAGTTATAAAATTTACTGCCTGTATCCAGTTTTACCCCCTGAAATTATACAAAAATCATTTAATCTTCTTGAAACTCGTGATTTAAGTAATTTACGATTTTTTGGAAAGAGAAATGTCGTGCTTTCAAGTTACCATCCTCACATTTTACGATCCCTCCCTGACCAGACTGCAAAGCGGCACTTAACCCAACACAGACCTGCGCCGAAGACCAAGGCTGTAATTCAAAAGCCCCCCAGTGTGTTATTTATATAGGCTATCCCCCCCAGTTTACTTCCCTGTTCCGCGTGACTGGCATGGCGTAGACATGGTCCCTCTGTCTGACGGGGTCCGGTTGCACTGGCAATATAAACCTGCTGGAGCTGGGGAGATACTGTGGACCAGAGCAGTCACGTACGCACAAAAAACACACATATATGTATATATGGCTCGGTATTCAATTCATATGTAATGTGTAATTGCACTGGCTTTACCTGGTTAGAGATTTAAACATTAGTATACGCGTATCTGCATGTACACTCAAGAGAGCGAGAGAACTTTGCACGTAGAAAGAAATTGAAAGAGAGGGAGAGGGAATGCGGGGGTAAGAGGGTATGCGAGAGGACGTCTGGAGCAATAAAGGCTGGTACCAGCGTTCAGAGTTTAAGGACCAACAGGGCTTTGGATATGAATCTCGCCCAAGCATGGTGACCTCCCTGACCTTCTCCGAGAAGTCCCTGTGGGGTGCAGCTCAGTTATTGTCTTCATCTTTCTGGCCAACTCTCGCTGACCCTCCTCTGTCCTCCATCTGCACAAGTCCATTACGGTCACTTATTTCATCGCTGCAACTCGCCGCACACAAACTGCTCCCTTTCTCCCCTCCTCCCCTATTCACTCCCCGTCGTCCCCCGTCCATTCATGGCCCCGGACAGAGCCGGCGATTCATCGGCCGGACGTGACCGTATTGTGTCAGAATGCGAGGACGAGAATGGGAGAAAGACGGGAGAGCATGCTCGGCCATTAGAAGAGCAGAGTGCGGTCCTGGGGTCAGCGTGGAGGACAGAGGACGGGGCCAACCGGGATCAACATGGGACCAACTTGAGATTGTTCTGTGTGTTGCAGGACATTCGGACCTTTCAGGCAATTGATACCACGATTCAAAAGGACTCCATGCTGATTTAACGCCCATCAGTCATCCACTGTAAACTGGAACAGATTTGGTGTTACATGTCATGGGAAAAGGTCTTCTCTCGATGCTAATTCAACACCCGTTACTCATCTGTGAGCTAACTAGCAGAAACGAAATATTTTACATTATGTGTCAAAGGGAGAAGGCCTTTGGGGGTTCTTGTAATCTCTCTCCGTCATCCTTCATACTCACATGTGTCCCAGCGTCTCTGGTCGAGTCTGTCTCCAATGGTTTTGGATTATTTCAACTGTTAGCTACATGATTCGGTTGATGTTGTGATCTGTCTCTCGCTGAACTCGGGGATATGCCATGGGAAAAGCCTTCCACGGGTCTTATCAGACAATTGCAGAAGGGAGCAGGGAAACAGAATTCAACTCTTTGATTTCAGTACAAAGAGTGTTGTCCTGATCTTGCCTGGGGCTAGCTTCAAGAAGACAGCCTTGTCCAACTGGAAGATGCCCCAGTGGGTCTGTGTGCTGCAATGCTTAGTCTTACACTGATTAGATTACTTTATTTGTTCTGCTAAGTGAAATCCTTCCTGGATGCACACACTCGACTCTGCGCTTGTGTGTATTTCTTCCCCGCGGTCAGAGAACTGGGTTTACGTTGCACTGAACACACACAACACACAAACCTAAACTGTACGTAAGCATCAAAAGAGCACACTTTTTTGTGTTTGAATGTAAGATCTCCAGTCCCGTCACGATCCTCAGACCCGGAGGGGAAATTCCGAAGCTTTCTGCCGGCGTTCTTGACACTTTTGATCATGACATCACCCCGCTAAATGACAACAAACAGAGCAAGATGTAACCGGATGACCTTTTAGCTTGGGGACCATCGCAATGCTCTTGGCCTCCTCCTTATCCAACTCCTCTAAGACCAACTCCTCTTTCCCCTCGGGTCTCCTGGGACCTCCAAGTCACAGATGAAGGGGGGAAGAAAGGAGTAAGCTCATAGTTAGGGTGATGCATTTGTGACTGGAGCCTAACAGATGATGACATTGGACTGACAAGATTACCTCTTTACTTAAACATTGCCGGTTCAATACTTTCTTCTTGGTGAGGTTGGGAAAGGTTTTGCCATTAGTGTTGTCAATGTGCAGCATTGAAAAGCTCTCTCAAATGTGTTTCCACTGGTGATCGGTTTGTGTCTATGTGTTTAAACTTTCCTTCACCCTCCCTGGCTATTACTGTGAACAAGAATGTGTTTTTAGTGAACCTGCCTGCTTAAATAAGGATTGAGGACGTCCATCTCAACCCTGCCCCAGTCAGCCCGAGCAACGCGCATTCCAGTGCATCATGGGCCACGTAGCCCCACGGCCTAATGAAGATGAGGTGAGGTGTGATGGGAGATGAAGTCATCAGGCGAGGGGAGGTGGTGGGAAAGCAGTAGTGGGAGTCATAAATCAGAAATCATTGTCTCTGTCGGAGAATGTGTGTGTGAAGGGGTTGCGACTGGATGGATGTGAAAGGGGTGATGAGGGTTAAGAATAGGGCGGTGGGAGAGGAAGGGGGGGGGGGGGGGGGTCAATGGTAGGGGATGAGGGATGCGAGGGAGATCAGGGTGTGGTCAGTGTGATGTAATCCGCTGGACATCTGTGCTTCGATGACAGACAAGAAAAGCCATGTTCCGGCACCAGGAGTTCTCAGACACATACACATATATACACACACACACACACACACACACACACACACACACACACACACACACGCACACATACACACACACGCACACACACACACCTCCCTCCCCCAGGGAGCTGCAGTGCTGTCCCTGTCTGGGAGCCAGAGACTTCGTACTAATGAGACTAAATGAGGCTGGAGCCTCTCATGAAGAGGTCACAGCTTGTCAAACAGTCAGTCAGGCAGCTGGTTACAATATTGGTCTGAGTATGTTCCAAACACTTTTAACAACCTGTGTTAGCTACAACCAGTCAACCTGCAGTCAGCGAAAGAAGCAGCCAAGAAACAACCAACACAGTTAGCCAAGATACAAGTCACCTAACCAGTTAGCCAAGAAACATGTCAACTAACCAGTTAGCCAAGAAACATGTCAACTAACCAGTTAGCCAAGAAACATGTCAACTAACCAGTTAGCCAAGAAACAAGTCACCTAACCAGTTAGCCAAGAAACAAGTCACCTAACCAGTTAGCCAAGAAACAAGTCATCGAACCAGTTAGCCAAGAAACAAGTCACCAAACCAGTTAGCCATGAAAGGAGTCACCAAACCAGTTAGCCATGAAAGGAGTCACCTAACAGCAGCAAGCTAATTATTAAACCAGCCAAATTGTTAAGTGGCCAGTGAACCAGTCAGTCAACCAGACAAATGACCATTTCATCTTTTAACCAGCTACTCTTTCAACCAAGTAGCCAAAAGTCCATTTAGACAAGCCACTTTGTAGTTAATCAGTCATTCAGCCAGCATAAAAGCAGTCATTGCAATAACATGGAAAGCTTACTAATTTAACTTCTGTCCTAAATCTTCAAGGTTTGGTTTCTCAAATGACAACACTGTCATAAGCTAATAGATTGTTGTGTTATGCTCTGCATTGATTGATTTATTCATTAATTTAATCAGTAGCAGTAGTTTGAAGTAGTTTGAAGATTTTTGTCTACAATATTCTGAATCAAGAACTGACAGATGACGGTATGAAGAAGTAAATTAAAAAGAGTCCCTTCAGATATTAAATGAATTACAAATGTATGTGTTATTCATAAGTCATGGTGAGACTGGGCTGGTAATATAGAAAAGCTACGTCATCAATAGTATGGTAAACGACTAGTATGTGTGTGGTTGTCATGTAAATATAAAAAAGCGCCTGCTTTTTTTATTGGATTAATATAGTTTTTAATTTGTCGTTTCAATTTTACATTAATATTTAACAGTTCCTTGCTTGTAAGTGGAACTCTGGTTTGTTTAGTTAAAATGCGTTATCAATGTGCTGCAGATGATCACCTTGACCATATCCAAAAACTGTAAAAATGTTAAGTTAGCTTACAGGTCTAACTTCTGAAAATCCCGACAGGTGGTCGCGCTAAAACGATAGTAATAAATCAAAACACAAGTTTTGAGAGTTGAAAAGTTATTAACATCTAAAAACAAGAAACCTTGTTTCGGTGATTGATTTGACGCGCACAAATATGCAGCAATAATGGTATTATTATATATATGTATGTCAAATAGGCTCATAAGTTCTCTGAGAGTAGAACGTCAGAGGCAGCATCTGAGAGTTCATCTGGTCAGCTGAGACGGCTTTGCCTGAATATTTCCAGGTGCTAAAATTCAGTGGTGAGAGTCTTGTGAAGCGCCTCCAAACTCTGCACCTGGTTCGTATTCCTTCCTCACAATGTGCTTTCTTTGGACCCTGCGTCGTCCTTTTATTTGATTTCAGCTCTTTGAGACAAAAAGAACACGCTGATACTTAAAGACCGTCTTCGGGGGATGACGAGGTGAGCTGGGGAGACGGCCCTTCTGAGCCATTTGGTTTATAGATCTATTGAGATTTGGCAGCAGGGTGTGGACTGTCAAAAGAGTTCTGAATGAGACAGAAAGCCATGAAGTCTATACATATAACAACAACTATGGGATCTATTAATGCTTATATATATTTATTTATTTTTTACCCAACACTTGAACAAGTCAATCTTCTGTCTATTCTGTATTAAAGTATTTTCATGAGATAGTTCAAAGGACTCACATGGTTCTTGTCTTTGCCCGAACAATGTCGGCAACAATGTATCCAAAGAGGATATTTTCTTTCTGAAATACATTCCTTCAATAACCCTGATTCTGTGTCGCATCTATTAAGTGACTCTATTTATATATAATATATTACCTATATGGCAGACATCTAACCAATTTTCGCATTTCACTCACATTTTGCCCAATGATTGGTGATCTAAGATCTTTTTTTTTCTTATTACATCTACGATGTCCCCAAGACTTGAATGAACTGATGACACCATCTGTGAGGTAAAAAAAACAAACAGGGTATGGCTTAGCCAGTGGTTGTTCCTCACCATTTGTCATTCAATCTACCATCAAGTCAACCAGCTTGCCTGTCAGTAACCAAGAGCTGAGTTTAACCATGCATGCGCTGATTAAAGCAATGGGAGGGGTGGGGGTGGCATCGGGCTTATGTAAGGCAAGAGCTAGGCCAAGCAGAACTGACACAGGCCAGGCCTTAGATTGCCTCAGCATGGGGCAGAAATGTGCTGACCAAGGTTGTGGGCTGATTGAGAGTCCAGGGGGGTCGGGGAGATTGAACGAAGTTTATTTGACTGCGGGTCATATAGGCTTCCTTCAAAAACAAACAGGACTAATTTTGTTTGCTGTGTGTTTTAGCAGCTGTGACCTCCTATATGACGAAGCTTGACCTCGTCCTTGCAGCCTGTGGGGGATTCCAGCTCCTCAAATGTCCAACACATGAGTGGACCCCAGATATATGTGTGCATTTGTTCTGCTGAATGTTTAGGTGTATTTGACTTGATGTAACGTATGAGTAGTGATATATGTTTGTACTGGGTGGACTGTGTGGTCCTTTCAAGGTTGGGTGAAGTCCTTGGTACAGGTGCAGGATGGAAAGATAGACTGGACAATAGTCACCACACACTCAGACTCACATACTTGCTTTCACACACACACACACACACACACACACACACACACATACACACACACACACACACACTAGATCTCTTTCAGCTCAAATAACAAGAGACAACACAGTCACTCTGGCCCTTTTTAAAGCCAAACCAAGACTTGGACCGGACTATTCCCATGACTTAAGGGCTGGGATGATGATTACACTGTTGCCATAGAGATGATTCAGATGACAAAATATTGTCAGTGAAATATTCATGACAAAGTACTGCAGCAGATGTTTCATGACCGAAGAATTGTAGTTGTAAAATGGAGGTTTGGACATTCATCCTAGTACATTTAAAATCATAGAAATAAGCACAATGACAAAGGATTTGTCATTCGAAACCTCATTTAGTTCACATTCCACAGCAGACACACTCTTTAATCACACTCCTGAATGCCACTGAATCACCCAACTTATTGTATAACATGGTGCTTTGGGACACACACACACACACACACACACACACACACACACACACACACACACACACACACACACACACACCAATAGAAACACTGACAATTAAAGGATAAAGTTCTCTGCCGAAAAATTTGCATTTGAAATCCCTGCTACTCTGTCAAACTGTCAGAGATACTATAGTATACAAACTGTTACTTACTAGACCCTGAATAAGTATTTTTTCTAATTTTTGGGAAAAACGAAAAAGCAAGAAGCGGACACAAGGGTCTACAACATGTGTTTGAAGACTAAATCCAGGATGACAAACGGATTCAGCAGCAAAAAACGGTGAAAGAGATAAGTAGTGCTTACACTAGCTAACGATGATCTAACAATATTTGCAATTAATAGCGCCAGGTTTTTACAAAGAAAAGTAACGCTTCCTTCCAACCTCTCTGGGTAACGAGTATGACTATTACACAATGTTTAACCATGACTAGCTCCAAATCAAAAAAACTGTTTGAAAATGAAGAACATTGGAAATGATTGCACGAGAGTTTCTGGAGCAGAGCCGGATAGTTGTCAGACCCTGGTCAGAACTGGCTACGCTATGAATGGCCAGTCTGCGTTCAAGGGGCGGGACTTAGGGAATTGCTAAAGTACTGAAAGAGGTTGAAGTGGCAGCTGAAAAACATTTCTGAAAGACAGTTTGAATGGCAGGTCTGAAAGAATTGAAGTTTCATCTTAAGTGTAATGAAGTCATGACAGTTTGAGTGTGAGCACTGAGTAAAGTTGAACTATCACTTGAAGTGAAAGTACTGAAAGGAGTTGAAATGTTTGTTGAAGTGTAACAAATACATTTACCTGAAAGGGGTCAATTCAGTCAAAGTCGTGAAACATTTTAGTGGCCCTTTGTGCATAAAAGTGCAAAAAAAAAAGAGCACGAAAAAGTTCTGTTAAGTTAAAGCACTGAAATGAGTAAGGTGTAATCACTAAAAGCAGACAAAGCTCTCAGTTGACGCGTAAAAGCGGAAGGCAGCTGAAATGTCAGTACATGTGGAAGTGGTAAAAGTAGTTTCAAATTTCAGTTGAAGTGGAAGCACTAAAGAAAGTTGAGGTGTGTACAGTAAGCAGATGAAATGTTAGTTGGCATGTGTTGCACAGTGAGAGCAGTAAAAGTGTCACTTTAAGTGCCAGATCTGAAAATAGATCCTCCAGTTGACTAATAATCAGTTGAAGTGTCAGTTGACATGTAACTGGTGAAAGCAGTTGAAGTGTCAATAAAAGCGTGTGCACTAAAGGCACTTTAAATTTGAAATGTAATTCTTAAATTTAAAATTAAAATACTACTTAATGAATCATTAAATGGCTTATCTGGTCGTTTATTATTGTATTTACCTCACAGTGCAACCCAGTTGCCAGAAAAAAAGTGGGCATTGTATGTTCTTGCAAAGCACGGGATTCGTTGAATGGCAACATTTGTGAACCAAAAATCCCCATTAATGTTATGTTAAAGCAAAAAACAACTTGGTAAAAAATATGAACAATAAGTAACAATGTAACGTCACAATGTAACGCATCAACTTAACTAGCGTAAATGAAAAACAAACGCCATTAACGGACTTTCTAATGCAAGTTAATATAACACAATATGCACAACTGTGGTAAGCAACAAACACAGGACACGAACAGCGGTCCCCTGGGTGAAAGTCTTGTGTTTCGTTTGACCCATTCACCACCATCCACTTAGTCGCTCGTGATGCTCGTCATTATACCAAGTACGTTTCAATAGCTGCTCGATATATCGCATCACTTGCTCTCTATCCGTGGTTTGTAGAAGCGTATGCCAACATTTTCTCCTGGCGACCGGGCTGCACTGTGAGCTAATAAAGACACGGCAACGCAAACTAAGTGGTCTGACTCGCTACAGAGGAGTCCATCCATGTGCAGTTTGTCCAGTGTGAGAGGTCAGAGGTCAGGGCCGATCTGTAAAGGTCTGACCATCGGGAGTCCTCTCTGGTCTTAACCCTCTGGACCCCTCCCTGGGGCAGGTCAGCCATATACACATCACATAGGCTGCCCCTTGCTATGACTGACAAATAATCATGGAACAAAAGTGGAGGCAGCTTTTCCCAGCGGGTGCCAGTCCGGATAACAACCCTCACAACGACTCGACATGATTCATGTGTCCACATTCATTAAAGCTGTTACACAATGCGCCGTCATTGAACTTTATATCGTTATTCATGCAGGCAAAGACTTCAGAGCAGCAAGTTATTTACTGAATTCTTGACAATAAATAGAATTAGGTCATTCCTGTTAGCATTGTTGCATGAAAAATAGGTTTTATATCATATAATATATTGTCAGCCACGGCAGAGAACTACAGATGGACATGTTTTTTTGATTTCCCCCCCTCTCTACTGCTCTCTTTATTTCCCCTTCTCTACTTCTCGATTCTAATCCTGCTAATTAAACTTTGAGAGCCTGCAGGGCTTCTCCCCCCCCCCCCCCCCCCCCCCCGTCATCCCCGCAACTTTCTCACAGGCAGCATAAAGAGCTGGAGGAGAGTGGAGTGAGAGAGACAGAGAGGAGCGAAAGAGACCGAACAGAGGGTGGATTCATGGCGGCTCAGCTCTGCTTCTTATCAGTATCATGGCTCTGTGAATGAAGCTCTTCAGAGGAGCTCCTGGCCCCCTCGACACCCAATACGCCTCCAAAGCCATCTCTGAATCCCCGCTGCGTGTGCACGCACATGAGCGCACACGCGGACCTTAGATATGCTGCACGTGTACAAGTAGACGTGGAAATGGAAATGAACGTCGGTACGTAGCGCAAAGAAGGGCTGCGATCAGCACTTCCCTCCAAGAGGTCCCCTGAAAATGTCCTCAATGACCTCAATTGTATTCAAATGTTTTGATTCGGTTGTACAAGACCAATTTGGATGAATTAGCTACTAACGTTCAAGCTAGCAAGGGTGCAAGTTGACTGTGATGCAAAACAAAGCATAGGTATGACAGCAAGGTGAAGAACTGCAGAAATGAGGATCTGGTGAAAGATGGAGGTGAGCAGGTAGCGGCGGTAGCCTATCTGCCGAAGAGAGCGAAGATCATTCGCAAGCTGAAAGTGAGAGGGGAAAGGCAAAGGGAAAGTTTTGCACTCCCTCTGGAAGCGGTTCTATTTCTGGCTCTGTGGATTACAAGTCCAGATGTGGGCGAAGGACCAAGGTTGCCTCAACTTAAGGTGAACCCGACACTGACATTTGGATTGGATGTTGTTTAGTCGCTCTTTGTATGATCGCTATCCTCGTCTGGAGTCAGGACGGACGTCGCTTTCTGGAGAGCTGGAGAAAGCTGTTAAATCGCTTCTTCAATACAATGGAAGTAAACACAAAAGAGCTACGGAGGCTACTAGTTTAAAGCTACGACAAGGAACTGACCTTTTGTGTCGATTTTGGCGGTCCCTGTGAACAAAAGCGGTAGTGTTTTTCCGAACACCAGAGTCCCTTTAGAAAATCCCTCATTTTACTGGAGCTGGGTGTGACGGTCTGCCCGCGCAGTCCTGGTCTGAGCTTGTCTCTGGTGAACCTGCATGCCGTAAATCGCTTAGTCTGGTTTCTGACAAGGCTCCGGGATGATCTGCACTGGAAAACATAATGCGCGCTGTAATTGAATCACAATAGTTTGGTGCAGTCTGTTACTTTAATAATACATTTTCAACTGAACAACTTATTTTGGCTAGTTTTGCAGTATTTCAAACGTATTTCACTAACATACATTCTGCTGTTTTCTGTCATCGGGAGTAGATGAGGTGTCGCCTCCTTTCAGGTAACCCGAACGCTTTGTGAGTCGGCATTTCATAAAGCCTGATCATCGACACCGCTCACTAAACTGCCTACTGACAGTGAAGCAAACCGGGAAACCACCATGTCGTAACAGTGATCCAGTTCTGACTTATCGAGGCAAACACCCCAGAACCTTCTGTCCCAACACTGAATGGAACCGACATTTCATTCTGATCTCCCGATGCTCCCTCGTTGTCCTCAGCGATGCTTATTTATCCAATTCACAGTAGCCTCTATTTAGTGGCCTGCCTGTAATGACTGGGAGCCGTTGTGCAGATATGCATGGGTTAGAACCAAATAAAAGAGAGAGGGGGGGTTTTGAGTATCCTGGCTTATTTGCGGTGTGGGCAGCCCCCCCCCCCCTTCTCCCCCTCACCCTGGTGGAGGCTGTTTTGGAGATGAGTGGGGGGGCGTGGAGGGGGTTATATTATAGGATATTAAATGGTAATGATGGGGCCTGAAAGCGCCGGGTCCATGGGAAAGTGGTCGGTGCGTCTCGCTGCGGCCCCGGCGTTGGCCCCGAGACTCCGGCAGCCAGAACCGGGTCACCCTGCCGCAAGGATCATTACTGGGGTGGGGAGGTGGTGGTAGCGGTGTGGAGTTGGGGGGGGTGGGGGAGAGATTGAGATGCCAGACCCCATTGACCACTTCAACCACCCCCCAGTCCCCTTCCTTCCTCAAACCCAAAGTCCGCAGACCGTCCATTCCTGCCCTCTGGAATAAAAAGGCTCCACCAGCGCTCAAACCCCTGACCCCTGTCGCCATGTCGGCCAAGCATCCAGGCAACGTTTAGCAACCTTGAGGCGGAAAGGAAACCATCTGCACCATGACAACCAGGAGGAGGGGGGGGGGGGTACCCAATCTTAGGGGCGTCCGCTGAGGAGAACGGGAGATGGACGATAAGAGCTGCAAGGCACGAAACGAGGGACGAACGAGAAGCAGGGAAGGAAAAGAGAGGGACAGGAAGAGAGACAAGCTCCTATTTCACTACATTCCTTCAAGTCAACCAAGCAGTCAGCATATTACTGACAAAGCCCATACTGACAGCTCCCCACACTGTGTGTGTGTGTGTGTGTGTGTGTGTGTGTGTTTGAATGTGCGTCTCCGCATCTCAACAGCATCATCTCATCTGCAGCTTTTGGCTTTGAGTGTCTCAGAAGGCACACAACTCTAACACAGTGTGTTCTGTAAGCAAGCGGTGAGTTTGTTTATGGGCATGAGGCGACACGGTACATCACATGGCGTTAGACTGCATGAGAACATGTTTGCCGGTGAGCTCATGTGTGTACAAGTTTTACAAACACAAATCGCAGTCTCCTCTTCAAATGTATACGGCTGGGGTTTGACTAGAATACAGCATGACGTGTTGCTGATGGGTAAGAGGGTCTGCGATTTGTGTCTGCATGCAGGGAGGAATAGTTCTTTCTGATTTTAAGACGAGGAGTTTGTTGTTCTCTAGTTCATTAGCTACGGTACTTTTGTGATAGATTCTTTAACAGATATCAAATGGAAGAAATAACCGATAAACCTGGAAACGAACTGGCGACCGTCAGAGCGAGTGATGGATTGTCACGGCTCAAAGAAATGTTGATGCAACTCAAACCAATCTGAGAACCTGAGACGGCCAAAAGAGAAGGGCAGGCACTTTAACATATTACTCGGCAGGTGATTGGATGAACCATCTGTCAAACAAAGTCGGGAGAAGAGCGAAAAACATCTTTTCCATCGAAAAGAAAAGCCTCAGCCGATCTTTGCTCTTCTTTCAAAGAAGCAATACTCTCCAGTTCTGATGTAACTGATGCTACTGCAGCTACGCTAACCTCTTCAGGAGCCGCCACTGTCGTCCCTCCGTGTCTCCGGTCACACACACCTGAGCCACGCCCCTTGCTGCCAGTGGCTCCTCGCAGGACGCCGATTGGTCCGTCGTCTGGCTTACCGAACGCAAACGCATTTTCATTCACCTCTGATTTCTCTTTCAAATAAGTTTGGCTGACGGGGTTATGATCATCTAGCTGTTTCTGGTCCTGTCTGACTTATTGACACCAATGGTTTCGCATCTCAGAAATGAACTTTGCGAGTGCAAGATAACCTGGCTTTATACGTGTATTTCCCAAAAATAGGACTTTTAAAACTATTACTTAGACTACAGGAATGTAGTCTATTAACTGAATATGAACTAAATACATAGAGCCTTATACAGCTCTACACTAGGACTACAATAATCAAGTAATCCATTTTAGGAAGTTGTTACAGAGACATCACCAAAGACTTTTAAATGTCAGCTGTCATCGGAGGAAGATAAAATCAATTTCTATAAAACGCCACAGACGCATTTGAAACCCCCGCAGAGATATTATAGCAGAACCACAGGGGATCCAAGTGGAGATGCATTCTGCTGAGGTCAATATAAACTGCATACCCCAGGCGTCAAATCCTAATGTCATAATATCACAGTGACACCATAGGAGAAGACCATAAAGTATCATATGGCGGCTAAGAAAGTGACTGTAGAGTTCCATAGAAACATTATATAAAAGCCCCTTTAAGGTTATTGATGCAGGGATGCAGGGAAATAAAAAAAAAAATAACTGCCATAAAGTACAATTTGATGTCTTTCACCTCACTTTACAGCCACACTTTAAGTGCCTATAGGAGTATTAGAATGAGTTTTCCATAAAGGGAATGTGCCATGCCAGCGCTCCTCTCCTCCTCCTCCTCCTCCTCTTCCTCTGCTTGTATCTCCTTCATCCTCGCGGCGGCGTTTTTCGCTCCGAACCCAGCCGTCCAACATGATCCCATATAATTAAGCGGGTTTAAGGCAAACCGATCCCCTCGGAGAGCCTTGTCTTCCATACATTCCAATTAAAAGCGATTACACACAGTGGTCTTTTACTGCTAAGAGGCCTCTGTCAACTCCTCACCCCCCCCCCCCCCCCCCCTCCCCCCCGTCAACCAGCGCTACCCATTCCCAGGGTTTCAGCTGTCACCCGTCGCCTCAACGCATCAATCTCGATACCGTTTTTTTTTTTTCTCTTCTTCTTCTTCTTTTCGTTCCCCTCGAGCAAGTAATTGTATGTTTTGCGCTGTTTGCGTGCACTAAGCTAGCCCAGAAATGTTCTCCCTCTCCTCAGTCACTCCTCTCTTTCACATTCTCCGCTTCTGTTTTGTCAATCGCTGATTTGCGCGAACGAGAGACGTCGAATCGTGCACGTTCGCTCTTAACTGCAGGTCCGGGGACAAAAGCTGGAGCCAGGCAAATCCTTAAATCTTGTCAACTTTCACTGAGCCCCCCCCCCCCCCCCCCCAACTCCAATCCCCCTCATACCCCTCTATCACCACCCACGGCCCACTACTCTCCCCTCTTCCTTATTCTTTTTGGAAACGGCCCGCAGGGAGATGAATAGAAGCCCCACATTTCCACATGAAATGAGCAGCCAGCAGCGATCTTCTCTCCCCTGGCAAACTTTACTTTTCTTCTAGCTGTGAGAAAGCTCGGTGGGACTGTGGTTATGAATATTCATGGCGGAGAGTTCCCTGTCAATCAGTCAAGGAGAGCTGAGGGGGACTTTGTGTCTCCAGCGGTTCATTTTGCCGGGGAAGGAATGTGTCCTAGACCGTTCCATTGCTAACTTTCTGCTGGTGTTTTAGTTTTCTGCTGTGTTGATCGATGAATCTTCCTTTCTACGACGCGGTCAACGTTTTTTTTTTTTATCGACCGGTCACATCGACCGTGTCCACATCCGTAAAAGAGAAAGTCACTCTATTGTCGGGGTGCGACCGTGTCTCCAGTGTTGATGTGTGACTGACATGAGCGTATTCAGCCCGCTAACAAAGCACTTCATGGCTCAACTGTTATACCGTAACGGGCGTATCCACGGTGCGTTTTGAGAGCGGTCACGATGAATTACAATGCACTCGTGCTCATGACTATGCCTTGTGAGAGATCAAGCACTTGGTGGAGAATTTGAATTATACACAGTGGGAAGTTTCCCTTATTTATAAGATTTATGTCTTCAAACCAATTTTGGGGAGCTAGCGCTGCTTCATGAAGAGAAGCTACTAGTTCAACTACATTTCCCTGTAGCACTAGAGTAGCATAGCTTTTTTTTTTCAAAATCATGTAATGTTTTTGGGAGAAAGATTTCCTTTTTTCCATTAAGATTTGAGGTAGCACAACCAAATGCTAAATCGCTACATTCAAGAAATGATTGAAATGTTGCTACAACTGGTATGGTGACCCGATCTGCGTCATTCTGTCAAACTGCTTGTGCAGTCAGACACTAAAGTCGCGTTTCCAGTTCAGTTTATTACACATTACTAAGATTAACAAAAGTTTTTCGATGGTACCAATAGATTGCTTCAGGAATAAGTCCTAAAACCAGGAAACGAGTCAGCATTTTTGCACTTCCAGTTCCCCGTTTTGGAGTCAATGTTTTTTTTTTTTTAATAGGCTTTTGGCTAGATGCCTGAAATAAGGTCTGTGGTTGACACTAGAGATTTCAAAGTTTTGTTCTACGACATAAAATACGTTGGTTAATCCCCTCGTGAATTTGGAGGCTTTAACGTGTCTTGAAAATGGTGGTTGCCAACAAGTGTCTAAATGAGACATCGTCACGACGACCAGTCCGCCTTCACACCCTCGTTATGTACACTAGCGCTAATGTGACCCTGGTGTAGTTTGTTTATAGCCTAACAATAGATTTTTACTTCTTCTGTTTGAATGTATTCACACTTAAAAAAACAACACAAGAGTGGTCCTCATTTTTATCTAGCTGAACAAAACGTGTAAGTATCATATACAAAACTACGCAGTACACTACACCCTACGCACACTACGCAGTACACACTACATACACTATGTCGTACACTCTACGTACACTATTTCGTACACTCTACGTACACTATGTCGTACACTCTACGTACACTATGTCGTACACTCTACGTACACTATGTCGTACACTCTAGTACACTATGTCGTACACTCTACGTACACTATTTCGTACACTCTACGTACACTATGTCGTACACACTACGTACACTATGTCGTACACTCTACGTACACTATGTCGTACACACTACGTACACTATGTCGTACACTCTACGTACACTATGTCGTACACTCTACGTACACTATGTCGTACACTCTACGTACACTATGTCATACACACTACGTACACTATGTCGTACACACTACGTACACTATGTCGTACACTCTACGTACACTATGTCGTTTTTTCAGTCAGGAGACGAGCGGAAACTTAAAATTGGTCCACGAAATGAATTTAACAGTAAAGTCCGTGTTTATGATTTTACGTGTTGAAATGCACAGATAAACACATCTGCATTCTTTAAGAATGAGGCAGTGTGAGTGCAGCATGATTTCAGTGTGTGTACTTTGTCTCATAACACACAATAAAATACAACAGTCATAAAAGTAGAACCATAATAATGAGCAAGAAGTTTTTTTGGTGAAAAGCATGGAATGCATATCAAACATGGGTCCTGCTCCAACAAACGAGACATTAGGAGGTGTGTGTTTCTGTGTGTGTGTGTGTGTGTGTGTGTGTGTGTGTGTGTGTGTGTGTGTGGAGGGGAGGGGGGGGCACAAGGGCAAAGAAAATAGAGGAGCAATAAGGAGCACAACACAGTGAGGGAAGATGAGAAAGAGAATGGAGTAGGGAGAGAAAGCACTGCTGGGCTCCACTCACAGAGGCATAAATCTAGGCGCACACAATCGGATTCAAATGCAAATTTAAAACACAGAGCACCCAGCGGAGAGGCCAACCTCAATTTAGCCACGTCCCAGTGTGTGCATGCTACCCCCAACTGACAGGAACACCTCATTCTCCACACTGTTTGTCTCTGAATGTGTGAACACATGCATTAACGTGCATACACCTCTCAGTAGAACACAAGACAACAACGGCTGAGATACGAAAAAGTTACTCCACAAGTTGACTTTCTCTGCACCGCATTCTCCACCTGCTATTTTTGAAGGTGACGTTTTTTTTGTGTGCGAGCTGTGCTTCCCGTAACATGAACTCATCCCACGTGCGCATCCCTGCACATCCCTATTCTCCCTCCCTCTGTAACCCCTAACCCTAACCCTAACCCCCCCCCCCACACACACACACACACACACACACACACACACACACACACACACACCTCCCATGCCCTCCAGCAAGGGAGTCAAAAATGAACCTGAACTGATTGAGAGTCAAAAGCAGTTGCCAGGGCAGATTCAGTGGGGCAGAAGCAGTTGCCGGGGCAGCGGCGAGGACGGTTAGTTACCGAGGGAGGAGGAGGAGGAGGAGGAGGAGGAGGAGGAGGGCAGGGTGGGTAGCCCCGTGGGTTGCCAGGGGGCAGCCCGCTGGTCGCTTGGGAGTGCCGTGGCGATCGGGCGAGTGTTAAAGCCATTAGGAGGCCTTACCATATGAAAAGACTGGGTGGGTGTGGCGCGGCCCGAAGATGAGTCCTGGGAGGATAGCCCCACTGTCAAACAGCAGGAGTCTTACAAAAGAGCCTTTCACTGAGGCCATTACACACACACACACACACACACACACACACACCCTGCACTCCCATCCCAGCCGGGTCCCATTCAGAGCCAGCTACCGTGGCCACAGAATAGGGGAATTCCCCCTTTAAGTATAGGAATGACAGGGCAAACAGAAGAGGGAGCGAGGACTAAAAGAAGAAAAAAAGTAGAGTGAAGAAAGAGACGACTTAAAGCGCAGCGACCTTCCACCAGCCAGTGCGGAGCTGCACTGTTTTCCACTGAGTTGGCACACAGGCCCCATCCAAAAGGGCCCCCTGAGACCCTGATCCAACCCCCGGGGAGAGACTCATTAGTGGGTCCCCATCCTGTCCAGGAGTAGAAATCTTTATTTCCCCCTTAGTTCACGAGCAGAGGTACTGTTTACTATGCACTAATGAAAAAAGCACGCAGGAAACTAAAAATAGACTGAGCTAATGCGGCCCAAACAGCCAGGAAAGGAAATCTGGGTGTGTATAACTGTACATACATACGTGTGTGTGTGTGTGTGTGTGTGTGTGTGTGGACGCGTAGCCGCAGGTATGGGCAGCAGTGGGGAGAAGCAGCGATAAAAGCCAGCCTCTGTTTCCTGTCCTTAACAGGCTAATGGTGGGGATTTACTGGCCTTTTATTATGATCGCTCCAATTAGCTGTAAAGCAGCGCAGGACCAGTCCTCTAACTGCCTGTTTGTCTGTCTCCCAGTCTCAGCTGCAGTTAACGTCCTTGTTTCTCAAAGGACGGCGGCTGGAAAAATAATAATCCATGAAGCTGTATGATAGTATTAAACAATGCGGAATAATTGTTCTTTCGAGAGATATGCCATGTTCATTTAAGCTGGACCTCATTTTCATAGTTTTGGACACCATCCCAAACGGTTGAAAAGTCATTGTACTCGCCAAGCTAACTGCAGCAATACGGGAACATTGTTAAAAAGAAGTTTGTCGGGGCAAAAGCTGACTGGTTAAATAGTCATTTCACCCACATTACAGTGGAAACAAATTGAATATGCGGTGCTCGATGCATAGAAAGGTTTAAATTTAAACACGAGTGTAAACCCTGCTAGCCAGCTCTCTATGCGGCTGTAGTTAAACGCTTAAATGCAGTTTCTGCTCTGTACATACCTCCGGTTGTACACGAGTGAAGTCAATGCGGATGTGTCTCAAAATATTGCATTCTCTCTACTGACCAGCAGGGGGCGACTCCTCTGGTTGCAAAACGAAGTCTGACTGTATGGAAGCGTATCAGAAAATGACCCTACTTCTGTCTTGATTTATTAGCACGGTAAACGTTGTAGTTTATGGTCTCAATCACTACTTTCACGTCTTCTTTAATGCAGCATGATGTTCATTTAGTACATTATGGTCCATTTAGAGTCACATAAAGCAGGGTATGCTTCAGCTTTAGCTGTGATTGACAGGTCACTGCAGCTACCGGAGACGTATGTGGCGCCTCTGAATCACTTCTTTGCATTCTAAATATGGTAACCTCCGTTTATTGGCTGCAAAAAAAAACAACAACATGGTGACGACCGTAATCCAAGATGGTGGCGGTGACGTCGCCGAACTCGAGGCTTCAAAACGGCAGTCCACAAACCAATGGGTGACGTCGCGATGACTGTGTCCACCGACCAAGCGCTGGTATTCTCAACGACGTCTCTATATAGAGACAATGTCTCCATCGCTGGATAGTCCACACAACACACTGTGAACACCTTCTACTGAAGTTCCTATAAAAGACCTGCGGATTGTCCACAGTCCCGCTCCGTTGGCTCTTTAAATTTGATTCTTTAAGAATGTAGTTTTGTTGCTTTTATCACTGCAAATAAAATTCCATTCGCCTCCATTTCCTGCTACACTTTCAAAAACCATTTAAGGAGGGGAGAGCATCAACGGCATTGTGGTTAGGCCGAATCTCAACATGAAACTAAAACTAGGATGGCAAAATTCAGTTATGTTTTCTCTTCATGTTTCCTGTAATAAAAACTCCACCTGTGCTTGATGCTTGATTAATGCGTGCTGACATGCAGACACAGAGGTAGTTTGAGGCCTAAACGTAATCCACTCTTTTTCTTATTTTGTTGTTTGTTCCCATCAGTCTTCCTGCAGTCCAGCCGTCTGTTTGACCTCAGTCCAAGTTCCATTCCGGGTCCAAACATCTGTGCCGAACTAATCTCACCGGAGCCGTGTTTTTTAATGTCGGTTTCGTTATACAACCGCTCGCCGCATCTTGTGACGTCAAGACAAAACACAATTACCCGTCCGCATGTCAACACGGAACGGTTTAAATAAGTATAATAGAATGTTGAATTCCATCTCATTTGGGTTTTTTTTTTTTCTTTTGTTCTCAGTGGTCAGAGGTTTTCTTTTATGGTTGAGGAAGATGAGGGGAGACGAAAACAACATTCGCCGAAGCTTTGTTCAAGTTTCGCTGGCGAAACCATCGAATGAACCGCTTGAGCCAACTTGTCCGCTGATTTCCTGATTATGAGTCAGCAATGAGGCTGTGCGAGTGAGTCAGAGTAGTTAGCGGTATGTATGTGTTTGTGTGGGTGTGAGTGGGAGTAGTAGGTGTGGGTGTGAGCCCTGTGGTCCAGAGTATGACTAAGGGGCAACTTATGAGTCTGTGCATGTGTGTGTGTGTGTGTGAGAGAGAGAGAGAGAGAGAGAGAGAGAGAGAGAGAGAGAGAGAGAGAGAGAGAGGGGTGTGTTTGAGGCACTCACTTGTGATTGGTTCGTTTTCCTGACAGAGCCAGAGACTCAAGGAGACTACTCCTCTAGCCAATTGCTTCCTTCAGAAAACAAGGGGTTGCCCCAACATCAACAGTATTCTCTGACAAGACATTAATGATCGATTGACGGAGATCTAGGAAGGGAAATGAAACTAAGTGTATTAGTTAATACTCCTTTGGTATCTATCAATCTTTTCCCCAGGAAAGGTTAGTGTAAAACACAGAGCTGTGCACAGATAGTCACGACATTGTATTTGTATTTTTGCATTCACCATGAATAACACTTCAAAGTAATATTTTGTTTCTCAGCATATCCTTTTACCGGTTTTAATAGGTCCGGGGAGCATGTGACCATCTTTGTAGAGCTGACCTGGGCTTTTATTGTGTTGCGGGAGCAGGCAAGGGAAACCCATCTCGAGCAGCCATCTTGCCATGTTGTTCGGGCAGCACAAGAGCATGTCTGATTACACCACCTGCTTGATCTCCCTGCGTAGACTTAGTTGAACGATTTTGCACTCAGCTTCATTTCCACTCGCTCTGTTTCACCACACAGCTGAACTGTATGCTAACATTTTATTATGGAAAGTAAATGGAAGAAACTGCTGCAGCTGATTACATGGTCACCTTAAAAGAGCACTGCTATTGCATTGTCGTACTCAGGGGGGACAGTTAGACATAACATTTTTTAATTCGCTGCATTCTTTTAACATACATTACCTACGATGCAACTCGACCGCCAACAGTGCCGGCGGAGATTCGGGTGTGTTATGCTAGCAGCGGTTAAAGGAGCCTGGAGCCGTTAGCCTCAAGAAGAGATCAGGAGCTAGCAGGGCGCCAAGAGGAGCGCCGGGCTTCACAGTGGTCAAACCGTGACGTTACAACTTCCGGGTTGGACATGTGACGCCATGGGGCACAAGAAGACTTTCTCTTAGACTTAAATTGGGAGACGTCTGTTAATCAGCGGGTTATTTTTTTAAGGTAGATGCAGAGGATGCAGGTCATTTTATTCTCGGCAGTCAAGCCATTTTACCATCATGGGCCACTGAGAAACTTTCATTGGAATGAGCGGGGCCCCACCAACCGATGTTGTTTCCAGTTCTCTTTTTACATCCGTGGGAACGGGCTACAGAGGTCCGGTACGCCCCAACCAACGTTGACTCAACTGATGTGTAGAATCGGTAGACTCCCCTTTACTAGGACAGTTGCAAAGTAGCATTAACAAGGTTTGGAGAAAGTATATTTGTGACACTAGTACGCAAACACGCAAGCACACGCATGCTTGGAAGTAGTGAAGTACTGAGAAAGAAGTCAATTTTGGTGAGAATTCCGAATGAATATCACAATCTTGTATTCTGGGATTCCACCGTGTTCTATAAACAGAGATTTCACGTGTTTGTTGAGCCGTGTGTGGACTCGTTTAATCGCAGTTCCAGTGAAAGTAGACAAAGTATTCACTGAGTCATGGAACAAACTGTATTTTGGCTCATGGTATATGGTAAATGTTGTGTTCTGGGGGGAAAAAACAGACAACAAGGTCGCTGGCATGAAAGACCAGCAGACCGGCGATGCTGCCAGTTTCTTAGTAGTGCCACTCCGGTGGGGCCTGCAGACTTCAGTGACCTGTAGAAACACACACACACACACACACACACACACAGCAGCAGCCAGGATGATTAGTCACGGGGTCCCGTTCCCTCCCTGTGTTTATCAATTAACACTGAGAACGTGGGAAAGGGAGGCAGAAAAAATCCGAGGGGATTAAAAGACAGACTGACAGCAGCACATGTTCCCCCCGACTCCTTCCACTCCTTGTCCAGTGTCTCCTTCCTCTTCATCATTCTCTCTCTTTTTTCTTTCTCTATCATCTCTCCATCCGTCCATCAGTACAAATCCTTCCCCACCATTCCTGTCTTGCTTTTTTAGGGGGGGGGTTTGTTGTTGATTTCAGTTTGTTTTGGGAGTTTTCTCACATGGGAAACCTGTAAAGATGAAGTTAGAAGTTGTTGGAAAAATAAACAGTAGGCAACTTGTATTTCTCTCACACAAATATAGGCATCGCAACACAGAGGAAACATGGACAATGTTACTGGTTCACATGGCGGATTAAGGGAACAGAGTTTGGCACTGTTGAATCAAGCTGCGGTTCCCAAAGTATTTCGAAATAAAATGTAATTCTCTTGTTTCTGGGTAATATCAGATGACATCAGAGTTGGATGCAAATAATGTAGTAAATTAGATATAAATGTGTGTTGATGTATTTGCCTAAACCTTACAAATGAGGTTAAAAACTAACAGAAGTGGAAATATGTTTGGAGCACTACAGGAATCCCCCCAAAATTAGAAGCCAGGGGTTGAACAGAAGAACATATTGTGACCATGAATGCAAGCTCATAGCACAAACAGATCTACAGCCATGCTACCAGCAAACACTGTGAGCTCAATGCTAACATGCTCAAAGGGACGATGTTAACTTGCTTGTGTTTAGCAGGCTCAATGTGAGTTTGGCCTGTTAGCATGCTAACATCAGCTAATTAGCACTAAACACAAAATACAGTTTGGGCTGATGGGAATGTTAGGCGCTAATGTCAGGATGTATCACCCTGAATCAAGAATGTTGACCTTTTGGTGCTGGAGGGAAATTGTAGTGATTATAAAAGTCAGGCTTGATGGCAAAATATCCAATCATATTATTTCAGGATCAAAGTGACCGAGGTCACGTGTAATGCTGTCATCGTGACTAGATTTTCTTTTTTTTGTTTTCGAAAAACAATAAAAAAAAAAAGTAGCCCACACCTGAATGGAGTTTCTCAAGTTTCTACAAACCAAAAAACTTCTCAAAACATCATCAACCCATCCAGACAGGCCAGCCATGGGAAACTGTTTCGCCCATTACGGAGAGGGAATAACATCTCCAATGTTTGCCTTTCAAATATCCCACTTTGAGCAGTAAGTCTGTGGGAGAGGAATGTGTAGGGTAGTGTGAGCGTTGCTGCTGTCGGCCATTTTGGATCCACGCGGCCCCACACGGTGCCAGCTGTTTCTTCAAGCCCAACTAAGCTCTTGGTATTGGAGCTAATTTGACCCATGGAGGGCCAATTGGGAACAAGCTAAGGAGTCGGACTTAGATCACTGGAGCGAACCACTGGCCAATAGGGAGGACGGAGGCCATAGGGAAGTATCTTCCTCTAAGCCCCAAATCTCTTTCTTTCTTTCCCTTTTTTTACCTCCTCCCTTTCTTTCTACCTACCTCCCCTCTTTGTTCTTTCCTTCCTTCCCTCTTTTTTCTTTCTTCCTTCCTCTGTCCATAATTTCTTTCTTCATTGCCTTCTTTTGTTCTCTTTCTTTCTTTCTTTTTAATCTTTTCCCTGCTTCCTTTGTTTTTTCTTCTTCTTTTTGACATTTTGGGTTCCTCGTGAGCATATATATTTGTTTCAACAACAATTCGCTCAATTGCTAACTGGGTCACTGCGGTTTTATCCCACCATGTCAGACGTCACTCAGCTTCTTGCATTTCTTTCAGCAATGTGCCTTGGCTCTACACCTCTCCTTTCATCCTCCCTTCTCTTTCTCTCCTCACGAGGAGTAACACCAGTAGTGTCGCGGCCAGCAGACATGTGTTGGTCCAGAGGATAACGGGCGGCTCAGGGGCCTGTTGTCCTGGTTGCTGGTGTCAGGGAGATGGAGGGTCATGCATACTGATGCTGTTTGAACTTCTCCTAAAGTGATTATTTATGCACAGCCGGACTCGCTTGGCCGAGCCGGGATTAACTTCATGAAAATGCAAAAGGGCATGTAGGCGGGCAGGCACAAACGCACGTATGCGCACACACACACACACACACACACACACACACACACACACACACACTAACACACGCTCACACAGTGGCGTGCTTTCATGGCCCAGTGCCTGGTTTTCCCCCCACAGTCCCAACCTCAGTGGTTTGAGGACAGGGCACTGCTAAACCCCCATGGAGCCTTCACACTAACGTCTCCATGGAGATGCTAAAGAGATTAGCACACGATGTGCTTGCGTGTACATGTGAGTGTGTTTCTCTGTGTGTGTGTCTGCGTCACCCAGGATGAGAGTGGTGTTAGCTTAAAGTTTAATCAAATCATTTTTTCTGCTATCGATCAATAGGTTGCACTGAATGAAAGGGATTAAGGGGACTGACAGAAATAATGTCTTCGTCTTCAAAACACGTCTTTGTCAAGTCACTAGCCAAATGACAGACAAGTAACCTCCCATCCATCCATCCCTCCATCCCTCCATCCCTCCATTCATCCATTTGTTTATGGGGGTCTATATGGCTCACTGGATAGAGCTCAGCATCAACACAGCTCCAAGTTAGATTCTCACCAGGAGCCCATGCTCAAACTGTATGTTCACATGTCCATATGTAGATTTGACTACTTGGTTTGGCACTTGGAGAGCACAGGCCAATGGTTCAGTCCTCCAAAATCCACAAGCACAACCGTTATATGTGTGTGGATATATTTCTAAAACTATTGGAATTACGTCAAAATGTGGATCCTTGGCCCATGCTACACCCTTCCACCAAGTTTTGTTTCCCGCAATCCAAACAGACAAACAAACCGAAGTGAAAACATGACCACTTCGGCAGATTAGTTAGTCCCGTGACGCAATCAGAAATCAGCAAAAATGCTATCAGTCCTCAAAGAAATATTAATTTTGGTTATTTGCACTGGTCCTGAAGGCCTGGTACCAGATTGTTTTGAGGAAGGAGCTGAGCCTACGGGTGAAGCACTCGATTTCAAAGGTCGAGCCATGCTCCAATTTTTTTTCAATGCTTTTATTTGGGTAGTGCTCGAAAAGAATTGGATCGGGGTTTCAAGTGGCTCAAATTGCACTTCCTTCGAATCTGGTCCTTACCTTGACAAGGACCAGAAGGACCTCTTGGCAGAACTTCTGATGCTCGGTGGTCTGGGCATCCAACCTCTTGGTTGTATAGGTATGTCAAAACTGTGAGGAGACCCCAGGGCAGACCCGGAACAGCCTGCCTGTGAACGCCTCACAATCCCAGAGGAAGAGGTTAAGGATGTGGCGGCGTATGTTCCCTTATTTCACCCCCCCCCCCCCCCCCCCCCCCCAAACTCAACTTTAAAGTCACTGATTCACGTTAAACAATTTAATCCAATGGGTTCTTGACAGCGATGTATAGACCGTTTCAATGGAACTGCATGGCAACATGGCAACAGCTTGGTTACTCAGCTGATGTCATTGACTTGACCGAACAAGGAAAAATTAATTTGAACATTTTGGGATGTTACGTAACTGTGAAATGGTCCATATATTCCTTTCATTCTGCTGCGTTCATAAGCCGCTTCGTGCCATATTTCTGTATCTGTGAGTTCCAACCTCTCAAGTAAGGGCCTTCAGACAAACAATAGAGGCAGCAGGGCTTATGGAAAAGAAAATATTTGAAGATACCGCCCCCCCACCCCCATCCACAACACCACACCGCCCTCCTGTCCCTCTCCTGCTCTGGCTCTCACACCCGGTACCTCCTGTCTTCTGCTAACACAACATCCTGAAAGTTTCAGCTCTACCCAGCTCCCTCCGTCTGTGTCTGTCTTTCTCCAGAGGGTGTAAGGCCAACAATCGCAACCTCTTTTGAAGTAACAGACAGTGTTTTGTAATATGGGGATGAAGACGAGTCGAGACTCTATACACACGCACACTCACACACACACACAATCAGCCTTGGGTAAAACAGGCAGCAAATCTCATGAGTTAGAAGCGAGCCAAGTTATTATGGTAACCCCTGAGAGGCCTTCCTCCCTCCACTCCCCTTTCAGCCCACCTCAGGGTGCTTTGAAATGAGAGAGGGAGGGTGAGCATAGATAAACACGGGATGAAGAGGAAGAGGAGGGGGGGTGGAGGGGGGGGGGACAAACAGCATGCAGCATCCCATATTGAAGAGGGCTCCCACTTCCCCTTGGAGAATGAAAACACACTGATAAGGAAAAAAGAAGGGAGGGGGACAAGACTGTCTTCTTCCTGTGTGCTGCTGAGAAGGTTGGGATGGAGAGAAAGTAAATAAGATGATGGACGAAAAAAAAATGGCGTGTGAGTTAAATGTTCACTACGTCTGGCATTTCCACAATCCATTTCCCGCCTCGACTCTTTTTTCGACGATGGGAAACACCACCACATGCAAGCGTAAAAACATACCGCTTTTCTAATGTGATACTTAAAAAGCATCAAAATGAAATCTCTAACTGCACAATACCTTCGGACAATCTAAAGGCCGTCTAAGCTAGGCTAGTTAGCTTGAAGCAGGTCTTTTCTATGTCGTGTCGGTTTCTCTACACTATGATTAGCATTGGTGTCTGCTTTTTGTTGCGATAGAAACAAATTGAAGTATTAAGGTGGACTTTTCACTCGCAGGAAACGGGTCAGAAAAAGTAAATAGCCTCCATTAGCTTTAGCTAAAGTTAGCCGTGACTGCAGCTAGCCTTAATTAGCTAGTTGGAGTGTTATCACTGTAGTGTTTCTTGACATCTGCTTTGTGGCTTTTCACAAAAACAGATGCAAGAAAGAAATTCCGGTCTTAACTCAATTTTGACCAAATATAGTTGAGAGGATGAAAGTAAAAATGGGAAAGAATATTGAGAGGGAAAAGGAGAGAGAGAGGTCAAAATAAGTGCATAGTAAAGGAGAAAAGGAGAAGGGGAACATGAAGGAGACTGGAGAAATGACAGGAGGACAAAGACGAGAGTAAACTAAAAGAAAAGAGATGATAAAACAGGAAAAAGACACTAGGAGAGAAGATTAGATACAAAGGAGAGGAGGGCAAGGAGGAGAAAAGACAAACCTCCAGTCATTCAGAGGAGGAGGAGGAGGAGGAGGAGGGGGGAGGAGGGGGATTGGTTGTTTTCTTTCCTGTGTGTTGATAAAGCAGGACAGGAAGGAAGCGTCCCAGTGAGGACCAGTAAAACACCTCTCACTGTTCCAGAGCCATTACCGCTGCATTGTTCTCCATCGGCCTCCGTTACTGGCTCCTGTCTTCATTATCTCACCGCCATTGTCTCAGAACTCTTGGGTGACGAGCCCAACGACCCGACGACACCCATGGACACTCACACACACACACACACACACACACACTGTGAGACAAAGGGGACGGACTGAAAATAGACAGTATAGTAATGACCGTCTTGTGTGTGTGTCTGCTTACCACCCTTGGTTGAGCTACAGTAAAATGGCCAAAACAGGACAGATGGCCACTGTCGAGTCATTCTTCTCCTGGTGTATATCTTTCTGTCTTTAGCTCTCCTGCATTTGTTTCCATTGCCTCTTCAAATCCTTTCAACCCCTTACCAAGTGACCAAACTCTGTCTGTCTTCTCAGCTCTTCATCGTGGACAAATGTGGCATTAGAGCATTATTTTCTCTCCATTCACGTTCTTCATTTAACCCTTTTCAACCACCAAAAAACACAAACTTTTCAAAATCCGATCCGCAAGATGTGTCGATGGGAAAACATGGTGAACAGATGTCAGCTTTTCACAATTATGCCTAAGATGCTTAAAGCTACACAGCTTCTCACATTCTCAACACTGTCTGAATTGACTGTGTGAAAGAGGTCGACTGACGGACCCACAGAGAATTATCGCCTCACTTCTACAGTCCCCTCAGCTCTACAGAGCATTTACGTGGCTTTTAGCGCATTGCTTTCTGTTGACGACGTCTCCATGTCATCAACAGAATGCAATGAGCTAAAAGAAGAAGAAGAACACAAAGAAGGACGGTCATAGAGGACGCCGACGGACATTTTTAACTGTTGAGACGACGAGATTCGGGAATTTCTGTCGGTGGCTTGTTGGTTAAATGTTAACAAATGCTCATAAATTAGCATTGCTAGCTGAGACCGCCTAGCGTCCCACTGCTGGAACTCCTCTGGGTCCTAGTGTAACCACCGCTATGCTAATATAGCAGCTAGCTGGGTACAGATGGGGTCAACAGGCCATGACGTCAACATTGTGGCTTTCTTTTTTACATTTTCAGAGGATGCAGTTAAAAATAACACTTAACAACACACCAAGTGTTTCACTTAGAATGGTGTCTGACCAAGAATGTTGCCTTGTTGCTTTCACAATGTGGGACACCGTGTCACTAATTTATAGTCTTCCATCACATCATCATAGATGTATTTTGAAAAAACAGTTGAAATGAAAGGTTATTATCAGCTACAACCATGGCCAATGGGCTGCAGTGGGCCGTATTGGTATACACGTCATGAGAATACCATGAATTAATGAATTGTCTTGAGAGGGAAGGTCACACACACACACACCCCTATTAAAAAACAAGAACGTATGGCATCACGTCTTAATAAAATGACTGCGAAGACACGACTTTAAGCTCGAGGCGACAGTCAGAGACTCAACACAGGAAACAGATTCCACTTGAAAATATAGAACTTTCGGTGTCTGTGCGCAGAGACAGATGTGGAACAAGCAGAGGATGTGAAAATGACAGGCGTGTGTTTGATGGTGATATTCTGTGTGTGTGTGTGTGTGTGTGTGTGTGTGTGTGTGTGTGTGTGTGTGTGTGAGTGAGTCTATGCAGTGACTTTAATATTGACCAAACACACACCGGCCACGCCATGTGCCTTTTAGAAAGCAAACAACGCACCATTAGTTCCTGTGGTCTAAATCAAAACCACTGCTTGTCACAATATCCCGCCGCTTTTCTCCCTTTTTCTCCCTTTTTTCTCCCGTGGCTTTTTCTTTACTCGTTCAGTTTGCGACTGACAAAGTCTGACTGTTTTTTTTTTTTTCTTCTACTTTTTGAGGGAAAGTTTGAGCCCCCTTCAGAGAGTCTTTGAGATGAAGCCATTTGGACAGCGAGTAGAGAGAACTACAACTGTTTTTTTTTAAGATCTTCTCCCCCCCCCCTCTCTCTCTCTCTCTCTCTCTCTCGCTCCATCCCTCTATCCGTCAGTGAGGGAGTGGACCGGACAGGAGAGGAGGGAGTTGGGGTTGTGATGTTTTCCGTGCGGCCGTAAATAAGTCCGTCCCCCGCTCACGCTTTATGGAATCCAGAGCCTCTTTATCCCTTCCATGTGTTCCCTATGAGCCAGGGCCCTGACCTTTGACCCCCTCCGGGCCCTTGACTTGGGTTATCTCAGGCCCAAGAGAGACAGGGCGTGCATGTGTGTACGTGTGTGTGTATGAGGTTGTCGGCTGGAGTTGATCGGGGGTTGATTATCTCATGACCCCCCCCCCCCCTCCCTGCATCGCCTTACCCCCCATCTTCATTTCACAGGCTATAAAACACACACATACTCAGACACACACACACACACACACACACACACACCAGGTGGAGTGGTTCAACTGTCACATCACAGATCACCTCCAGGCCGGTCTGACCTCAGCCCTTTCACAGATATGTCTTCTACACGTACACACACACACACACACACACACACACACACACACAGGGCTATACAGTGTGGCAAATCCCGTAACATTTGCTTAAAAAAATCTCTTCCACATGAACATAAAATCACCCCAGTGACACAAATATTGTGTTCATGTGTGTCCTGATAACTTTGGTGATCACTCGAATTTTCTTCAAGCGCCATCATCAGGGGTCAAAATTTCATTTCACTCTGTTTTTATTTGTCCAACACTGTGTAAAACACTGTGGTTTATGACCACTGTCACAATCCAGACAAAAGGTCTGAGAGAAGTTCATTTAAAGTCAACTTAAGGGGAAAGCTTAAGCTAACAGGGGCGTGTGGAGTCAGCAAGCCCGGCGGTGTAGGTGAGTGCATGGGTGATGAAATGTGTGCACGCAACGCTGAGGCCCGTCACAACCACATGACACCTCAGCCGTGTCAAGCGAATGTTAGCAAGCTAAACTAAGTCGCTGGCGAACATTGTACTCGTCAAACACGGGCGTGTTAGCATGGTAGCATGCTTAGCATTTATGCAACGCCTAGCTGCAGCCTCACTGGGCTGCTGGTGCGGCCGTATCGCGCCTCATCTCCGCTGAATGGTCGGACTCCACTCAACCCGACTCGACTCACTTTTTGGTTTCAGGTGCTTTTCTCAATTTCGCTGGATTCTCAGCTGATCGTCATAGCGACGCCGCGCGAACGTGGGCCGTGACGTCATCTCCGACTGGGGAACGTCTGTACTTCGTTGACCCTGATGCAGTTTAAAAACAAATGTCCACGTCATACACACATAGTATATAGGTATATGGTTTTAATTGAAAACCCCAAAAGAGTGTGTTGAGTTGAGTAATCTCCCTTGATTTAGAAAGACAGGGCAGTTTCGAAGTGCATAATGTTTTACACAATTCTGTTCTGTTTGTCGCACCGTAAATCATCTCACAAACATGTCGGCATAAACAGTTGGGTCTGTTGTTCTAATGTCACAGCTGCAAAAAGTACACTGCAATGTTCTGATCAAAATGTAATTTGCAGAATTACATGGGAACCAGTATGTACTGTATGCATGGGTTTGAACATTGAGAGAGCATGATTCAGATCGATTTTTAATTGGAAACGGACCAGACGGATTATGTGTTCAGACACATTGTGCTTGGTTCTGCTGCGATGCGTGCCTAATGCGGCGTTGCTCTTTGTTTTTCTTGTTTTCTGTACGTGCGGTGACTCTTTCTGGGTTTTCTCAAGTTTGCAGTACATCTGGCCTCTCTCGTTCCAACTCTTTTGATGCCGTTGCCCACAAAAATAATTCATCCACCGCACATGTTCCCGGTGAATTTGCCAGTTGATTACGTCTATATAACAACTGTCTGTATTAGCACACACAAAATGCCTTTTCCTTTTCACTGTCTTTAACTATTTCCTGCTGCAATGGCACCATTTCCCAACGGGAATCATTAAAGTTAATCTCACCCCAGTGAGAGTATCATGGACCATGATCTACTTGCTGTTTGACATTGGCTCGCCTTGCCAAGAATAAAACACCGGGGGAAACTACGGTGGCAACATGTAATGTCATGGAATAAATATGGCCAAATGTAATTGCACTGGGACACAATATTGATGCAAATATCGGCGTCACCTTTCATCTGTCATCGTTCAAACACCTTATTGAGTTTTACTTTTGTGGTTTGGGGAGTTTTTTCTAGCTCAAAAGTACAGATTGGACTGTTATGCTGGATGATTAACAGATGGAAAGTATTTGACTGAATAATCCTCTGGAAAACAGCAATGCAGTTTAGAGGTCTCTTATTTTGAAAGGTAAGAACGGAGGAAGTGGACCTGGTCTGGTTCGTGGAGCGTCCTTGTTGTACATTATGGCTTGAATATGTCCGTTTTGCACAGCGTAATCGGTTGATGCTTTTATTCGTGGTGCGAAAAAAATCGACCTCGTTTCGGAAAATAAATGACGTCGCTTTTTCGCCGAGTAAGCGTTGCGTTCTGTAGTACTCATGACAAAAACAACAGCTCAAAAATATATTTTGACTGATGAATTATTTGCACAAATAAAAGAAAAAAAACACCCGCGGTGTGCAACAGTGTGAGGTCATGTGTGTGTGTGTGTGTGTGTGCACGCTTTGTGTTGAAACAGCAGGGAGGCCAAGGCTGCTCTGTGTCAACAGGACACAAGCACTACCCGTCCACCTATGTACACACACACACACACACACACACACACACAGTCTTTTTTAGTACCTCTTCCCAGACTGCTCTGATCTAAGGGGAAAGGGGCTAAAGCTCAAAGGTGAAAGGTCATCTTTACAGGGGCTGCTCTCCTTTTACCTCCAGTTCCTAATTAGACTTTAATCACTTAAATTAAGCTTCATTAAGCGGCCAGTGGGGCCTGGGTCTGCCTAACCCGGGCCAGACCTCACCCCATCTCCAGCCTACAGAGTGACGAGGGTTGGGGGATGCAGAGAGAAGATAGAGTTTCCCCCACAACACAATGTCATTTCCTGTGTTACATAACACAGGAAAGGGAGACCGGGCGCATGCACACATGCACTTTATGTATGTTTTATAGACATGAATGCATGTATTGGATCAACGTCACTTTATTACATCTGCGTTACAACAGATATTGATGTCACGTCCTTTTTCGATGTTAAAAAAAAAAGGACGTGTAATGAAATTACAAAAGGGAACAAACGGGAGACTTTTGAGAGATGCAACAGCGATATGTTCCCGAGTTCCCTTCTGTCTTTCCGGGTACGTATGTGTGTGTGTGTGTGTGTGTGTGTGTGCGTGTGTGTTTGTGTGTGTGTGTGTGTCAACCTCCCTTTTGTAGTCTGACATCCCCAGTGCGAGTCCCGGGCCGCCGCAGACCTGTGGTCCAGAGAAAGGCCTCTTTGTGTCAGTAGGGGACCGATCGGCCACTTCTGCACTCTTGGCTGCCCCTCAAGCCCTGGCCGACCTCCAGATCCCAGATCCCAGAACCAGGCCAGGCCCCGCATCTCTGTAGTCCATCCCAGACAAAGAGCCTCTACACTGGGCTGACTCTTCCATCAACCACCCCCCCGTTCCCTCCCCTCCATCGCAAACTGGGTTACGACAGTCCGGCCAGCCATTACTGTTGACATCAATACCTCCCATTGATGCAAAATGAAATTTTCCGCGCTAATGCATGATTTCCTATTGAATTATGCAATTTGCTTCTAAGTCCATGAGGAGAATGAAGCCCTTAATGATTTACTCGAGACGTGTTGCTGTGCGTTCGCCCTCGCTTTTTCTTGGAAGTAGTTTTTCCTTGGACGTGTTTGCATGCGTTTGAAAAGGAAAAGAGAAGCATGGGTTTGAGTAGAGACTTTCGATCGCTTCCAGCGAAGAATACTTGCAAAATATGTAATACAACTGTGTGTGCTCAATCTGTTTTAAATAGCTTTAAGTTCCCCTCCATATGTGTAAAAAATACCCTGTTAACATTAGAGCTGCGCCGCTCTGACTTCTTCAGTCCCAATAACGTTACCTGGGCTTTGGGTATCGGCCGATAACGAGTACCGATCCCGTACTCGTTACCCTGTATCGTGTTTGATTAATAAGTTGTATGCCTCACTGTGTTCTATGTGCAAGGCAACATCAGGCTTGACTTAAACAAAACAAAAATGTAAAAAAAAAATGAATTGTTAGTTATTAAGAAAATGGTATCTGATAACAGATCGGCCTTTTGTCACAGATATCCGATCCATTCAGTGTCGGACTAATTTTCTATACCAGTATCGATGGATCTCTAATTCATATTTTGTGTAACATGGTTTTACCACATAAGAAGTACAAAAATCTCTGAAAAGGGGCTGGAAGTACGTCTACGTTTTCTTCCTCATTGAAACATTTTGATCCACCACTACAGCCAGGATGACCAGTGATGATTTCAGGGTTTTTTTTACAGGTGTTGTATCGAAGGCTGCTTCCCGGTCGATGTGTGCTGGCATTTGCATATTAGTGTGCTCTCACAAGTTTGTTTCCTCCCAATCAGAGTGAAATTCATTCTTTTGATTGGAGTAGCGGACCAACTAAGCAGACTTTAAAATATTTTTTCACTTTGATCTACTGCACCCACAAATCCCTTCTCCGGATCATTTGGAATGACTTCATAAACACCGTCACCTTTTTCTGCATGGTCTCGTTAAAACGGACGAAATGTCGACTCGTGAAAAGCAATTGGGTTTCCAGTTTGTGACGTATCAAATCTAGCTTGCCCTGTTTGAATCTCAGATTTTACGGAACTACACAAACATCTCCCTCTCTTTCAGGAAAGGAATATGAAAAGAACTCTCCAATGACAAACTTTGCAAGTCTGATAAATAAAAGAATTATGTATTAATGTATTTTAGGAGACATAAACAAAAGAAAAACACATTTTTCAGTGGAGGGTGCAGCATACATGTTCTACAGGTTTGGGAAGATGTGCAGATTGTGCGTGCGTAAAGTTTGTATATTTGCACACTTTTCAAACCCCATACATGTGTGATTATGTGTCTATAAGCAGGAGCAGACGATGCCATTAAACCTTCTTGATGTTTTAATGTCCCACATGTATGGCATTACGTTTTCATAACGGTGAGGCTTGCAGGGCAGAACCCCAGAGGCAACCCGAGCTGACCCCAGGGGACAAAGGTGAGAGGTCAGAGGTCAACTTCCTCTCTCTTCCACTGTGGAGTGAGATGTTCCAGTGGCGGCCTACATCCATGTCAGTGGAGTTGTTTCGGAGAGGCACCGGGCCACTGGTCAGGGGTTACGTTTGTTTGCTGGGTCTGTTGGTTTCTTCTGCCGCAATTTTTTTTTTGTGGACAGAAATAAGCTGCAGGCGTCCTGCAGACTGCAGTGTTTCAAATGATTTTAAGATGTTTATGTGGTTTTCTTGCACAGAGAGATCATTTCTTAGAATCCCCTTAGAGCCAATGAAAAGCATCCAAAATTGATTTCGATTCGTTCCAAAAATAACTTTGCACCGGTGGGAAATTCAGCTCTTCGTAGGCGAGGTCCAGCTGCCGGCGTATCACATTCAGTCGGCTCATTCAGGAATCCTGAATCTGGCCAAAATAGCTCTTGAACAAAATCAACGAGTCATGTACCGTAATACATATTTATTATACACAGGGACGCCTAATCTTACTACAGTGATGCAGTTAGGAAAATACCTTAAAGCACTTTCAAAATGTTATGATCCATTATTATCACCTTCATTCAATGTAACTTCGGCCCAAAGTTCTACCGTTCTTAATAACTGGGGTTGGGTTTAGTCACATCTGGATTTCCCCTCGTGGGGTTCCTCCAGAGGAAAGCGTCCGGCCGGCCGGCTGAAGGCTTCGCTGTCTTAAATGGGGTCGCAAAATTGCAGCGCCTCAATTATCCCAATCACAACTGATAATTTGTGTGCCGCTCAATTCTTTGCTTGCAAGGAGAAACAGAGTCACACCTCAGGTGAGTGTTCCCCCCCCCGACCCCTCCTCAGCATCATCATCATCATTCGCTCCATTATACTCCAACCATCTCCTGGGTTTGTTGGCTTCAAATGCTCTGCATGATTTGCACGCACGCATGCCCACATGCAGGCTGAGCGTCTACAGGCCCCAGGTGCGAGCAGGGACAAGCGGAGGAAGCCAAAATGACTGTGCAGGAGTGGCAGACGCGTTAAATCTGCCCACAGCTGGCAGGACACAGAGCTTCCTAACACTGATCCTCAGGAATGTGAAGGAATTCATGAAGACGGACGGACACGCACACACTCACACACGCACACACTCACACACACACACACACACACACACACACACACACACACACACATCGCATAGCTGCGACTCAGAGGGTTGTGCTCCTACACCTTCCTCTTGGTCTAATAGCAAATCATTACCCCGCTTTAACCCCCTTAGTGTGACATGTCGGCCTTCCTCCATGCACACAGCACAGTACATCCTGTGTACGTGTGTGTGTGTGGGGGGGGGGTCCCATAACGGTATGGCAGCCCGTCAAGTAGATCCGTACATCTGGTTTGATTGTATACGTTTGTTACAGCGAGCTCAGTCACACATTTACAGCAGAGTCCTTTCCCAAGTTCCGGCAAATCATGTATGTCGACACACACACACACACACACACACACACACACACACACACACACACACACAAGCTTTCTGAACACACACACACACACACACACACACACACATGGACACACACGCCAATGGCCGGCCTCCGCCTCGTGCGCAGAGAGCGTGAAGGCACGGAGAATCCGATTCCACACCTTCAGTGTTGTTGTCAGGCCCCGTCAGACACGGCTGTCTGTGGATGTGGGTGTTGTATGGAGGATGGGGGTGTGAGCTACACCCGCACATCCACTCTCCATTCTCCACCAAACAGGTTCTCTCATCCGTCACGTCGCCTCTCTCAACAAGCAGGCCCCGAGCCCCTCCCCCTTTCTCCAAGAACAAAAAATATAAAAACAGCTCCAGAAAGGGAGGAAGAGGAGGAGGCGGGGGGGGGGGGGGGGGGGGGGTTGAGTTACGCTGACCTCTACCGCCCCGCTTCCGGCCCTGGGACGAGCGCAGGCCTCGCTGGGACAGAATGAGCGCCCTCACCGAGGGACGAAGAGCTCGGCTAAAAATAGGACATGTGGTCGGCATTTATGACTTAATATTACAGTTACACATGAACTCATACACATGCAAGGACAGAAAAACACATCCGGATCAATGATTTTTGCCAGATTGTTTTGGGGTGGGGGAGAGAAAAGCCTCCATGGGGGGACACCATTATCTTTTGGATCATACTATGTGAACTGCATGCAAGCCCCCACCCACCCACGTTCACACAAGCAGGAGAAGAAAAAAAAGACACAGAGCCCAGTTGGTTTCACTTATTAACCCAAATGAAGTGAGCTTATATTACCAGAAATGGTAGGAACAGCAGGTTTTGCTCAGAGCTTGGCACATACAGCGAGGACGACCCGGTTCAAAACAGACCTTGAGTCAGTCAATGAGCTAACCAGAGACCTGTGTGTCACAACTCATACACTCCATTTCATCAGAAGCAACCGAATCCACAAGAACTCATCAAAAAAAAAAAAAAGGGGGAGTTGAACCACACGTGTTTGTCGGGTAATTTGTATGTGGAGACTTGAATCTCTTACTATGGTTGGAGTTCTACCTGTTGGCTGCAGCTCTTGGCATTGTCTGTAACAATTGGAGAAGTTGATGATAACTTGATTTCCTAAATGCAGCAGTGCTGTACATCAGCTCCAAGAGGCTGTTGCTCCTGCTGTTCTTAAGTTCAGTCTATTTATTACAAAAGTCAAGTTCCACCACACAGACTAGTTCTCATATATTTGCACCCAGTGACTGTTAGGTGTAAGTGTTTTGCAGCTTACTGAACGTTATCCTGATTAAAGAAGAAACAAAAAGCAATGAAATATGGAAATACAATTTTTCAAAAAGCAATGAAATATGGTCGAGACATGATGCTGTTCAACACTAAAATTACATTTGACAGAAATTACTAAATATTATGCCGATGATGTTAGACTTATGATTAAATATCATTGGTTAGTGCAATCAGATATATCCCACTTTTTTTCATGTTTACATATATGAATAAAGCAATTGTTGACATTTACAACATTTCCAAAGGCATTAACGGCGCGTTACGTGATGGTGGCACAACAAGTCAAACAACAAGTTATGCTACAAACGTAGTTCTTTTAAGTCAAACCATGACGTTTTCTTCCCTAAACCTAACTAAGTAAACCGCAGAAGGCGCCCCCTGCTGGCCACTAGAAAGAATACAGGTTTAAGGCACCTCTGCACCGGCTTCACTTTTCAGACCCGGAGGTTGCCGACTGGGGTGCAACGCAATCCAGGTGTTTCTTCCTGCCGTTTCCTGTAAGTCCCACTGCAGATGGAGCGTTGCGGCCGACTAGCACAGCCAAGTGCACTGCAGCTCTTTAATGGCTTTTCAATGCGGGAACCGAGACATAGCAGTGATTAGTGGTGGCGGGGGTTATGGGATTGCTTGGAAATGACGCTGCATGTTTTCATGTGTGTGTGTTACGTTAACAATTATGTTCAGGAACAACCTCGCCTTGGCGTGCATTTCCTCATAGTTTGTGTTTATGGCTTTCCCTTGTGTGTGCGTTTTACGCGCCTTGCATGCATAATTATGCTCATGCATGACCATCCATCTTTTTCTTTTAATGGCTGGTGTGCAGATGTGTGTGTGTGTGTATTGTCCAAGTCAAATGAGGGTTCGGAGGTGGGTGTGGCTGCCCCCCTTTCCTTTCGGGTCACCTGCTTTACTGGGCAACATTCCCCCATATTCCCTCATTTGGAGACCATTAGGAGAGGAAATGGGGCCGCCAGCTATCTGACCTCCCTCTCTCCAAACTCCCCCTAAACTCTCAGCGTCCCGTCATCGCCCCCCCCCCCCTCTCTGTGTTTTCACAGTGTTAACAATCAGGCCGTGGCCCTGAGTGTTCCGGGGGCCTAATTGGGCTGGCTGCTGGCGTTGATTGTGATGGATGGAGGAGGGGGAGGCGGAGCCCGGGACCGCTCTGGACGCGTCTTTCATCTGCTGCTTTGACCTGTTGCGCAGGAACGGGATGGAGAAGATGGCGGGGGGGGGGGGGGACTTCCAACTTCTGGGTCCTGGGTGTTGAGCATCGAACGACAGGCCTGCAAACTTTGTCGCCCCTTGGTTTAATTAAAGAAACACCCCACCAAGAAAGCGCCTGTAGGGTTGAATGGAATTTACAGTTACACCATAATTTCTTGGCCAATACATCTGTAAGCATGGCAACTCTGTAGGAGCTTATTGAGAAGGTTATGCAAATGGTTGACGAATGGAAAACCAACGTAGATTACTTAGTTATTGATCCACCACAAGCCGGAACAGTTTTTCCCCGGGAATAGATTATTCTAGTCTTTGTAGGTCCACCAGAGGGATGCATATCATTCTTCCAGAAAGGGAAATGCTATCAGAGAACATTAAGGGCACTTCCACCCTGTGTCCCTTAACATCTGGCCCATTTATCCTCCCTCTAGTCCTCAGTCCTGCAACAGAAGCTGTTGCATCATCAGCGCGGGCGTTTCTGGCAGCAACACCAAACTGGTTCTTCCTTAAATACGCCTGCCTCCCTTGCCTGTTGATACGATACCCGTATTGTGCTGTACGGCGCGTTTTTGACGACAAGCCACGGTACATGCAGGTCTCCAGATTCCCTGCCTCCTCACCTTTGCAGTAGTACAAGTACAACAACTCACACATCTTACTGGCGGCGCATCCAGAAAGTGTCACATGGAGCCGAGTCCCATTACTCATCAGACCGAGCGCCACTGCCGGGGGGCATCCCAGAGACGCTGACGAAAACAGAGCCAGTGATTTGATCCGACCTCGTGCTACCAGATCAAGAGCTGAAAGCAGACCAGTATCTCTCTTTTTTTTTTTTTTTGTTCCGTGGTGGTAGCCGACTGAGGTTAAAGTAATGAACCCGTTTTTGAAAAGAGGCCAGCGCTACCTGTGTTTGCAGAGCACTTAGGGCCATTTGGCGGCTTGCGCACCAATTGCTTATCTTTGGGGGTGAGTAATGTGTGTTTGTGGTTTGCAGCCTGGCCCTGGCTGAAGTCATCAATCACCGCAACCCTGGGGCTGGTTGACTCACGTGGCCTGTAGGGAACGAGGGTCCTTGGATTAAGAGTGGGAGAGAGAGAGAGAGAGAGAGAGAGAGAGAGAGAGTGTGCATGCGTGAGGGAGATAGAGAAAGACATTAATGTAAAGCCTGTGTGTTTCTGGGTTATAGAAGCTGCATCTGGGTTGCCACCCTCATTTGTTTAGTCAAACTCGTGGCTGAACTCTCTGCGATGCGATCACATCGGCTCCGGTTTGCACCATGTAACGGCTAACAGCAGCACCGTGCAGCCTGTTTACGTGTAAACGGACAAGACAGAAAGGCTTTTAAATGCACCTTGTTGTGATGATCTTGAGACACACTGGCTAGATTTACCACATGCATTCAATAAACCTGCTGCTTCTCCTCGGTCTGCTCTGGCATCCGTCGCGCCTCGACCAGAGTGGACGGAGCTGAAGTGACAAAAGGATCCTTTTACATCCAGTCAAGCTCGCTCTTTCATCTGCGAAGCAGAGCGTGGACAGATTTTCAGACGGATGTAAATCTTTGACAAATATGAATAGCACAAAAAAGGAGTGCAGTTTGGGGTTGAGTCTTTTAGGCCAGATAAGGTTTCACAGATTTTCGTCCCCCAACGAAATATCCAGTCAGTGGATATTTTATTACAGAAATTACAATAGTCACCACTTTCAGCTTGAATCTGCAGTGGTTACAATGCCGTCTGGTTGGACGTTCCAATCAGCCTCAGCTGTGATTTAGGGCTAGCAAATGTTCGCCTGCGGACACGCAACAGCAACATAGTTCAGCAAAATATATGCAGCACACTTATTTGTTGTTTTATATCCTTTAGAAATCTTATATTCGTGTCTACATCCCGTTTTCTATTTTCCATTTTAGCCATGGCACTGTTTACCCACATAAATCTGCCGCTCATGACTCATAATCAATGACCGACACGTGCGGACATCCTCCCGTCACCTGAGTTAACGGTGATGTCACTGCCATCGTTGCGGCGGTGACGATGCCGTCTCTAGATCCACCTTTGGAAGCGGTCAGAAATGAAGGGATGTCGTGTACGTCTGATGACTACGTATAACCGGCTACACCCTTTGGAAAGGCGTTGTGTTGAATGCGATGTCTCGATCACAGGGAGGGATTCTCAGCTGTGTCGTTAACACATGGACAGAGGCTATAAATCCTACCAACGGCACCAGGCGGGATACAGAAATAACGGTGCAAATGCGGCATTGATCTGTGTGTGAAGTGTGTCTTTGTGTCCGTGCGTGTTTATGCTTTCCAAAGATAATCCACATGATGGCTTGGTGCTCCGGGTGTCCCCCAACAAGGGGGTCATGTTGTCCCGCTGGATATTCTTGAACAAAATGTTTAGCATGCTAGTCATTCATCATCAACGTACAGCCAAACATTTAAAGTGACAGACACTCATTTCCCAATTTCAGTTATGTAGTCATTATGGCCACGGCATCATTACAATATACTGTATATGTGACACTCAAATAAAAATGGAACATGGCTACCTTGAAAACATACATTTTCTACACTATATTTGGACTTTTGATGACAGGGATGGAGAAGAATATCAACCCAACACCAGTTAGACAAAGCTTTTCGAAATTCTTTCTTGGATCTAGTTCTGTCAGTAGACCAGAGGTGAAACACATACAGTTTGGTTCATAGAATAAAACTCTGAAAACATACACACGTTCTCTTTAGGAGACATTAGGCCAAGTAGGAAATATAACACAGTAAGTGTCGACATTAACTTTTCAAAATAAAAGTATCCGCTAAATCCAATTCAATCGTTGAGTTAATTTTACGGAAACCATGAGGAAGTATGATACATTTACCGGCATGGTAAACAAGAGAGACAAAAAAAATTGGTGATTCCCTACTTTTGAAGCGGCCATAAAGTCTGTCAACATGAACTTTTCAAAATAAAAGTATTCACTAAATCCAACATCGTCAAAAAGTAGTGACTCCCTCCCTTGAAGCGGTCATAAAGTCTGAATATGTTTCCATTCCGTGATTATTTATAGTCATTAAGTCCATAAGGGAACCCCAATCAAAATAATCAAAACTGTTTTTCATAAAAAAAGGAATCCAAATTGTGAAGTGTGTTACGCAGACCACACTTTAACTGACAAACACTATTTTCTTTGTGTTGTTGCGTATGCTTGTTTTTTCGTTAGCTATGGAGGCTACAAAATAAAAGTGTTTCCACCTTTCTCTGTTTAGCTTTCATCCTTTTTTGGTATGCCAAGTACATTCAATGCTGACGCTAAGGTGGGTTTTAAGAAGATATGTATTTTATATTTATATATATAATATAATGTTATGTAATATACAATATACTTAATGATGAATTTGTAATCAAATACACTGACGGCATACATTAGAAAACATAAAAACTTCCATAGAGTTGAACCAAGACCTCCCTCTCAGACTGTATTATGTATTACAGTTGTTGATGGTATTGTGTATGATGACATTTAAAATGGATCAGACAAATGTGAACATTGGGGAAACGCCACAACTCCAACAATAACCCCTCCTGTGCGAAAACAGGAGTTGTCTGCCAGCAGCCGGTGCATCTGTTTTTGGAGGAGTTGAGCGTGAAAGCGTTTGGCAGCAGGTATCTGGAAGCCTCTTAACCTCCGCTTCCTTCCCCGGGGGCCTGCTAAACTCCTCGTCTCTCTCTCTCTCTCTCTCTCTCTGTCTTGTTCCATATCAGAGTCAGATAAGCTCTGATCACGCTGCGATCCGTACAAAAACAAACAGCCGGGCCGGGAAGCAGCCGCGCTGACGTCAAGGAAGACAAACGGAATCTGATGAAGTACACATGGAGGCGGAGAGGAGGGCCGGCGCTGGAGCGGTGCGGCGGCCAGGGAGAGGGATTCTCCGAGCGTAGACCCCACGGTTAAAGCTACAGATTACATTCATTTGAGGTGTTGAGTTGCCATTGAGCAAGGCGCCTCCTGTGGAGCAGCCACCGGTGCAGGGGGGGCGGTTTGCGCGCCGGCCGGGTTTCTCCCCAGGTGTGAATGTAAACCGAGGGGAGCGGCCCTGCTGACGTCAAGGAAGAGAAGGGGATCTAATCGCAGGACAGCTGAGGAGGATAAAGAATTGGAACAGAAAGCTGATCTATATTCGGATTTGGATGCGGTTCCTAAAGGGACAGCGGCGTGAAAAGTTCCAGGTTAAATCTGCACTGGGGTTAAAGGGGGAAAAAAGGCGGGGTTTGATGTGGTGAGTTGTAAAGTGTGTGTGTGTGTGTGTGTGCGATCGTGTGCGTGTGCGTGATATTGCCCAGACACCTGACAACTCAACACACTCAGCCCGTGGTGTTGATTGGAGGTGGGCAGGGCCTACAGGTTGGAGTGACATGTCAGCCACTTGGTGGGATCTGACAGGAGGCCAGCGGTTATCTAGCTGACCTGCTGACAGCCAGACACAAACACACATCATTTAATTAACGGAGTGTGTGTTACACAAGGAAACATCTGGCTCTGACGACAGACAACCGTACAGTCACACACACACACACACACACACACACACACACACACACACACACACACACACACACACACACACACAACCCGGCTCCCTTCACCCGGCGGTTTACCCTCTGACCCCCTGTCCGGAGCCTCTAACACAAACAATACCTACAACTGTAAAAAAAACAAAAAAAACCACTTGTGATTAAAAAATGAAATATATAAAAATATCGTGGTTAATGTCAAAAGCAGTATAACGCAAAACCAGTGACAACATCTCTGGAAATAACTGGTCGCCAGGACGAAATGAAGTATGGATATGCTGTACATAGAAATGCCATTAGGTTTGCCAATCACGCTTATTTGCATTACATTTTAATCTGCCGATTATTTTATGTATATTTTGCCTATGAAACGCCAGAAAATTGTTTAGAAACATGATTTCCCAAAGACCAAGGTGACGCCTTCAGATGTATTGTTTTCTCCAACCAGCCGTCTCAAAACCAAAGAGGTTCAGTTTCACATGCAAGAGAAAGAAAATCAGTAAATCCTCACAAATTCTTGGCAAAAAAACTCAAAAAAAAAAAACGATGAATCAATCATCCAAGTACTTTCTGTCGGTCAGCTAACAGATTAATCATTACAGCTCTGAACGCCATGACTCATTCTGAAGTTACGAGCTGCAACTCCTCGTGGTCCAGAGATGTCGTCAGCTTTCAAATACTTTTTTTTTTTTTTTATTAAAATAAATGTGCAAAACAAGCAACATGAAAACTGAACGCAATGTTGTTTTTAATGCCTCGGTTACGTCTGATATACTGATGACAAGTTACAAACTCTATCTAACTTCTATCTGCAACTCTGTACACAACGCTCCTTCAAACGCAGGAGCATTCGCCTACACACACACACACACACACACACACACACACACACACACACACACACACACACACACACACACACACACACAGTGTTTTCCCTGACCTGAGCCACATGACAGCGGGAGCCGTACACAACAGCCCACCGCATCCCTATCATAACGTGTCCCTCCTCAAGACACCCAGGAGGATGCTGGTCTGTCATTGGCTCCCGCAGCGGACCGCTTTTCAACAGCAGTGACACAACACCTCTCTAATTAGCCTCCTTTAAAGGTTACTAATCTCAGTAAAGAGGACTCTGCGCTCACGTACACAATAGCCCCCCTGCCCGTCCTCTCTGTCCCCGGGGTTGCCTGTTTGGAGCTGCTGGATCCCACCGACATCGACTGCGGTGGGAAAAAAAACGGGGAGTGTGTGTGTGCGTATCTGTTTGTGTGGCGGCCTTAAAGTGGGTTGACTGTGACCATGAAGGACGAGTGACTGTGTGTGTGTGTGTGTGTGTGTGTGTGTGTGTGTGTGTGTGTGTGTGTGAGAGAGAGAGAGAGACGGGGGAGAAGAGGAGCTGAGTTTAGTTTAGACGGTGATAGTGAAAGTGTGCATACGTGTGTGTTTGTCTGGACATATGTGCATGTCCATTTTGTTTATGTGTGTGTGTGTGTGTGTGTGTGTGTGTGTGTCTGTGTCTTTCAGTCAGTAGTTTGGTTGGGTTTGCTCTGCAAGGCCTGTGATCAAACAACCTTAAAGACAGTGATTAAGAGGACACACAAAGACACACACACACACACACACACACACACACACACACACGTATGGACTGACAGGAGATCCCAGACTGCAGGAATACACACACACATGCATTTGAACACACAAACCACACAGAAGCAGCAGCTTTGCTCACGTGCATACAGTCCTACAAACAGAAGCAAACCGCTAAACACACACACACACACACATACAAAAACACTTACGTGAAACGACACGCACGTCTCTGGATGCTCTCTAATTTCCTGAGGACGAGCTGTGAGCTCGTGAGGCAAGCCACGATGAGGGACGGCTCATCACGCTTGGTGGAGATGACACAAGGAAGTTCATCCCAACAAGCTCAGACACACTCATTTCTGACTGGATGCGTCATGCGCTCAAGGCCAGGGGAGTTCAACTCAAAATGGTAACATGTGGCGCATTTGCAAAACACACTGTAATCCGCAACCATAATGTCATTATTACTCAGGGCTATTTACGATCTGTGGAGCTGGATTTACTGCGGGCCTTTTGGGGGCAAGGTCAAGTCAAATCTCAAGTCTATTCAAAACAAGTGCAAGTCGAGTCTCCAATCTTATCAAAGCAAGTCTAAATCAAGTCTCAAGTCAATCGAGACAAGTCCTAGTCAAGTTTCCAGTCTTATCAAAGCAAGTCTAAATCAAGTCTCAAGTCAATCGAGACAAGTCCTAGTCAAGTTTCCAGTCTTATCAAAGCAAGTCTAAATCAAGTCCCAAGTCAATCGAGACAAGTCCTAGTCAAGTTTCCATTCTTATCAAAGCAAGTCTAAATCAAGTCTCAAGTCAATCGAGACAAGTCCTAGTCAAGTTTCCAGTCTTATCAAAGCAAGTCTAAATCAAGTCTCATACATCTTTTTTCAAGCAAGCCTTAGCTCCAGTCAAGTCTTAGCGAGACATAGCAATCTAATTATTGCGCTTTAAATCGGACTAGAAGTCTGAAGTGGACTGCTCTGTCAGACAACATGTTGCAAATTAATTCTGAATGGCATAAGTATGAAAGGAAAATATCATGACAGACAACCAATACTTGCGAACTATGATCAACACAGCGACTGAGTGGGTATTCCCACAATATGGCAATAAATGACTATACTGTGTTTAAAGTCAGGCAAGCGTCCTAATGCTGGATATAGGAGGACCCTATTTGGTCCACAGAAGAGCATCTATGGAAAGCTACTCTAGCGAATAAGGTTCCTCTCAAGTGTGGACAAAGTCTGAATACCCCTGATGTCATAATAAAGTTTATTCCCACTACTAAGTGTTTCCGTAGTTCTTTGATAATTCATGACCCGATTCCCTTCTCCATACACTCTGCAAGCAGGTGAAGTTGCGTCAACTGGACCTGTATTAAGAGCGATCACCCGCGTGATTCCCGCTACAGCTGGAAAGGGTTATTGACGGAAATTCCGAACCTGCTCGCTCATCGTGTCTTTGAGTAAAATGCATCACAACAAGCATGAAATGTACACCAGCTCTTTTGTCCTTGCAAGGGATTATTGTGGTACAATATGTTTGTAATCACACTCCCCACACAGCTTGGAAAAGCTCCCTCATAGTTTGTGGGTGAATCACACACATAGCAGGTCTGCAAAGCTATCTATTTTGAGAGATCCCATTTTCAATTTGGCCTCTGCCACTTTGGGATTTCGGACCGTGTTGTAAAACCCTGCCGGTGATAAACGTCACCTCGGCAAAACAAGTCTTCATAAGAAAACGAGATGACGACAGTATTTTGCATTTTTTTAAAACCCTACAATCCCTGCCAGTCCTTTCCGAGGGTCCTGCTCGGCGCCAAAATGGCCGACCTCCATGCTGCAATGGCCTTTAACTACAGGTCTCCAGCGGAAAATGACCACCTTGAGTCTGCCTGGACCGCCCTGCGCGGCGACGAGCACCCCTGGAGACCCGTGATTGGTGGGTCGGTGACAGATGTGTGCCATGATTGGTGGGGGCCGTAATTCAGGCTGTAATTTGCAAAAGTGGAAATGTAGGTGACTGAGAGGTTTGTCTGTGTGTGGGAGAGAGAGAGAGAGAGAGAGAGAGAGAGAGAGAGAGAGAGAGAGAGAGAGAAAACAACCATGTGAGAGTGGGGCGGATATGCTCAATTTAGATCTCAGATCTTAGATATAGTTTTCCTTCCTTTTTCTTTTTGCCCCCCAATCCACATGACCCGATGCACTTTCCACCAACTCTGTCATCGCACTACACGCGTGACAGTGAGTCATGACATCACATCCTCTTTAATCCCGTCTGATGTCCTGTGGCCTTGGGAGTCTTAAACTTGCCCTAGTGACAGTGGGTTTGGCTGTACGATGGCTGTTCACGATTCAAGTCAAGAATGTGCTATCGCAAAAGGTCAAATTTGTTTTTGAAACTTTTTGTGTCGTCACACCCAGATGTGGGATAATGTAATGTGTGCGTTAAGAGTCATTGGGATAAATGTATGTGTGTGTGTGTGTGTGTGTGTGTGTGTGTGTGTGTGTGTGTGTGTGTGTGTGTGTGTGTGTATATGTATATAAATGTGTGTGTGGGTGGGTGTGTGTGTGAGCGACAGGTTAAATGGTGAAGAGGAAACAGTGGTTGGAAAAGAGGAAGCATCTCCTTACTTTTATTGCAGCAGCAGCTAAAAGATAGCGGCACAGCTGCGGTGCCGAAAGACAGGCGGCTCAAAACACACACACACACACACACACACACACACACACACACACACACACACACACACACACACATAACACCCCACCTGTTTCTACAACGCGATCGATAGCCGCTTTGATGCTTGGGAGTGCGGGGGCGATGGTGGTGAGGCGGGGGGGGGGGGGGGCGTTTGGGTACAGGGCTACACGGCCCCCTGGGACCCGCGGGTGTCAGGGAGCGCTTTGATCCCTGTTACGCCCCCTACATGTAGAGCAGCGGTCTCTGGAGGGGGTACCGTATCGCCATCAATCCCCCCTTCCACACAGCAAAGCTACCCCTGGACTGCCCCCTCCTTTACCCCCGCGCCTCTCTCCCAGCTCCAGAGCTGATCCTTGGGGACAGGTGAACCAGATACCAGGCCTGGGGGAGAAAAACGGACGCTCTCACGGTTGAACTGCACTGATTATTACACAGCTGGAACACATGCTGGAGTTACAAGTCAAAATACAGCAACGCTGTACATGCACAAACACAGGGGGCCTTTGTGCATGTATATAAGTACTAGCTTGACATTTTGGAGCATACACTCATCTGCTGTGTTGCTGAGAGTTGGATGAGAAGATTGATACCAGTCTCATATTTGTCTGTATGCTAAATATTAAAGCTACATCCAGCAAATGCTCAGCTTAGCTTAGCATAAAGACTTGAATTGGGGGGAACAAGCTAGCCTTGCTCAGTCTGAAGGTAGCAAAATCCTTCAACCAGCACCTCCAAATCTCACTAATTGAAATGTTGTATCATGTTTAGTCCATCAAAAAATCAGAAAGTACAAAAAGTTTTGCCCAAGACGATCTTTCTGAAGTCTTTGAAGAAACGGTTGCTAAGCTAGGCTAACTGGCCTGCTGTAGCTGGATGTAGCTTCATTATTAGCATAAGGTCATTTCCTGAGCAAGAATGAAAATATTCACAAATGACCAGAAAATACGATTTTTTTTTTCCTCTAGTTATTTGAGACTTTCCAAAAATGCAACAACAATCATCCCCAGATATCACTCTAACGTGTCACAGATTAAAAGTTATGCATCCTGAAATATTTAGAGTCCAAATGCAACGCTGTCTCCTGCTAAATTATGTTCCCACAGAAACTTAATTCAATTCAATTCAATTTATTTTTGTACAGCCCAAAATCACAAATTACAAATTTGCCTCAGAGGGCTTGACAATCTGTGCACATACGACATCCTGTGTCCTGGGACCCTCACATCAGAAGAGGAAAAACTCCCCCCAAAAAAGAGAAAAGAGGAAGAGACCTTAGGGAGAGCACCAGAGGAGGGATCCCTCTCCCAGGATGGACAGAAGTGTGATAGATGTCATGTGTACAGAATGAACATCATAACAGAGTTATAACACATTCAATGCATATGACAGAACCACGGCAGGAGGCAAGACCAGGGTCCAGGTATAACCAGGATCAACGGAAGCCTGTGAGGCGAGAAAGCACAGAGACTCTGGAGGAAGAAGCAAAATTATTAATGAGCATTAATGGGACATGAATTCATACAGAAAGAGAGAGAGAAGAGGAGAGAGGAGCTCAGTGTATCCTAGGAAGTCCCCAGGTAGTCTAGGCCTATAGCAGCTTATCTAGGGGCTGGTCCAAGGAAAACCTGAGCCAGCCCTGACTATAAACCTGAGCCAGCCCTGACTATAAACCTGAGCCAGTCCTAACTATAAACCTGAGCCAGCCCTGACTATAAACCTGAGCCAGCCCTGACTATAAACCTGAGCCAGCCCTGACTATAAACCTGAGCCAGTCCTAACTATAAACCTGAGCCAGCCCTGACTATAAACCTGAGCCAGCCCTGACTATAAACCTGAGCCAGCCCTAACTATAAACCTAAGCCAGCCCTAACTATAAACCTGAGCCAGCCCTGACTATAAACCTGAGCCAGCCCTGACTATAAACCTGAGCCAGCCCTAACTATAAACCTGAGCCAGCCCTAACTATAAACCTGAGCCAGCCCTTACTATAAACCTGAGCCAGCCCTGACTATAAACCTGAGCCAGCCCTGACTATAAACCTGAGCCTGTCACAACTTCAGCCAGGCTTTAGTTTTTCATTTGTCTGTCTCCTGTTTTGCCACACTAACTCTCATGTCATTTCAGAATCTGCCACTTCCCCCCGCTCTGCACTAATTGCTGATTTCATTTCACCTGGCCTGCCCCACCTCCATACTCACCTGCTCCTCATCAGCAATCAGCCCCTCAGTGTATATGTACCGGCCCATTTCCCTCAGTTCTCTGCCAGATTGTCTAGTGTGTTTCCCTTGCTATCCAGCAACCTGTCATTCCGATTCTGATCCTGATTATTCGTGTATTGACCTGCCTTTTTGGACTTTGGACCTTCCCTTTTGCCTGCTCCCACTGGATTTGTTTGCCACGCGGGTTACTACCTGGTTTGACATCTGCTGGTTATTAAACCCGGTTTCTACACCTGAACTGTTTTCTGTGTCGTGCTATTGGGTTCTTGTCTGTCGTTTTGTGATACCTGACAGAGCCAGCCCTGACTATAAACCTGAGCCAGCCCTTACTATAAACCTGAGCCAGCCCTAACTATAAACCTGAGCCAGCCCTAACTATAAATCTGAGCCAGCCCTGACTATAAACCTGAACCAGCCCTAACTATAAACCTGTGCCAGCCCTGACTATAAACCTGAGCCAGCCCTATATAAACCTGAGCCAGCCCTAACTATAAACCTGAGCCAGCCCTGACTATAAACCTGAGCCAGCCCTGACTATAAACCTGAGCCAGCCCTATATAAACCTGAGCCAGCCCTATATAAACCTGAGCCAGCCCTAACTATAAACCTGAGCCAGCCCTGACTATAAACCTGAGCCAGCCCTATATAAACCTGAGCCAGCCCTATATAAACCTGAGCCAGCCCTAACTATAAACCTGAGCCAGCCCTGACTATAAACCTGAGCCAGCCCTGACTATAAACCTGAGCCAGCCCTATATAAACCTGAGCCAGCCCTATATAAACCTGAGCCAGCCCTGACTATAAGCACTATCAAAAAGGACCCCCGGACTGAAACGGGAAGCTGGTTCCACCAAAGAGGAGCTTGATGACTGAAGGCTCCGGCTCCCATCCTACTTTTGAAGACTCTAGGAACAACAAGTAACCCTGAATTCAGTGAGCGCAGCTCTCTAGTAGGATAATATGGTACTATAAGCTCCTTAAGATATGATGGTGCCTGACCAACTAGGGCCTTGTAGGTAAGTAGAAGGATTTTAAATTCTATTCTAGATTTCACAGGGAGCCAGTGCAGAGAAGCTAATACTTAACTAAACTAGAGGGAAACATGTTTTCTCCCGGATTACGGTTAAAGTGACCTTGTTAATTGAAACAATACAAAATAAAAATGCATCAAAATGACTTGTTTAGCTTAAAATAAACTTACAACTTTGAATGGCGTTTAATGTAATAAGTCAACATTGACGTTTGGTTTCGGGACACGACAGCGGCCTCCTGGGTGAAAGTCCTATTTGTCCTGTTTGTTTCCATCGAAAACAATTTTTTTGAAGACCAAGCTGGCACATTTACCAAAGCGCGCATGTACGCAAATAGACACACACTCATGTCGAGGTGATTCAGTGTCTTTAGCGCGCCTGAGGTCAGGTTTGTGACTGCTCGGTTCATACAGAGTTGACGTGCGTTCAGGTTGAATCTAAAGAGGACTGACACCACAGTAACCACAGCGAAGAAGAAGCAGTCAGAGCCGATAAAGAGGGAGATGAAGGGGGCATAGAGAGAGAGAGAGAGAGAGAGAGAGAGAGACAGAGAGAGACAGAGAGAGACAGAGAGAAGGATTGAGAGAGAGCGGAAAGCAGAGAGAGAAAGAGAAACACAGTCCAGCATGAAGAGGACAGCAGGACGAACAGTGCGTCCATTGTCCATGTGGCCTGGTTAACATTTTAATGAAGAAGCCGCATCCAGAGCCCCTCCACAAACTACACACGGACTCACACGATGATTAACACTCTGCAAATACGCTTGCACAATGCAACAGCTAACCGCAAACTCATTGACATGAACACATGTACTGTGGACACAGGCCAGTGAAGCGCACACAGGAGGACACTCATTCACACGCGGACGACTATTTAAAAAGGACAATTCCGGTTTATTACAAGTTATCTTCGTAGATTTGGAAATCATTTTCAGTGGTTGGAGCACGAAGTAACTTCACAAGTTCAAAATTCTATATATAACTGACTTGTTTAAATTACAATCAGGCTTAAACTAGACTATGACAGGTTGCTCGCTGTCACCTCGATCCACCTCCTTGCCCATTTTTAGAGTTAGGCTGTGTCTTCACTGCCAAGATGGCGACGGCTCTTCAGAAACCTCTGGGTGAAGTCACGGAGACTACGTCCATATTTCGTACAGTCTATGATACACATGTATACTTCTGTATGAATTCACGTCCCATTAATCCACATTACCAACTTTACTTCTTGTAGTCTTGTAGCACTTGTAGCACCAAGACTCTCGGAGTCTTGGTGCTTTCTCGCCTCACAGGTTTCCATGGATCCTGGTTATATCCGGACCATGGTCTTGCCTCCTGCTGTGTTGATATATATATAGAATTTTTCCATCATTATTCTGATTACAGAATATAAGAATCATTTATACCACATGCATTGGACATAGGATGTGTCGCATGTGTACAGATTGTAAAGCCCTCTGAGGCAAATTTGTGATTATGGGCTATCCAAAATAATTTGAATTGATTTGAATATATACACGCAAACTGCTGCTGATGGACCGGGCAACGTTTCCCATGAGTCAAAACCCAAACGTCCGGCTTCCATGCCCACAATAATAAAGATGATTAGAGGAAACTGCTGTGATTCTGGCAGCGGAGACTCGAATGTTTAAGACGAAGCGAATATGTTTATTTCTTTTTTTCTTTTCCAAGAAATGCAATTTTCTATGACAAGTAGGCAATTTTGAAATTTCGGGTGAAATAAACCATAAGTACTGACACCAGGGTTGACCCTCCAGCAGTCAACCCACTACCCTGAACTGCTCAGTGCAACAGGAAGTGAGGGATTCTGAAACGTTGGTCAAATGTTCAAATGCACAAGGAGGAGTTTGAATGAGCACAAAAGGAGCCCCCTCCTTCGTCCCCACGTACATTATCCAAGTGACGGCGATCTGTGAGACGTATGTTGAAGGGGCTTCGTAGGGGTTGTTTTCAAACCAGATGCAAATGTGTTCGAAGGGAGTCTGCGGGAAACACGCAAGTCGGCAAAAGTTCAATGTGCCTTTCCGCTGTGTCGAATGCTCCCTTTCCCCGTCCCTCACACTCTTTCCTTTCTTATCTTTCTCCTTTTCTTTCTTTCTTTCTTTCTTTTTTTCCTTAAATCTTTCTCTCTCACGCGCACTCGCAGCGCGACATAATGTCTTCCGCAGCTGTCTCCTCGGGGCGCGCGGCATAAAGGGTGATATGATGAAGAGGGTGAAAGAGAAAGAGGAGAGGAGGAGTCGGAGGAAACCTTTGGGGGGTCACCGCCGCCGGAGTTGGATTCCTTCACACCAGTTGTTGAAAGCCTCTCCTGCACGCATGGGAACGTGTGTGTGTGTGTGTGTGTGTGTGTGTGTGTGTGTGTGTGTGTGTGCAAACACACACTGAAGTGACTGTGCCCAGTGTTTCCTGTCAGTCACTGCATTGAGGTGATTGTGTGCTGTGGAGGGGGGGGGGGGTATGTCTTGACCAGGTGTGTTTGATCACACACACACACACACACACACACACACACACACACACACACACACACACACCTTGATAACCAAACAGAGATCTGGATAAAGGGAGGAGGTAGATTGCGGGAGATTCCTTTACATTCGTATTTTTTTTCCCCCAGAAAGTAATACAGCAGCAGGTGAGTCGGGAGATTTTCCAAACTGGGTGTCCCACTGAAGAGGACAATGGAAAATAAATGCCCCCCAAAATCCCCCAATCACAGCCCCCCCCCCCCCCCCCCCCCCCCCTTTTTCCATGTTCAACTGCTTTACCCGTGGCCAGGTATATTAATGATTTTTAGAGCGCTTCAAAAGCCCACTTCACTGCTGGACGACAGGGGCTACGGTTTCAAAAGGTACATGGGTAAGAAGGTTTAATGTAAGACTGGGGCCGGTTACAGCAGTATCAGAGTTACGTTACTGATGGTATCATTATCACATAATTGTATCATCCTTATCCAGGCTATTGGAGGAGTTCTTAAAGTAAAGGCCTTCACACACCGGGGGCGTGACGAATAAACAACACAAAAAAACCGCGGAATATTCGGAGGCGAGTATTTTGCATTTTCAAAACCGGCAGAGATGCAAATTTGCGACAGTCGCGACACTCTAAGCTATTGTAAGCTATTCTATTAACTTTCCTTTTTCGCAAAATGCTCTGAGGGAATTTGCGTTTCCCTCTGGTGAGCAGTTATACAGTGTATACGTCAAAGGCTTTTATTGTGAAAGGTAAGAATGGAAGGGGCGGATCTGCCTGTGTCAAGGTTGAAAGGAGTGATAGAGTTCGCCGTCGGAGCCTCCCTGTTGTTGTGCAATATAGTGCTTTATGTTTTGAAGATGTCCATTTTTGCGCAACGTGATCCGTTGACGCCTTGATGTTGTGATGCAGAAGCTCCGGTAAATCAATCACGTTCCAAAAAAAAAAAAAAAAATGACATCTGTATCTGTCGCCTATTATATATATGTGTGAATGACAAAAACGACAGTTCGGAAAAAAATATTGACGTGTGACGTAATCACTCAACACGAGTGAAAAGGCCTTAAGAGTCCTAACCAATGGCTATAAACATGTTATTCTATAACATGCTTGTTTTTGTTCAAACTAAGAATCTCTGTCCTGTTACGGCTGTCCCTTTAACATGGCAGCAGTGGAACGCTGTCACGCTCACTCTGCAGTGGAATTCCTACTGCATTACTATCACTATATTATATAGTCACTGTAAAAGTTTCATTGCTGTCCTAGCTACCAATTATGGGTTCCAGGGCCCGTCCCCTAACATTCCTATTAGCTTATGAGAAGATCCTGTGAAGATTTGCCGGTATTGTGTTCTGTGTTTCTAAAGGTCATAAAGGTTTTTGAGTGTGAAGCTATGAGAATATTCCTGAAATGCTTGATTTTACTGGGAACAACTGGACTAACCCGCTGACTGTATATGCCATAGTTAAAACTGGCTCTGCTTACACGTATTGTCAGTATTGACAATCTAGTACTACAACATATCGGTCACAGCTACTTTTACTTTTGATATTTTGATTACATTATGCTGATGACGCTGCTACTTCCGCTTAAAGGCGCTCAATGAAGGCTTGCAGCTGCTAGTGCTAACGGCACAAATGGTGCAAAAAACAGCAACAGCGCTGACAGAGCTATCAGTGTTTCCCTAAGGGGGGGAACGCTGGGTGGGCGTTGCTTTGCCGGGACGATGCAGTCAGTCGGGACGCCGTTATCAGCTGTTACCGCCGTATGAGCGCAGTGCAGAGCGACGCCTGCGAGCTAGCTAACAGCGCACGCTAACATGCGCTAAAAGGCAAGCGTGGCGCAGCTATGTCAACAAAGCACGGTTAAGCTCTCCACTATATCTTTACATAGACATTAGTTGTTTACTGCTTTATCGTTCCTCTGAATATCGAGGACTTTTATGGATTATGAACTTCAACTTTAGCAAATTTTTGATTTTGAATATGTTTTCCACTACTACTACTACTACTACTACTACTACTGGGCAACATCATCAGAATGCTGCAATCAGAACGTTCTCTTGTCATGTGTAACATAACAAAACAACGAAACACTTGCTCATCGTAAACATCGTACGCTACATATCTTTTGACATATTGCGTCAGCACCAAAATGAAATGATCAACTGGAAGTCTCTTTACTGTTGCAGGTCAAACCGTCTGACTGTGTATGCGACATTATGCAATATTACTCCAATATGAAAATGCAGTATGACACTGAATGTACTGAATGTACGGAATGTTCTTGCAAACGGTGCTCACATTCATTCGCTCCACACCTTTAGCCTCACCTGGCAGTCAGCCGGCAAAGTTACAAACTCTGCAAGGTTCACGTTGGGGATCAGTGATGCTCATCTTCTCTTACCACACGCAAACACAGGAGCACGGACACAAGTGCGTACGCACAAGAGTTTATACCACACACGCACACACACACACACACACACAGTCGCAATACAGTTCGCAGGTTAGCGCGAGCGCCCCCCCCCGAAACACGCGGCCGTTCAATTTGCAATCACACCCCATTCACAAGTACGCACTCAGAAGGCAAACACACACATGCAGAGTGAGTGAGCATGGCTTTTGGAGGTGCCCGGTGTTGTTCTCTGACTCATATTACAGCTCGCCGAAGCTGCTCCTTCTGCGGCCACCGCTCTCGTTCCTCCTGGAGCCACATCAAGGAGCGCTCGGCCTCCCCTGCTAAACAGACGCTTTAGCAGCACCGCCGCTGGGTCCCACCAACCAAGAGAAAGAAAGAGATGCAGAGAGAGAGAGAGAGAGCGAGAGAGAGAGAGAGAAAGTAAGGGAGCCCTCCAGCACGGCCACACCACAGCCATTATGTGCAGATTCAATGGAATCTAATGTGGAGGATGTGGCTGGCTATCTCATATGCTGTTTATGTAATCGGGGGTGGGGTGGGGGGGGGGGATGAAGAGAGGAGGAACAGTTGAGTGCCAGATACAGAAATAAATCTGTGCCTTTTGTCTATCCGGCTTCTCGGTCACTTTCTAACGGCTTAATGAGAGCTGAGCAGAGCCATTACAGACCAAATGACCACGCTGTTGAGGTTGGTTTGAAAAAAAACAAATGTGGGCGCTTTACAGAGTGATGGTCGTCCATGTAAACACAACGAGGGGCCATTCGGGCCAGATTTCGGACCGCGCTGTTGTTTTCTAGGAGGGTTTAAATCAAGCAGCACACAACTGTCCATATCACGAGAGTGACTGAGTCAGGATTCCAGTGACCCTCAAGTGCCATGCTTTGTATTAGACTGCCCCCTAGTGTTGGCGTGTTCCCTGCCTCCTCCTCGTCCTCTGCTGCCTCTCACTCTCTCTCTCTCTCTCTCTCTCCCTTTCTTTGTGCATGAAGTTATCTAAAAGGTATTAGCGCCGGGGGAATCTTTTTTTCTTGAGTGAAACCAGCAGATGTGGAGGTGATAATGGCTCTCAGAGTCCTCTCGTTCTTGGCTCGGGCAGTTTTCCCAGACTTTATATGCTCAGTCAGCTAAATGAATAGAACAACAAGTGCTTGGGGAGTCGGAGCAAACTGTATGTGTGTCTGTGTGTGCATGTGTGTCAATGGATGGTGAAAGATGGAAAGATCATGGTTGCTGATGCTCGTATGCAGCCCGCACAGATTCTCATTAAGTCACAGATTTTTAAGTCATCGTCGAACTGATACGTCACCCACGGATTTCTTTATTTCCTGTTTTTGTCAGCTTTCGCTTCACTCCTGTGTCGACCAACGTTTTACGCCGTCAGGACGGTATAATAACTTTGGAATTTCTGTTTAACAACGTTTATCTCAGCTACAATCTGGGAGCTTATATTTCGCTCTATTTTTGAGGTGTTAAAAAACAGTGAGAATGAAATTGTGGGCGCATTGGAAACAGGTGGAGTTATCTTACCACACTGGCTCCAGTAAGTCCGAGACACGATACTTTTTCTTTTTCTCCCCAGACAAATTTCACAAGATCCTTTCCTCCCCTAGATTCATCTGACAGCTGCAGTTCTTACTTTGCAGTGGAGACTTTCACACGCTGAGCCTCAGATGAGCTCATACTGCGCAGCATCAAGCACTGATACAGCTGAAACTACCCAACGTGGCATCACCTACAGCTCTGAAATATTTACTAATGCATTTAACACACTTTTAAGACTTTGAAATATAAGTTTTGCTATCGATACCGTTGGTAATATGGGATTTGAATATCCAAACCTCAGGCACAAATGTGACGTTCGTATTTGGACCGTCTGCACAGCAGCTCTCCGGAAAGACCTTATCAGCAATTGGGACATTGTGCAAGGTTTGCAACAGGGTTGCACTACTAAATGCAGATTGATATCCCATTTTACTACATAAGAAAACTCATATGTGGAGGGTGGAGGATGACTTAAGGAGTCACTCAGCTTGAGGAAAGAAGCTGTTCAGAAGTCTGGTGGTGCAGCAGCTGGTACTTCTGTATCTCTTTCCACAAGACAGTAGGGTGAACAGGTTGTGGCTGGGGTGGGTATTGTCCTTTAATATCCTTTTAGCTCTTCGCAGGCACCTCATGTCACCAATATCACGGATGCTCAGTAGATGGGTACCAAGGAGTCGGTTTTAATACTCCGCTGTGAAGCCCTCTTGTCCTGGGCCTTTAACAGGCCCATGCCAGTTTGTAATGTTTCCCTTCAGGATGTAGATTTTTGTCCTTGACAAATACAAGATGCGTGATGACCATGTCAGGCTGGTTGATGCATGGGCATCCTTGGTCTAGTGAGGTGAAATCTTCATGTTGTATAATTAATTAATGAATAATTAATTGTTTAAAAACAGACTACGTGTTGGGATGCCTTGAAAAACATTTTTCTTCATGTATTAGGAAAGATGTGTTGGAGTGTTGGAACTTCCTACTAGATAAAGCACAATGGGACGCCACTCAAAGTGAGGTTCCTGTTTGTGAAGAAGCAGTTGATCGACCCCACACAACAAGCACACATTTTAAATGATGAACCATCAACTAAATGGCAAAGTAAAGCATATATGCCTGCATTTTATTAAAATAATACATACTATCATATAGTAAAACCTGTTCTGCATTTAGATTGCAGAACGGAAGCTTAGTTAGTTATTAAACTTGTGTATTTTGAAACAGCATGCGCAAATTCGAAAAAGTTTTTTTGACAATCAGGAGCGTCATCATGATGTCGTAATTTTACGGTACGATATGTAATCGCGGCATATGCCGTACTGAAATATCGGCGCAATGGAATCTAGACACTGGTTGTGGTGAAGGAGCGCAGAGCAGCCTAGCTGAAGATCTGGGTGGAAGTGATGTGGACTGAGCTCACTGAATAGGACCCATTGGACGGCTGGTTGATGAGAAGATTGGCTCACAGAGACAGATCGTGATCGAGTGAATGAGTTGAGGACGTTACAGGAAATACATGAACATGATCACACAACATGAAGAAAGTCTTCCGTTTGAACTTTCGCTAAACTCTTAGTTCTTAGTTTGCAATGTGATGTTGGATTCTTGATTCACCATTTGACGGCATGTGACAGTAAATGACATGATAAGAAGAGCGATTGCTATGCAGATGACTCACATTTCTCTATCAAAGCTCAGTGTAAGTTAGGAATAAAACTGAATTTACTGGCAAGGAAACAAAGAATTTGGACGTGGTTTCCTCTTAAGCGTCGTTGGGTTTGCTGTGTATGTGTTTCCACAGAGAGGTCAGAGTTCATTCACTGTTCTCCGATGAGGAAAGGTGATGAAACACGATGAATATGATCTGCATTTGCGGTGTTCGTCCGTGTGTGAGGAAACTAGGTTTTCGGTCCATATCTCCTGACCTGGAGCAGATCTTCAGACATGGCTATGTGGCACTTTCCAAAACTCATTCATCTCCCCGAGCAAGGCGGCTTTCAGTACATACCTCAGGCAAACACGCACGCAAGCACACACACACACACACACACACACACACACACACACACACACACATGCATTAACAGTACAGTGTGTGTTTAACTTAGCAGCTAGAAAAGTCCCCCAGTGAGAGGTGTTGATGGATGGATGTCAGAAGGCAATGACCTGCCTGGGTCTCCTCTATTTCACACAACCACATTAACTGGGTCATCAATCAGTGTGTGAGTGTGTGTGTGTGTGTGTGTGTGTGTGTGTGTGTGTGTGTGTGTGTGTGTGTGTGCATGTTTTTGAACGTACAAAAGTGCACCATATGTTTGGCCACGCCAGCGTTTCCAGCATGTAAATTGCGAGCATGAATCCATATGTACCGGGGATACACTTAATAGGAAGTCGCACGCACACACACATGCACACACACACACGCACACACACACGCATGCACAAACACACGCACACTCTGTCACACGCACAAGGAGGGATACGGATCTTGTACTGTTGACCTGCAGGACCTCATTACTGCAGCCAATCAGGAGACAAAACATCAGGCTGATTAGCGAAAGACCTGCACAAATAAACAGCGAAAGATTGAGCCGAGAGACAGGGAGAAGGGGGGGGGGGGGGAGGTTGAGTGAGATGGGGGAGAGAGAGAGAGAGAGAGAGAGAGAGAGAGAGATAGTGTTGCCTGAGGTGAGAGGGGTTTCTCTCTGGTACAACTTAACCTCACGCTGCCCTTTCTGAGTTCATGTCGGAGGCCCTGTGGATACATTACTATGTGCAAAAAGGGGAGAACACACACATGCTAACACACACACTTGTTTGTCTTTCCTTATACCTCTCTCTCTCACACACACACACACACACCTAATGCTCCCTGCAAAGAAGATCTGTCGACATTTGAGCATGCAGCGCCACAGCTCAGCAGTTGTGATGAATGAGGAAAATCATGGCTACAAATCTTATCTGGGCCCTCGGTGTGTGTGTGTGTGTGTGTGTGTGTGTGTGTGTGTGTGTGTGTGTGTGTGTGTGTGTGTGTTTTCCTCCAGCTGTGCTCCACCTCGTGGCCCGGTCCACTCTGATACAACTTCAGGGGGTTATATAAGAACTGGCAGAGTGAGTGTGAGTAGATGACTGTCTGTAGATGCAGGTTATGCACACGTGGGAGGTGTTGCTTGGCAAAAACAAAACAAGGTTATCTGAAATGAACATGCAGATGTTTATGGAGAAAGAGTCCACAAGTGTCACGCAGACACACACACACACACACAGATTTACACTGCGGGCGCATGTGACACACTTGGTGTGAATGGCATCGCATGAACTGAGGAATCTGGCTGCTGGATATTTCCTCCATTCCTCTGTCAACCATTCATCTCTCGCTCAGAGGGAGGGAGGGAGAGATGTATACAAAGAGTCGGAAAGAGAGAGAGAGAGAGACGGTCTCTTCATTCGCCCGCTGGCGGTCGGCCAAGAACATTCTGTACTGGTTTGTTTGTGGGGGGAATAGAGAATACGTTTCTATTCCTCATGAGGCTGACCTTCCTCCCTGCTTTCCCTGTCCACTTACCGTCTGCATGTATTTCACATATCTCTGTGCGACTGGCTGAGCCTCTGTGTGTGTGTGTGTGTGTGTGTGTGTGTGTGTGTGTGTGTGTGTATATGTCAGCTCATCTGACCTGCGAGTCTGTGTGCAATGTTAGAAGCTCACACTGTGGCTGTGAGACCTGCTGGAAGCGTCACTTCGTTCACTTTCTTCAAGCGCTAGATTTTAGCCCAGCTAGCCTAAATGACTACAGAGGCCCAAATCTTCTTTTTTTCCTGCTTTGTGCCAGAGTCGGCCCAGAATCACCGGTCTTATCCTGAGTCCTGGCACTTCCAGGTTGATTGTCAGCCCAAAGTCCAAAATGTGCCAAATCTAGGAGCTAAATATGGGCCACTGCTAGTTTACATTAGCCCTTCAGTGCAAAGTTGGCAATGGAACTACCTTGCAAACAGCTGTGGGGCTAAATCAGACCACATCCCCAAAATGATCACAACCTTGAACAAATCAACTTGTCCTCTTTTCAGTTAAACTACAAAGAGAAATAAATAGAGAGAATACAACAGTACGAGTTATAACTCGTAACACAGACTTTTCAAAAAAGAAAATATTGAGTTTTGCATGGTTTAAAGCTTCTATAATCTAATATTTCTGTATCAAAGTTACTGGGAGGAACTATTAACTGGTCTTAATTTAACACTGATGCCTCTATATGATGTACATAAGTACACCAGACCATCAGGGAGGTGATCTTAATGCTTGTCATCAGTGCCACCGGGTCGGATTTCGTGCAAAAATCGTGCCGGTTCACAAAAAATTGAGAATCCGACGGGGGGGGGGGGGGGCCTTTGGCAGCGACCAGCTCGGTGACACATGGTTCAACACGCCCAACAAAAGAGAAGCCAACGGTCCATCTAGTTGACGCGGCATAAATTTACTCCGGTTATTCCGGTCCTCAAAATGTGTCGAAATCAGAGCGAGGTGTTGTTACCACTTACCGTCATTAGGGGGCACCAACTTGGGGCAGCTTTAAACTCTGCTCCAAATTGCACGACATGCTAATGGACATGTTTAAGGTATATTCACCTGTCCGTCTCTGTGTCCGTCGTTCTCCCTGCGCAGACAGACCACAGTACAGCCCATGACAAACAGTCTAAACACAACCAGCTGGGCTCTGGACCCCCTCTCCATCACAGCTCTGCTTCTCCACACACACGCACTCAGACAAGCACAAGTTCATCCAGTATGATCGTATGGATGTATGAGAACACGTTTAAAGGCAAACCGAGGAGCATAATGTAGGTGTACAAAGCCCAAAGCATAGTTAGTTCTACTACTACTACTACCACCTCCTCCTCTTATTTGGCTTCTTCTGCTCAAAAGCACGCACTAGTGTGTGTGTGCGTACATTTTTATTTCGACCAGGTTCTTTGTATGTGTATCAATGCAAGTACACGGCGCACAAAAGTCCAGTCAGTCCAACAACCAATAAAAGCCTCTTTGTTAGAAACCTATTAGAAGCAGTGGAGCTCTCCGTGGGCCTTGCTGCGCCATAAACACCACTTATTAAACTGTACGAATTGGCATTGTCCAGCACAGATCTGACAGTAAAAAAAAAAAAAAAAAAAAAAGAAGTATTTTCAGCGCTGCCTTGGCTGTTATATATCAGTAACAGATTCTATATGTTATTAGTGAGGGTGTGTGGAAAAGTCAGCCAACGTTGGCGATGCAAGCGATGGATGATATTGAACATTGAGGCAATCCCACGAGGGCCAAATGAAAACACAGTATCACGTTGTTACGCATTATCAACAACTGTAACATCCACCTCTGAGGACGGCTCCTTCACAACTAAAAAAAGAATTGCTGGTGGTGGCGTGTAGTAAAATTACAACGCAATCAGTGAAATGCAGCATATGGGAATAGCTATAATAACCCCGTTTGCACTGCAGGAACTTAACGACCCCCAACCTTAGACTTCCAACACCCTGAACTTTTAAGAACCTTGTAAGGCTTTGAAACAAGGTTCAACCATGTTGTTTTTCTGTGCTGTTAGGTATGCCCTGTGGCTGCCTGATGAGCAGGGGGGAAAAATATCATAAGGCCTTATGGCACGCATAAAGGGCAGCATGTAGGGCAGCCGACATGGCATTATCTTTTATACATTTTAGGGCAACCTTAGAGCGCACTGCATTCCATTTTTTTTTTGTATTTATTGATGATCTTGGCTATTTAAAAAAAATGTTGGGTTTGTGCGGGACGTCCCGTGACGATTCCCGATAATCAGTCAGTGGTCTGCAGTGTTTTAACTCCACCTTCTATCTGCCGAGCTCACTTTGAACCTTGACCCAGACGGTACCAAAAAGAATACCGGGTACCAGAGACTGTCCACAACTTTTGCTTTTGGAAAAGGAGTTGAGTAGAGCTTGAGTCTGTCGTTTGGTGCTGGGCGCAGGTAGCGTGTTGTGGGTTTATCAGAAAACAGCTGTTTTGGTGCATGTGGAGTTTATTGGAGCAGTATTAGTTAGCTTCAAATGAAAAAGTTGCAACCCCTATAACCAAAAGAATGAGAAGAAAAACAAAAGCTCGGAGGGTAAGTACAATAACGGGGAACTGGGGGAAAAAAAAGACGAAAAAACAGCAGTAAAATACACAGGTGCAATTTTTCCTCCCACTTGGTTTTGCTTTTTTTCAAACCTGACTCAGTCAGCCTCGGGCTATCTGCTGCTTCACAGGTAGACAGCTCATCAAAATGAGTGACAACTGCTGGGGTGGATAACTCACCAACTGTGGGGGAGGAGAGCGCGGCTGACAATGCACTTTCTGCCTGCCGGCGAGAAGTTGCATATTGGGGTTTCAAGTTGTGTCTTGCAACATTTCAGGCCGTGAGCAATTTTGGGAAACTTCCAAAAGGTCTCTTCTCTTCTGAGTCCAGAATCCACTGCGGATACTGAAAATGAAACCTCTTACCAGACAGTCTGGTAGAGACACCAACAGTTAAAAGTTTATCACCGGTCTATGTTAAGGCATGTCTCTAGTAAACTTTGTCTTTAAATAGCAAAAGGAAATCTCATATCTACCTCTAAGTCCAAGACAAACAATGCTATGTCGCTATGCTTTGAGTTTCACAGCACCACAGCCTTCAACACACACACACACACACACACACACAAGGTTCAGTGTGTAAAGGGTCCACCTTTCCGTCTTTGAAAGCAGCCTGAGTGCTCGGCAGCTGTAGTGCTCTGCTGTTGACTTCATGTTGACTTAGCCATTAAAAGCTGTAGCAGGTCTGAAATCAAAACCCGCACGACTGTTTGGCTTGGAGCGAGCGAGCCTCATAAGTGTACACTTGAGCTGGGTTAAACACTTGCACCTCTGACGAAAGTCCCCACACAGGTCGCCGGTGCATCTCTCAAAGAGGAACGTCACTCAGATTACCTCACGAAAATGGAGAAAATCAGCAACTCGAGAGTGTCAGACGAGTTGAGAGCAGGCTGGGCTTTTCGAAAGAGGAGAAATGTGTGCGGCGTGTGTGATTAATCGCTTTGGCTCGGATAGAACAATAAACAGAGGAAGAGCGGGATTGTTCCCGTCAACCTGACATGTCATGTCGGGCTCAAATATCTTGATTTCAACATTCCTCCGGTCTCCACATTTCATTCCTGAGTCATATTCAGTTTGTTCTTATTGAGTATACTTTTAGAAAACTGAAGACATTTCAGGAACAGTTCCAACATCTTTGAAGTCTTTTGGCTTTTTTTTGGTTGTTATCCTTCAAAGGCAGCATGAGAAGGATTTGTCCGTTGCGGTTTGAAAGACAACAGTCAAAGTCGGCCCATCCTCCCCGGCTCAACGAGGGTTACGGTGCTCGCCAGCGAGTGAGAGCCAACCCCAGATTTACTCTCGTTGTGGAACGAGCTTTGTCCGCTTGGCTTTTTGCCTCGCTATGTTTGCGTCTTTTCGTTGCTTCCTCTTGGATGCATGCTTACAATCTGGCGCGTTTTTACGTTTTTACGTCGACTCCCAGAAACTGCCCCAAACACAGCATAATGAAAAGAAAAGAGAAAATACAAACACTTCTAGTGGGTCATGAACAGGCGCCAACCTCCGGATCTAAAAAGTGAAGCCAATGCGTAAGTACCTTAAACTTGCAGTCTTATTAATGGCCATTAGGGGGCGACTCCTCTGGATGCGAAAAGGAGTCAGATTGTTTGGAAGTCTCTCTTGATTTATTTCCTCAGTAAACATTGTAAACATGAGTTTATGGTCTCAATCTCTAGTTTACAGTCTTCTTCAATACAGCATGATGTTCATTTAGTACATTATGCTCCATTTAGAGTCAAATAGACCGTAAAGCAGAGTATGCTTATTTGGTGTCCCAACCACGGCGTCACTCCTCAAATATGGTCATTTTTGTACACGGGTTGCAAAAAACCAAGATGGCGCCGGTCAAAATCCAAGATGGCTATGGCCAAAATGCCGAACTTGAGGCTTCAAAATAGCAAGTCCTTAAACCAATGGGTGATGTCACAATGACTATGTCCACTTCTTATATAGCGTCTATGGTCATGAGTGATGTGGGAATATTATTTTATGAAACCATACATTGTTATTTTCTTAGGATAATCCTTCTCATTCTGCCTTTAGAGTTGGTTAGTTTTTTACTCAAAATATCAGAACCTTGCCCATTTGGTGAATCCAGATGTGTATCTATCAACACGTCACGACATTCCAATGAACTCTGAGGCTGATCGCTACACCCTATTACATCTCGTACAGGTTTCATGAACCCGCTCGTTTTTCATTTTGTGCTTTTTTTTTCCTCGTCTCCTTTGCTTTGACGTTCTAAAAGACACTTTGGCAGATTGTTGGAACAACGTTTAAACTTCTTCCAGATGGACCGTTGATGGGTCGCCTGAAAAGAAGTCCTTGTTTTATGGAATCAAAGTGGAGTCAGGCCTAATTGGAGCTGAGAGTGACATTGTGGAAGGAAAGGAAAAGAAAAGGAAAGCGGCTCAGGGGGAAAGCTAATGCCTCAGGTGTTTCACGAGTCCTGCTTCACATCCACAACCTGTCCCTGCTTTCTGTATCTGGTCTGTCTGCTTCTACTGAATAAGCATCCAACCTAGAACTCCAATAAGGCATGTGTTTTCCCTAAAACACCGCCCCAGACTGAATGCAGATATCCGACGCTGGTTGGACACTGGGAGTGAACGCACAAGGCAGAAAGTGTTTCCTGACTATCACCCATCTGACCAGTTGTCTCCGCTCTCCAACAAAAAACACACAGGAACACACCATCATGACTCCCATGTTGTACACCGGGACAGGGGTGATGTATTTTAACGCTATTATTTAAGAGGACAAAAGTGCAAAACAAATATAGCCGCTGTCTCCTGCTGCTGATAGAGCATCTGCTGGCCCCATTACTCAGCGCTCTCTTAAATAGTCCAGCTGGGGTCCTGGGACCTGGAAATACTGAGGAGATGACGAATACACAAACACACACACACACACGAGCATGTGCAGACAAATTTGTTTTATCTGTCAGTTTAGGCAGACATGAAGTTCCTTGATGGGTTTCTCCCAAGGAGTGCAGACACATGCACACAATAATACCAACACTTTCACATGCTCATCATGCACGTACTGATGACGACACACATTCCTTCAGTTACGCTGCTCAGATCGTCTCCAGTTCACATGTGGGGGAGGGCAGAGTAGACTTATTAAAGGCACAGTGTGTAGGATATCGGGGGTTCTATTAGCTTTCTATTAGCTATTAGCTCTAATTAGCTGAAACTAAGAATACTTGTGTTTCCGTCAGCTTAGAATGAGCCCTTCATACCTACACAAGGAGAGGGTCATCAAAACGGAGTCCTTCACGTTGCACCGCCATGTTTCTACAGTAGCCCAGAATGGACAAACCAAACCAGCGAGAGCCTATCGCGTTTTTTTTAAATGACCTAAAGGCCACCGTAGTTCTCTGGTGTGAAACTGTGTTACCTCCACCCGCTTCCGTTGCTCCCAGAGTGTTATTATGGTAAGGATGGACGCTGTAATACCATGGTTTTGCACTCGGTGGCTCACGTCACCACACTCGTGAAAATAGAGGAGTGAGCAGTATTCAGGTGGTTGCAGTCTGCAACCACCCCACTACAGAACACCAAAATCCTACACACTGCTCCTTTAAAGCGAGACAGACAGGCAGAATGTAGCTTCATTTATTAGATAATAAAAGCTACGCTAAGCAACAGATAGCATTAAAGCTAGCCAACCATCTACAGGTGGTTGATGTAGGCCATCAACCACTTGTCTTTTTGGACAGCTTTATTACCGTAATACGCCTGGGCCACTTTGTTAGTATCACCGTGATATCCCCTAGGTTATAATAGTCTTGAATTTTCAATTTTTTTGTTTTAGTTTTAGTTTGTTCTCGGGGTGTGTTTGCTTGTTTGAGTTTAGTTTCCCTTTCTCAGAAAAGTTTAGTTTTACTTTTTATACATTTAGTTTTAGTTTTACAGTAGTTTCAGTTTGCTTTTGCTATAATGTCTCAGATTCGTACAAAATACATGGCTGTAGTGTTGTTATTTCTGTCCACGGTTAACCTCGCACTCTGCTGCACCAAACTGCATAATTATTTTTGGGGGCCAGTCATGGCTGTATGCTCAAGGACCTCTCGTGGTTGTGGTGACTCATTTTCGTTTTGGTTTCAGTTTTAGTTCACTATAATAACCCGGGACTTTCCCCAGCCGAGCTGATCACTGCACAGCAAATACTACATGCAATAATTTGGTTCTTGAGTTGCTAAATGCTCCACTGTGTTCGCCAGCTAGCTGGCTGGCTAGTAAGCTTTGTCTGTCTACTGTTGAGTGCGGAGCAGCTAGTACACAGAGGGTCTATTGGAGCTTGGTCACTGAAAACAATGACGATAAGATGCTCTGTTCCTTCTTAAACCAGCTGTTACCATTTACCGTATGTGTACTGTGGGTTTTTCTTGTGAGCCATGTCAAAGACTTATTTCAATTGCTTTGAGTTGAGCAATAAAGATGGAATTGTTTTAGTTTGTTCTGCTGTTTGGTATTTGCACGGCAAAAGTTGTTATTTCGAAATGAACACACTTGGCTTTTAAATAACCCCAGCAAGACACTGTATTTACTTCTGTGCATTTTCTTGTTTCTGTATTAAAGACATTTCTGTGGCAGGCAAACCTTAATCTCCCCCGAGATAACTATAACACAGTCTGACAGTAAGATCACAATGCTTTTGCTTTTCTGCTGATCCGCAGAATAATAAAAACACTGTTTCATCACTCTCTATTATCGTTCCACATGCAAGGCATTTTGGTTCCAGCAGAAACAACAGCGCTGCCGTACTGCTCGCCATTGTCCGGTTATCTGGGAAATAATATTTTCGCACTGAATTAGCATTACGGAATATAGACCAAGGCCGAGGGCTTTAACATAACAAGGCGACAAATCACTGGCGGGCAGACAAGCCGACGCACAAACAGGCGGGCAAGATCTCACAGGCCGAGATACACAATACTGTACACACTCACACATACATGTGCTGTAAGCACAGCCCACAATGCGTCAGCTGGGTAGTTATTGTGTAGGGCACTGTAAACAGGAAACATGTCGCAGGACCTCACGATTCCTCGTCAGACCTCCCAAAGCTTTGGGTACGCGGCCGAACAATACGAGCAAGATGCTAAAAATACACACACACTCATTCAGTGTCTGCGCATGTCTGTGTGTGTGTGTGTGTGTGTGTGTGTGTGTGTGTGTGTGTGTGTGTGTGTGTGTGTGTGTGTGTGTGTGTGTGTGTGTGTGTGTTTGTGCATGTGTGGTTTGCTGTGTTGGTAAGGAGGGAAGAGACACAAACAAACTTGTGGTCTGTCCTGGAGAATGGGGCAATTTCCTGGTACACACAGTGCAGTTAGACAAGTTAAGACAGAGAGAGAGAGAGAGAGAGAGAGAGAGAGAGAGAGAGAGAGAGAGAGAGAGAGAGAGAAAGAGAGAGAGAGAGAGATGATTTTCTTCATCTTCTCACTGCTTTTTACGTGAAGGGCGTGGGCTTCATAGATTGGAAAATAGTTGCTTTCATTTGCAGTTTTAATGGAAGTTTACCACAGATAGCTGCATGACAGAGTTTTTAAAAATAGCACCAAACAGCTGTATTGAACGTGACACAGAGCATAAAATGGCAGCAGGCACAAACAGAACTGTGAACGTTACATATTTGTTCAGGTGGGTAACTCCATAGACTGTGTATGAACAGTGGACGTAGTCGTCGTGACTACACCCATTTGGTTCGTGGACTGCCGGTATGAAGCCTTGAGTTCGGCGCCATCTTGGCTTTTCTACAACCGATGAATGGAAGTTACCGTATTTGGAATGCGGAGGAGGGACCTAGAGACGCCGTATATACGGCTCTGGTAGCAGTAGCGACCTGTCAATCACAAGTTAGCCCCACCCTTAAGCATACCCTGCTTTATGGTCTGTTTGACTCTAAATGGAGCATAATGTACTAAATGAACATCATGCTGTATTGAAGAAGACTTGAAACTAGAGATTGAGACCATAAACTCATGTTTACAATGTTTACTGAGGGAATAAATCAAGTGAGAGGTAGAATCATTTTAGACTAGACTTCTATACAACCAGACTTCTTTTAGCGACCAGAAGAGTCTCTCCCGCCTGGTCTGTAGAGAGAATACAAGTTTTAAAACTCTTCACTCGGCAGAACCGGAGGTTGCCGCCTGGGTAACTCTAGCGTTGTATTTTTCAGTTTTTTTAAAAATGCTAGCATGCTAGCTAGCAGCTCTGTGAGACTGTATTTGGGCATGACGGTGTTTTGAGCTAAATGCTAACGGATGTTTAGCAAACTATGCAAAAATCTGAAGATGTCCTGGTGACAGGCGTCTTCACAAAAGTGTATTGATGAGCTAATTAAACGGTCTATGACGTCATCGACAGGTGTTTGACCCCGGATGAGCAAAGGGGTTTTTGACATTTGGAACAGTTTGTTTGTCATGGCCTGTGTTAGTAAGGCCGGTAGTGTGACAATCGGAATGAGTCAATGTCTTTAACCCAATGGCAGAGGAATACAATCCTGCTTCAGGAAAAATCCACACAACACAATGACTTGACAAAATGGTCATTACCACCCGATAAACCACTAACAGCGTGCGACCGAAAGAGACTGGGCAGTGGTTTGAAACTGCTTCCAAACATCAATGCAGCCCCAATAAACAACAGCAGGAAACAATATATATTGGGAACGCGTCATTGTCAACGGCAATTCAGAGAACTGGTGCGTAGCAAATGGCTCCGGAGCGAGGCTATTCAGTTTCAAAGGGTCTTCTACAGGGTAAATCAGAAGAAAATCGCAACTGCTTACATGGAAAAGGCATTGGCCTGTCAAACAACAAAGTCTGACGATGTGATCGCACTCCAAGCTATTTCCTCATTCTTGCGTAGCTGCCGCCATATAATGCAAGAGCTCAAGTTCATGCATGAACTGGATATAAGAGTAAACATGAGAGCCACTATTTCAAAGTTGTCATTTAAAAGCAGAGAGCGACGGAGGAACGCGGCACATGGCGTAATGGAAACAACCAACCACAGAGCTCACTCGCTCATTGATCTGGTCACATTCATTGAGCAATGTGTCAGAATTCTCTCTGAACTTTTGGTGACATAGAGGATCCATCATCTGGTGTTACCGGGATGAAGGCTCTCAACAGGTTTAAATCCCAGCCCGGCAGCAGAGTAAAGGGAGATGTTGTCGCCACCGCAGTAACATCTATGGACTTGCCCGAAGGGAGCTAAGGAGCCAACATCGGATCTAGAGGGAAGGCCCACAAAAGCTGGACGCCTTTGTTGCGCTCGTAGTAACTCGCCGGAGGAGCGCAGACGGTTAAAGGGAAAGAAGCACAAGGAATGACTTTGCTTTCTGAACGGAATAAGAGTTCGCTTTGCAGGCTTATGTGTTGGTCACTCGGTCGGGATTGCTCGAGAAGCGCTTGGCTTGCGAAGTTTGCGGTCAAACATTTGGACACGCATACCATACTCTGGGTAAAGGTGAAGTCTGTAAAATGAAATGATATTTAAAAAAAAAACATGTCTTTCTGGATCCTGGTAGTTCAGCCATGAATGTCGACGAATGTCACTTTGGGACGTCCGCCTAACAACGGGCCTTACGACAGAGATCGTTCCCACCACCAGAAATGAACAGGTCCGATCCCAAACCTTTACATTTTGCTCACTCTAATCACTCGTGGAATAAAGACAGGCAGCGCTGTTTTTAAAGTAAAATGAAATTGGATAATCGCCCAGCAGGTAAAAGTGTGCTAAAGTGAAAGCAGGCAGTTTGCTGTTTGTTTTCTTCGAATGATAAGTGACACAGTTAAAGGCCGAACCTGTCTGCACGTGTACATTCAGCCCTGATGTAATTGGCCGGCAAAGAACAACGTTATCATTCTGCCATCTCAAAGGACTCATTCCACACGCACACACACACACACACACACACACACACACACACACACACACACACACAGAACCGCGTGGATGAAAGCCGTACATTTCATAAATTGCTTGGGCTATACTGAACCTGCCATAAATTAACGGTGCGTTTCCTATATTTAGTTTGGAGCCGGGCCAAAATGTTCTCACAGCCTGCATGTCTGACTTCTTCATAACGTGTCATTGGTTAAGGTTCGGGCCGCGGATCAGCCATGCATGTTCTCACACAAACACGCACACATGCACAAGTCATTAATGTGAGACCCCCACTAAAACACTTAAACCCTTACAGATTACTCCGAGGGTAAGCCCTCTGATGATTTTCATTTGAAGTGCGGAGAGCCCGTTTCAGTGCAGCACATTTAAAATATTTTTAAAGCTTAATTGACCACGAACGTGACTTAAGAGTTTTCTTTCTATCTGTGCTTGACTGTTTTTTAGGGTTTCCCCCCCGCCCCCCCCCCCCCCCCCTGGAACAAAGGAGGCTTGTGTGTCTGCAAAGTCTCCGGATTATGATTAACTCTTTGATTGCTGCGGCTATTTTTGGAGGAGATGGAGGAGTGGGAATAAGGGGGGGGGGGGGGGGCAACGAAAAAAGAGAGGAGGTGATGGTGGGGTAGTGGGTGAGAGGGTGACTAGGAGACAAGGAGGTGATGGGATGCAAAGTGAGTGACAGCTCTTCCTCGTCGGGTGACAAACATCTCAACGGTGTGTGTGTGTGTGTGTGTGTGTGTGTGTGTGTGTGTGTGTGTGTGTGTGTGTGTGTGTGTGTGTGTGTGTGTGTGTGTGTGTGGCATCATGACAGGGTTTCACACCCTCTAGGTAACCTGAAACTTGTTTTTAGGTGTAGATCTTCTGCATGCTGGTGTAAGATTAACCCTACAGCGACTTTGAAACCAGTCTTAAACAGCACAGTGGTTGTAAGCTGATACAGTGCAGACAAGATTCATGGAAATACCCTAAATCCTCGCTAATTTCATCCTGTGAACGGGATCTAGTGTAATTTGTCTGCCGTTCTGCCAGAACACTAGAATGTATAGAAAAAAAAGGTTTTACTGCACATAGGTTTGTCTGCTGCATCGGTTTAGCTGAGCAGGTAAAGAGGAGTGTTTTGCACTGAAGCAGCAGTGAACCGGCCAGAGATCAGAGACAGTTCTTTGAATAAGTGAGTGGTGATCTTACGGGGCTACATCTTCCTACAGCTTCACACCATGCTGCCTTCAGGTGCACGGCATAAATGCCAGAAATACAAAAGTTGCACACTGGAGGGTGTTCTCATCCAGCGTTCGAAGCTATACCCACGAAAAGTAACGTAGGTTTTCCCACTGAATCAAGAATCGTATGTAAGTCGCGTAGTCATGAATCAGAAAGTATGAAGACTGCGAGAGACACGAACGGAGCGGACGTGGGTCAAACAAAAAAAATATCTTTCCTCCAGGTGAACGCTGTTCGATCGCCGTGTGAAACGAGAAGTCGATATTGATTTATTTGTCACTTATGTAGTTATTTTAATCCAAACGACTTCAAATCTAACTGAGTCGTTTCCTGTGAAGACGGAAGTTTATTTTGAAAAGACTAACGACATGTACTTCTGACTTTTGTAGAAAAATGCACAAAAACTTTTCCTAAGATATTACATGATCCGCTGTATGAGGATACATACATGGATGCATACTGACAATGTGGATAATGGACACAACTGATGTTGAAGACAATACGCATTTTGTCATTCTGGGTCATATTTCCATTGCTGTTAGATCACTGTTGACTTCTGCAAGCTAGAGATCCTGGTTTGTCAAATCAAGTCATTTTAAGACATATAAACAGTTGACAGTGACAAATATCTTTTCGGTGACACGGTAATAGGGATGCGCCAAAATCCAAATTCAGTCCCGATATCGATACCTGGGCTTTGGGTATCAGCCGATCCTCAGTGTGTAAAATACATGGGGGTCTCGGGGGGGGGGGGGGGGGGGGGGGGGGTCAGAGTCTGGGAGACAAGTCAGATGAAGAGAAGATCATTGTTTACTTTGAACAGATGATGAGATGTGATTTGTCATGGAGGGCCGTCTGCCCTGAGCAGCAGCAAGATAAATCCCCCCCCCCCCCATCTTTACAATGTTTACTGAGGTAATGAATCAAGTGAGAAGTAGGGTCATCTTCTCATAGACTTCTATACAACCGGACTTCGTTTCGCCCCCCTGCTGGTCAGTAGCGATAATGCAAGTTTTAAGACACTTCCTCATTGGCATCACTCGGCAGAAGCGGAGGTTTCCGCCTGTCTATAACTGCAAGTCAGACAATAAGCCGTGGAGGAACGACCTTTAAGACATTTGCTACAAATAACTGAATCAGTCACTTATAATAATGCCCTGTAAACAGTTTTTAATCTGTGTTCGCTACAATGTTCATTTTTCTTTTTCCCTGATCACCAATTTCCCTATTTCCATTTTTTGTTTTTCTTTTGTATTGTTGGTAATATAACTATTCATAGATTTGTGGGACATCACTGTGGCGTACATATTCTGACAGCCCAATTTGTCCTGAAAAAGGAGACGTAAATAACGTGACCGTGCCATACGGTGTTACGGTTCCTCATGCATTATTACAAAAGGAGTCAGTCTCGCCAAAAATATAAATAAAGGTATGAAAGCTACAATGTTATTTTTTTTATCTTAAGTTTTAGAAAAGTCCACGGAGAATAAATGGAGCGTACGGAAATGAGAATAACTTCAAAACTTAAAAGAATTTTAAGTGTGTGGAGTGTCTAGTTTAAACATTGTAAGAAGAGATGCATTTTGAAATGTGAGCTCCGGAGGGTTTAATGGATCTCAAAAAACTATTATTATTTTTGCATACTTTGTTACATATTAAGATAAAAAAAAAAATGCACCCCACCTCCCACCTTTGAAATCAAAATCGCCCCCGAGTCAACCACCGCACAAAAAAAACCCCGGCTGGTTCAACCTCTCAGGCTTTTTCACCGCCGAGGGAGCCGAGCTCTCCCAACCCCGAGGCTGACTTATGTTTTATGAGCTCATATCGCGGCTGCAGCACGTCTGCATTAGCGCGCTCAGAGCGGGAGGGACGTACGCCTCGAAAACGGATTCCGCTCTCATAAAGGTACAGATTTGTCTGATTCTTTTTCATAGGCTCGGCCTTTGAACGGCGGCGTGTGCAATAAACTCTGAACCCCCGACACAATTTCCTGTCCCCCACTGGAAGACGCTTCGTGATTGGGAGATGAGAGCGGAGTTAAAGGTGTACACACTCTCGCGGACATACAGTTTATCTCTTATATATATATATATATATTTATGTATGAACACCCACATCTACCTACGCATGCCTGTAATATAGACTGACTCCATGCGCTACAGGGCCCAGAGGAATCCAGATAAGGTCTGAGTGTGGAGGCAGGTTAAATAAATGTATACAATGCTCTTTTAAGCTATTAACAGTCTTATAGATGTGGAATATTGAGAAGAATAGTTTGAAACACTGGGGAAACTGCTTATTCCCTTTCTTGCCAAGATATACAGTATAAGAAGATCGATGCCTCTCTCCATCATGAGAGTGGTATCCATCTCCTCGTCTAATTCTCCAGGACCGTAAATAAAGACAATGCGGGCAGTGCAGTTGCACTGGGGCCCCCCTGGGGTGGGGGCCTCAGATAAAACGCTTGTGTTCAAAGAAGGTCTCACGTTAAATTAAAAGCGCTACGGTTGTTGAATAGAGTACTGCAGGGATATGTTTGTAGGCCAACCCCAGAAGTTAGCATCCCACT
>NW_027176263.1:15625362-15752862 GCF_023349555.1 Cebidichthys violaceus
CAAGAATGAACTTCCATGATCAACTGTCAGTGTTGTCTGTACATCATCTGTTTTAAGACGCATTCTCCCATAAATATCTACATGAAATGGTTTAAACATCCAACTGCTATGGACTCCACCTCTCCCCATCTTCTTTACAGTTGTGGAGAGACCTGGTCTTCTGCCCTCAGGTTATAAATTTGGACAGCGAGGGGAGGGGTGTAAAAAAGAAAAAGGAAAAAGGTGAGGTCAGTCTTTACGAGACTCGACTGTATTGACTGTAGAACACATGGTGATCGTGGGGGGGGGGGGATTCTGTCACATACACCTAAATTTAAGCCATTCCCAGAGGCCAGGCCAAACAAAGCCTCAGGAAAAGGCCCCCGCTCTGGTACGGTGGGCCGGCCCAGCGCTGCTAGTCTGAAAAACAACAGGAAACACATGTGGAGGACTCGATGCAGGGAGGGGACGGCGGGCCCCGCAGAGCAGCCAGGAACCAGGATCCCGGGACCGAGACCCCACCTGACCCCGCCGGTTCCCACTGACACTTCCTTATCCGCTACATTGGGGCAAAAGGTCGAGGGCAGAGGGACGAGCGGCAGATGTCAGTGCTGAGCTCAGCTACAGGAAGCAGCCTGGGCACAGAGCGGGGGATAAGGGGGGGGGGGGGGGGAGGACGTGATGGATTTAATTCCATGAGGTTGTCATGCCAACACAAAGTAAACACACAGCCTCCGCTCCGGCAAAAAGCTATTCCTGTCTCAATATTTCTTGATATTTACAATCAAAGATAACAGTTACACCAGCCGGCTGGGATTAAAGAGCAACACCTGTGTGTCACGTTGGGACGTCGAGGTGGACGAGGGTCACGCGGCCATGTTTGTTTTGGGAACGAGGCCTCGCGTTGCAGATGGCGGGATTACCGAAAGACTGGAGGCAGAGGCTGAGAATGGGGTGTCGGCTGAGATGTGTATGAAGCCCTGTCTTCCTCCAGGCTCACACACAAGAGATGGATCACTGAAACGCACCCGACGCCCCTCATCATCGTCATCCTCACCGTCGTCTTTTTCTTTTCATGTGCTTCTCTTCTGTACTCTCTCGTCTTTCCCCAGCGGGTCAGGCAGAGAGAAGAAGAAGAAGGGTCGAGTTTAGTCTGAGTCTGGGAAACTTTAATCTCCCACTATTCCAGATGCTCCTCGCACAGCCAACGTCAATGTTTAGTGCCGACACAGTGAGCGGCGCCAGCCGACGGATCGGGTTCTAAAACTGGTGAACGTTAATGAAATAAAACCACAAGAAAACAAAGCATAAAACTTGTTTGTTGTCTTTACATGTTCGCTTATGTCTTAACTTCTGCACACATGCCATCAATTCTTTGAATCTGACTTGTTTTATTTATGTACTTTCGCATCATCCATGTTTTCACTGATTTCTTTATTTGAGTACGTTTTAACGTATGTAATCTCCCCCACACTACACTCTCTTTAAACAGGTCTGAGTCGATAGAAATGTACAGCAGATACACTTAAACTTCAATTATGACTTAGAACGTTCAAATATGACGGTTTACCAGTAGTGGCAAGCGGTTGATTGAATCACGTCGCGGCTTTTTTCCACTTCACTAGGAGTGTTCATCACAGCTTCTGCCCTTTTTTTTTCCCCGCTGTGCAGCTTTGGGGTCGTGTTCCTGAATCTACATGTCAGCATTGCTCCGGTGCTTAATCAAAGTTCAAGGTGAGGTTCATTTCGTTAACGAAAACGATGACCGAACGTGTTCGTCGACGATGTGAGATGGCGCCGACGTCATTGAACACTAACTGTGATTTTAAAAACATACGGTATTTTTGATGAAAAGTACGAGACTGAAACATAAACTTTACCAAAGTCTCTCTATATATATATTTGATGAAATGCAGGAGTTCCGTGTGTCGCACGCGCCATTTTCGTATCCTGTGTCGACTCGGAGCGACTTACTTAACTAGGTTAAAGTTATCAATGACAAAAAAAGGGGGGCTTGGTTTTTGGTGATGTCGGGTGATAACTTTGCGAGACTAGATTGACCACAAGGTTGGCAGCTCAATCCCCTGCTCCTAAAATGACTAGGATGGTCTAAATGCAGGCAAATATCATGTGCAGTATTTAGCTGTTCGTACATGACGAATCTAATATAATGACTAAAATGGTTTTCATTGACTTTCACTGAACCTAAATAGATTTCTTTGACTAAGACAAGACTCAAATTCCCCAGACTTTTTTGTCAACTGAATAAAACAGGATGAGGTTGGACTAAATATGATTAAAGATTACTAACAAGGACATTTGAAACATGGCCAAGACCAGATTAAAACAAATAGGCGCTGAATAAAACTGGCTAATGTGTTTATCTTTGAACGATCAATCATAACTCATCTTCACTGACACCATTGTGTTAACTGACATTTTAACGCTAGCCTATCATGCAGTGACTCATGTATTCATCTTAAATAACCTCTTGTTTGCGATGTTCCTTTCTCCCTGTGATGAATCCCACCGCAGTATTTCACCACCGCATTCACCCAGTTTACCCCCGCAGGACCGTAAAAGCTTCATCTCATCTGTAATGCTATGCTGTTAGCACATTTGAAGTCTCCCCTCACGTAGACTTCTGTGCGTCATGTGTGCTGACTGACTGAATCGTGCGTCAGCGACCCCGAGTCTTGCAGCACTCCTCATGGTCTTTATTTCCCAGGGCCTAACGGCGTTGTCTCCTGTTGGAACACGGCGGAGCGACCCCGCAGCCGAGACTGGAGCCAACGTCTGAGGAGACGGAGGCGAGATCCCCGACGTGCCGGGACGAACCTGCAGGAAAGGGCGAGGAATGCGATCTGGTAACGCGCGGACGAACCAACTCCAAACCTGCAACATGTACCTACAAGCTCTCCGCCAATCGACGCAGGGAAGCCGTCGATTCCTTGAGCGCTGTTTATCGAAGAAAGAAAATCAGTCACTTAGACGCGTGTTTAAACCGTGGGATTCGAGGGGCGTCTCTTTCGAGATTAAACGAGGGTTTGGATGAATTTTTCTCTCTCGCTTCGCTCTCCATCCTCATTCGGCACGGAGCTCACTGGCGGAGCCATTCCGACGATAATGAAAATAAATACAGGCCTTGGGAATCTGCGTCCATTCCAAGAGCCAGTCATCTATGAAGCGACCTCATTCTTATATAAGAGTCCCTATTTGGATTGGGTTCACATCACAGTTTATTTGACTTGATTTCCCTAAATAGGGTCCTGATTGGGTTGCATAAGGGCCCTGGGTCCTCGGTGGAAAGGTGGTGGTGGTAGTGGTGGGTTGGGGGGGGGGGGGGGGGGGGGGGGGGGGGGGGGGGGGGGGGGGGGGGGGGGGGGGGGGGGGGGGGGTATGGGACAAGTAGAGGAGGGAAAGGGGTAATCAGGAGGAAAAAGAGAGTGAAAGAATAATTAGCAGGGTGTGTCATGTTTAGGTTTCAGAGCTGAGAACCAGCAGCAGTGGAGGACAAATCATCATAGTCATCATTCCTCCTGATGCGGTTAATGCGCATTTGAATTTTTTTTTTTTTTTTATAAGCCATGTTGCAGCGTAAAAAAGAAATTCCACGCCATGGCCGACTGATCGCATGCTTTACACAACAGTCCTGTTTAAAAGCTGTCCCATGTTTGAAGGTTGACGCATCGGCAAGTTTCTGAGAAATAAAACTACAGCTGGCCAATTATGTAACTGGCAACATTTACATTTTTTTGTACAGCTTGACGTTGTCATTCTCGAAGTCACTGAGAGGGTTTCTAAGACGACATTTCTAAAACGATCTCCGTCCACACTAAGCAAGCCTGAAAACGAACATCACGTGACTCTTCGCATACACTGGGCATGCGGGGGTGCCGGTGTAAACAGGAAGTAGATTGGTTGCTTCGTTTAAAAAAATACGACATAATATAGTAGACTTTAATAATGAACGGTCATGCTTGATACTTAAGATCTTCCTCTAAAATCTTCCTCTATAAACTCAAACAGACAAATTTCATGGAAAGTTTTATCAGTTTGATTTTTCAGACTTCGTTACAAGGCTGCCTGTCTCTCTCTCTCTCTCTCTCTCTCACACATCAAATTTATTTTAAAATCATCACGGGTGTCTGCGTCATCGTTTCTCCAGAGTTTTGGAACGTATGCGTCCTCGAGAGCGTTTTTTGAAACGTATCCATTTTTGGTGCTCTCAAACTCCGGCGTAGTAAAAAAGTCCCTTCTGATTCCTTATAAGCTCATCTGGTTCTTCTCTACCGAAACAAGACCACCATTTCAGTGTTACAACCAAATTTCAGCCAAAAATTCAATTTTTTCGCACAGTGTTTCAGGTTGAAAGAGCCTGTGAACCAATGATGAGCTCCATCAGCACTTAAATCTTTCAAAATAAAACAGTTGAATGCAAGAGTTGAATTGGACTCTTGAATCTTAGACAAGCATGTCCAGGAATTTAGCAAAATCTGACTCACGGTTCCTTCTAATGGTTTTTAGAGCAGCATAATAACCCACCGTCTGCTTTCGCGAGACCGTTTATGTTTTATGGATGTTATCCGTTTAGCTATTCCATAGTGCATCTGCACCTGAGTGAAGTATAATATCTTAAACAAGCTTCTCGTGGCAAACCTCTTACAGGAAATGACAAGAAACTGGAGCCTTGAGATATTTGGCCCCGGAACCGTTGCGGCCGATCCATCCAAAATAAATTTGGAGCCTCAGCTGAGTGGAATAAAACAGAAGTAGTCGGATTATTTTCTCAGAGAGACTTCTGAGAGGTCGGGGAGAGATTCCACCCACCGCAGACACAACAACTGCACGTTTCACACGGGGCGACCTCACGACCCCGAGAAGCACCATCGCCATGCGAAAACCCAGGCGTGACCGCGTCTCTTAACACACTCAGACAGGTGTGTGTGTGTGTGTAATGGGGGGGGGGGGTTAGAGTGTGAGAATCTCTGCTAGTGTGATAACAATGGTGAGAGATCGCTAACACCCCCCCCCCCCCCCCCAGGCTTAACATATAGCTTCCAAGGTCAAGCGTTTTTTTTCCTCTCCCACGCGTCTCGTCTGGTGAATGACCCTCTGTGCTGCGAGGCGGTCCGGCCAGCGGCGGTCCGTCCGGATGCCGACGCGATTACCGCGGGGATATTGCGGCTGGATTCCCGTGCGGGCCCGCCTTGACATTTCAGGATTAGTCACGACGGCTGATACCATGAGGGCCTGTTAATGCCACAATCAATGGACGGTACTGTCTGTCCCTTCCGCCCACTCATATTTGAGGAATTCTCTCTTCCTTTCTGTCTGTCTGTTGCGGTTCCCCTCTGCTCGTCCGTGATCGGGTTGCGAGTCCGCTTACTTTCAATTTAGCTCTAAAACTGTGAATCAGACATTCTAGCAAACATCTCGCCAGAGTTCGTCCTTCCTGTCGGACCCAGAGTATTTCTCTGTAGCTAAGTAAGCAGTAGGTTCAAATACAGCTTGGAGCACTAATCCTCTGGGATTCTCTGCATAGAGATGGGAGGCGATGGACAGTGAGAACTATGTGGACTGTGAGATCCACCTCTAAGCCCTGGTGATTGCGGGATAAGACGAAGGTCTGCTGAAGCGTCTCAGTGAAGTGAGAGGAAGCATGTATCTCCCCCCCCCCCCACAAAAATAAAAAAAACCTCATCTTCTCCCTTTCTTAACATCTGCAGCCACTCACACTTTCCATGTTCTGGCTTGATGAGCCAACAACACATGTCGGGCGCACACACACACACACACACACAGTGAATCGGAGGCGACAGAGCTGGTGTGTGTGTGTGTGTGTGTGTGTGTGGGTGTGTGTGTGTGTGTGTGTGTGTGTTTGTGTACATTTGAGGCAGGGGAGAGATGTTCTTGGCCGAGGCACAATCCGGAATGAGACGTCTTTCTCTGCCAAGGACAAGTTTAACTCCATTCTGCTTATTTTTGGCAGCGGTGGCCCCCCGAGAAAATCACAGCGTTGCTTTATTGCCGATTGCTGAGAAGCTACCACGGGCTGCAGGCCCAGCTCCTCTCCGCTCACTACGTCAACAAGACTCCGTGCTGTGCGGGGGTCAGGGGTCACGCGGCTGTGCGGCTCCAGTGCCGGTGGAGGGGCACGGAGAGAGAAGAGCGGCGGTTGCGGACTGAAAAAACTATTTATCAAATGTTTAGAGAAAAAAAAAAAAGAAGTGAGACAGCTGCTCTGTTTCTCTCAGTCACAGGCCGGAGAGGAATGTAAAGTAATACTAGACAATGATTTAAGGAGGATCCTGACAGACAGAGAAAATCACAACGTTTTTCAAGGTTTTCATAGAAGCTTTCATTGACTATTGCAACAACCTGTTCTCACTCCTAACTCGTCAAATACTGACACTTGGTCGGAGGCCCTCATTGTCTGATACATTGTCTGGCAGCCTGTATGAGAAGCACTGGGTGTTACATTAACTACAATGTAGACCCATCCGCATCAGTATGAGGCGGTCAGAGCTACCAGTATAAAGAATGAGTTGGATGAAGTTGGAAGTTAGGACTTTCACGCAGGAGACTGTTGTTCGTGTCCATGAGAAACCAAGTCAATAATGAATTATTTTACCATCGATTTGTTACCTTAAGTACGGACTTTACTACCACCAGAAAAATTCAATCAATCGCAAAAAAAACCTTAAAAAGATAACAAAAACAACTACAAAGATACTCGAAATGACCACAAATTGACCCAAAACAACTACAAAGAGACACAAAATGACCACAAATTGACCCACAACAACTACAAAGAGACACAAAATGAACACAAAGTGACCCACAACAACTACAAAGAGACACAAAATGACCACAAAGTGACCCACAACAACTACAAAGAGACACAAAATGAACACAAATTGACCCACAACAACTACAAAGAGACACAAAATGAACACAAAGTGACCCACAACAACTACAAAGAGACACAAAATGAACACAAAGTGACCCACAACAACTACAAAGAGACACAAAATGACCACAAAGTGACCCACAACAACTACAAAGAGACACAAAATGACCACAAAGTGACCCACAACAACTACAAAGAGACACAAAATGACCACAAAGTGACCCAAAACAAATTCAAAGAGACACAAAATGACCACAAAGAGACACAAAACAACAACAAAAAAAGAGGCTTAGCAGCAATAAAGTCTTTCGCATGTCTGTGCTCAGGAGCCCATTGCCTCATGGTCCTTCCCTGACACGGCCAAAACTGACGCTAGATTGGTAACCAGAGCATCACAGTTTGAAGCGTAGGGCCACCGATCAAACGTCTGTATGTGACAAGTTGGATGGGAGAATGTATTGAAATGCAAATGCCCCTGTAGGTGGTTAACATATTTATTGTTGGTAGTGGTCCTCTGGCCAAACATGTATTTCCTATCGTAAAAGTAAATGTATGCACTGTTACTGGTTCTTTGCCGTGTTATGTAAGGCATCGAGCAAGTTCCGACTGTCTTGTTCACAGTTTAGGGTCCCAGGTTGAGGGGGTTTAAGGGGTTGGTGTCTCTACAGTGATTAGAGTTACATTACATGAGGATTAGTCAGGGGATCATGCGTGGGGGGGGGGGGGGGGGGGGTGCACTAAAGACAGCTGTGGTGCGTACGGTGGTCTGGCGTTCCTGGGAACCGAGGGTCGAACTCACGGCGACAAAGAACCAAACAGACAATCACGTCATTTAAAGTGTGAGAAAAGCCTAAACCAGCTTCCAGCTCCGAAGCGGTGTTTTGTCTGGGACGGAGACATGTGGTGGGCAGGCGGCGGAGGCCATGTATTGGCTCTGAACTTCCCTCGGCGGAAGAGTCTGCAATGTCACCGCTACGATTCATGCAAAGCTGTAACCAGACCTGCTCCCTGGGGAGAGCTGGGCAACCGCCGCCGCAGTGTGTGTCGCCGTGTGTTTGTATGTGTGGTATGTGTGTATGTGTGTGTGTGTGTGTTTGTGTGTGTGTGTGTGTGTGTGTGTGTGTGCGTGTAAATGTGATGAGGACCGTGAGAAAGTCTAGCGGAACCCCAGAGGTTCAGACGTGCCGACCAGAGGGGTAAGAAACACAGCGGGCCGAGACTTCACTACACTTCATAACGTTCAAATCGAGAAGTCACACTGACCAGACCTGCCGGTGAGTTCTGTGTTGTAAAAGCCAAAGCATTTTTTTTTCCCATATGTAAGACTCCACCTATGAAAACAACTTGAGCATGAAGTTGTTCAGGTTTTTTTTTTTTTTTTTTTTTTTCTTCTCAGAAGGAGTTAAGGGGCCCCTTCAATTTTACCAACAGAATCCGTCTTGGTTTTGGAGGTTAAGAGGAGACACCACCAGCAAAAACATCGTTTTTCATGCTCGGGTCGATTCCGGGCTATTTTGCCTCCATAACACGCCGTGATGAAAAACGTCCAAAAAAAACACATTTAGATGTTTATTTGAATACTCTGTCTTGTGTTTTTGCTTCTGGAAAGGCTTAATGAGCAACGTTATGTCCCGGTGTATTCCATCATAGCTCCATTCACGCTGCTAATGAAGTGGCCCAGAGTTTGACGGGCCTGCTTGAGGTTGCTGAGCTCTGATTGGACAATCACTTTCCAGGTGAGGGGTCATCCGCAGGTTTTACAGCCGTTGCAGAGCCGTTATTGAACAGGGGTTGCTTTTCTTTTGTCCGTCCTCTGTGCTACTCGGAACACTATTTCAGGTCGCAACTTCAACATTATGGAACTTCAGGTCCTCAAATCATAACAATCACACACACACACACACACACACACACACACACACACAAACGAGATGGCAAGTCTGATACACAGCTGATTGAGAGGAAGGATGAATAACAGCCCTGTGTTTGACGTCACCGCGTCGGCCCTGAAAAGGGCCAAATAGGCCTCCATTCATAATCGCTCATCACAGATCCGTCGCCTGGCGACAGCAACAAAAACACAACTGTTGCGGAACAAATTAGTCGATGTGATTCAGTGAAAATTCATAAAAGAGGACATGAAGCCCTGGATGGCGAAGGTTTGAGTCATGAGTGTCGTCATGCTGCACTGAAGAGCTCCGATACAATGCACGGACACAGAAGTGGTCTCATTAGGACACTGAATGAATCCACCAGACACATGCTTGAATATGGATTTGCCACTTTTTCACACACTCTCTGTCTCCCTCTCTCTCACACACACACACACACACACACACACACACATCTCTGTTTACCATCTTTACAACTCCATGTGGATGAAATCCCTTTATTAGTGGCCAGTAGCCCGCTGGCTGGCTGTAAACCTGGCAGCGTCTCCCCCTGGCCCCAGAGAGGGCGGCGAGCCATCCTTAAATGTGATGATTGTTGCTCTGCGTTTTCCCCCTGCGCTGCGTAAAAAAAATAAATAAAAAAAAAGACCCCCCCCTCCCTCCCACCCTCAGCATCCCCAACACGGCTCCCGCGGCAGAGCCGTCCGGCGAGCTCCAGTCGGCCGCACTTAACCGCAATCTCGGCGACGTTACTGGGAATTCAATAAGAATAACAGTCGCCCAATCTTTCACCCAAATTATAGGGTTGAGCAGATCGAGGGCCAGGAGGAGTGCGGGTCTTGAGGAGTAAAAACACGGGGGGGGGGGGGGGGGGGGGTACAGGCTGAGCCCTGATTTATGGCCACAAACTGACCACTAATGGACCGAACTCACACTCCTCTATGATTTGTGAGGGGGGGGGGGGGGGGGTCACTCTCTGTCCCCGCTCTGAATCCAAGAACCTCGCAACCCGACCGTTTATCATTCGGCTACTTCCTCTGTCCGCTAGAACGCTGTTTTTTTTTGTCAAATCCTCTCGCCGCTCGTTTTGGGGATCATGATTCCCCCCCCCCTCGTTCATGATCCCCAAAACGAGCGGCGAGATGCTTCATGGCCCGTGAAAACACGGGTACTTACATTCACAGCGTCGCACATCTGTGTGATGTGACTTTTTTTTTTTTTTCTTTCTTCCTCAAAGTGAAATTAGCGTTCAGCAGCCTCCAAACCCTCTGAAAAGAATCAAACTAAAGAGGGGATGTTGTAAAGTCACACTCGTGTATGTTCAGGGGGCTGTGCGTGGGGTCCGACTCGTGCGTGAGCTGGATTTGGGCTGATGCGGGACTCACTAGAGATGTGTGATCTGGGTCACGTTTTGATAGCTTTGGACATCATTTCTGGCAGTACGGATGACTTTGCACTCACGAAGTAATTGCTGCAGATCTGGGAACAAGCAACGTAGCAAAAGTCCAACAACAACATCTTCTCTCCATTTCAGTCTTGTCAATCATCTGTAAAGCACTTTGAACTGCATTTGATTTGAAAAGTGCAATATCAATACAACTTGATTGATTGATTGATTGATTGATTGATTGATTGATTGGGGAGGATAAGGACAAGCCAACCTCTATTTCAAGATAAGAAACGGACTGTGAGCATGCGATAAATATTGGTGATAAGCCCTCATTGCTTGTATTTTGTAATTGCCCCATATAACTTCTTTTTATGGAAGGCAGTGTTGTTGGAAAGACTTTACAAATAAGATGCCAAAAAACGCCAAACTCCGCCCACTTCTTATATACAGGCTGTGCCCTGATCGGAATAAGCACCTGGAGGATATTGGTCTTAAACTTGTTGTGAGTTTAAACCGCTTCGCTCTTCGGGGATGAGGATTAACAAGACTGTGGCCGACTCATCTATAGCGCTGGGTCTCATCCAGAGGCCCGGCGTCCCCATGTGGGACGCCCAGCGGGACACAGCGGCTGGGCGGGGGCCTTGAACACGAGGCTTGACAGAATCAAAATGACCACAGCTCAATTGGGAGACATAACAGATAACGGTTGGACCCAGGAGTGGTTGGGGCAGCCAGTGGTCATAACAATGAAAAATGATAAGGAAAGGAGATGATAGGGTTATGTGTTTGAAAAGCTATAAGAACTAAAATGAAAGCATGCAATAAATATAAGACATTACTACTCCACTGCAAGCCATTCAGTTTGCTCTCCTCCTCCCCCTCCCCCCGTTTGACCAGAAGCCAACGACTCCAGCTGTTTCTAATTTTTCTTGTGCAGCCCTTCGAATCCTCCACCCATCGTCTCCTTCAGTCTTTCCTCCATCCTCACCCCCTCCATCCAACCATCCAGCCCCCCCTCCCCCTCCTCCACACCGAAGCCTCTCAGAGCCTACCTGACGTCCACGTCTCACACACACACACACACACACACACACACACACACACACACACACACACATATGCACACAAAGGAAGGGTTGAGGAACTCAGCACACATATTGGTCTTTGCCGGTGTTGGAGGTCGGAGGTGATTTGGATTGGCTCCTGCCCTGCGAACACAATACCACTCCTCCAAAAATGTGTAATTCTTCCCAAACATCATATTCTGTGTTTTCAGTTAAAAGCTACTGTGAGGGACTTTAAAGTGGATATAAAACGGCCTCAATTTCATACTTACCAACGTAAGTAAACGAGTATAGTTATTCTTAACGCTCGTCATCGGTGCAACCGGGTCGAATTTGGCGCAAAGTCAGACAAAATCATCCAGGTTCACCAGAAACTCCTTCAGCTCAGACCGGTGGTGGGATCCCGGCAGCAACCAGTCCGTCGCAGACAGACCCAGATCCGGCTTCGCTCCTGGCAGCAGCGTCCCCCTTCCCTTTTGCGGCCAGGAGCAGAGCTTCGCCTCTCTGCTCCGGCGTTCCCCGCTGGGAGCCAACACCGACGCCACGCCGCTGGAGGCCCAGGCCGTGTTGCTGGAGCCCCGCTGGAGAGAAGGGAGGCGCGGGAGAACCAGAACCAGGACTGAGCGGGGAAGACTGTCAGAACACCTGCTGCAGTAAAATGAGAGGTTTTCTAAAGGGACTCTGGCGCTCGGAAACGCATCCAAAGGGGCCGCCGAAATCGACACAAAATATAAGTACCTGGAACAGGCTTTTTATTTATGAATTTGTTTGTGTGTTTTCATGTTTTCTCAATCTCAAAGAGAGGCTTGTCTTTTCAAACCCACGAGAGCACAGGTGGGGAACTCTCTCTGCCCAAGGTGTAGCGTTGTGAGGGTCACACTCAAACACACATAAACCGTCCAATTAGGTCCTGACATTCTCTGCGTGTTTCTCCATTTTTTTTCTCCATATCACTCACTGACTTGACCTCAAATACCATCAATTCTATCAAAATATTTTCCTTTTCTTTTTTCACAGAGATGATGGAAAGATTCCTGAAATCTCAGCCTGTCAAAATAAGTCACATATTTACTCAAATCGGGGTCCGTCATCCACCAAATATTACGTTTTTCTTTTTTTTTCTTTTGTTTCTTTCACTTCATTCATGCATGCGTGATCTCTCTCCGTCTCACACACACAAACACAATCACAAAAAGCATCTTTGTTCTTGCCCTATCTGGAGAGGGCGAAAGATAAACAAGCATTCTTCAGGGGGAGATGAAAGAGGGCTGGAGAGATTGTGAGGGAGGAGGAGAAACTAGGGAGGGAGGTGATGATAAGATCTGACCCTAATTATGTGGGTGAGATAGAGCCTCATATTGGAAGGGGGAGGGGGGGGGGGGCCTTTTCCTACAGAAACAAATGTCCTGGTAGGCTTTCAGATGATTTATTTTTACAGTTGTTCATCAGGATAGGGGCATCACAGAAATTCATTTAAAATCTGAAGCCTTCCACAAGAAGCTGTGTGGCCAGCAAACAGCTGGGTGTTTATATCAGGCCATGTATTTCATTAAATATATTAGTTTGATCATTTTGGTAAAAAAAAAAAAAAATGAATAGAATTCTGATTTTGCTTGATTTCTTGAGGGGAGGTAGACGTGGAAACCAACTGCACATCTGTATGCAAATATAAAGCTGGAGCCATGCAGACGATTGACTGAGCTCGAACAGGAGGAAACCCTTCAGGAAGTAAAACATCGCTTCCAACCAGTTCTTTAAAAGCTCACTAAAGGACACGGCGTTCCTTAGAAAGAACGTTTTTGTCGAGTTGACCGCTAGCATGCTAGGCAGCAGATAAATGATCGATTTCCATCCGTCCATCTTAAAAAGATGCTCTTATTAATGGCTTGTATCAGGAAACATTTGCAAATGATCTATTGTCCACTGGTTAAGCCATTAGTTATAACTCACGAACAGTTTATAAAGGGCGTTCCATTAGGAAGTGATTCCCAGTTTTTACGAATGGAACCCATATTGTTTGGGACAGAGGAGCAGTTGGACAGGTTTTCATAAACTCACAAAGACTCATCATATTTAAAGCTGCATTCGTTGTTTTTAGCTCTTTAGCTGCTAAATGCTCCACTAGCTAGTCGCTCACTCTGTCTGTCTGTCGTCTCTAGTATTGAAAGGGGCTATATGAGTTATTGTTTCAAGGGTTTGAAACGAAGGGTTTCAGATCTTTCTAATGGAGATAACTGCATCTGCAACTCACTTCAGCGACCGTGCTCATCAGTATCAGTCACGTCTTGATTTGTAACACTTGGCTCTGGAAAGGGGAAAAAAAAAAACGTGCGGTACGGCTGCTATTAACATGCCACAACCCAAGGCCTCGTAAATCACACAAGGGACAATCCCTTACTGTAAAACACTCCAAGGCACACTGTAAAATGAAGGGGGGGGGGGTTTGGATGGTGTGTGTGTGTGTGTGTGTGTGTGTGTGTGTGTGTGTGTGTGTTGGGCTGGGCTTGGGGGGGGGGGGGGGGGGGGGTCAACGTAAGAAAGCGGATGGTGATAAGACTGAAATTACTCAGCAGTGTGTTTACTTTAGGAGTCAGTCAGTGGTGCTGGTTGTAGTCCAGACCAGCTGAGAGTTGTCTGCAAAATGAGCGATCAGGGAGGAAGATGTGTGTGTGTGTGTGTGTGTGTGTGTGTGTGTGTGTGTGTATGTGTGTGTGTGTGTGTCCATGTTCATTCCCCTACCGTGAGCGCCGTACAAAAGGTCAATAGGCTAAAGAAGCTAGTAGCTTGCATCATATACAATAAAGGCAGGAATGCTCTCAATCCGGCTGGATCTTTCCCTACGTCTGTCTCTCTCCATCTTGGTTTCTCTCTCTCTCTATTAATCTCTCTCTCTCTCTCTCTCTCTCAGTAGGGATTTACTGTGGATCAGTGTGCTCCCGTTGCAGCCAATCACAGCCGTCCCGAAGTCTTTTGTGCAAAGCGCGAGTGTGTTTTTGGAGTTATGTGTACTCAGTGGACCGCGAAATCTAAACACATGCATGCACGCAAGCACACACACAAACACACACACACACACACACACACACACACAGGCCTTAACCTGCACTCATTTTAAATTCTGATCAATTTAAACACAGGTTAACTCGTATGGAAAAACACAATTAAGTATCTTTAATTTGAATAACCTGCCGTCAGGACAATAGGAAAACGTTTTGCTGGCACTTTATTACTGTTCATATCATCACACTTAGTGACGACTATATGTCCCCTTGTGCTCAGTGAGAAAAGCCAGAAATGTCGAGAGAAGGCAGAAGGATCAAGTTGTTTTTCCAGAACTTCACGGGGGAAACAACCCATTTGAGTTTAGATTGTCTGCTGCCTGTGGCCCACGATGAATGAGCTAAAACACGCTCGTTGACACGTCTTGGTGTTTCTTTACGTGCGGAACAAACAAAGCTAAACCCCCCCGATTCAGTTTGGGTTCCAACCAATAGCTTAAGAATGCCGTGGTGTTTTCCTATCCCGATAGTACCCCCCCCCTCTCTTTACACGCTCTGCTACTTTTCATTCTCTCAGATGGTGATTGCTGTCTGTTTTTCAAGAGCCCAGCGATAGTCCCCCGGTGGATGGGGGTGCCATGATACTTTACAGATGTGTGTGCCTGTGTGTGTGTGTGTGTGTGTGTGTGGGGGTGTGAACACACCAGTGCCGTTTCCACCGATCTGTTGTTGGATTTACGAGCGGGCCTATCAGATGAAGAGAGCTCCTGCAGCGACTGGAAGCCTGAGATATGTGTGCATGCGCCTGTTTGTGCGTACAAGGCATGGACGCGTCGGTCTCTCCGCCAACCAGCGTTCCTTTCCTGTCGCTCAAAAGCAGGACCCAACAAGCATCAACCCTGCATTTATTAACCAACGCAAATCCTTTGGAAATCCCGCAGAATCCTCCATAAGACCCACATAACCCCATTATAAACACTCAAAAAAAGCTTACCTCATGCTTTGCCTCATCAAGGACCTGCATTGCCAACCACCATGGACAAAGGGTGGAGACGTCCACCGCTCCATAATGAGAGACAGGCTCATTGAACGCCGAGCAGACTCGGAGGCAGCCAGCGCTCGTCTTTCGGGTCACTGTGTTACAAAAGATGAGGAGAGCTATTGTCATGCGAGGATACTTTCTGTGTTATTTGTGTCTTTCTGTGTGCGTTAGTGTCTTTCGTCCCAAAGGTGGACAACGAAAAGATAACGATAAGAATATTGTATTTATACTCAAAGTGCTTCACAAAAAGATGGAAAACACAACAAAACATCCACATAGTTTCCCCTTTACACCAGGCCAGAGTTTAGGATCTGCATAGAAGTTGAAAGTTATGTTATGATATCTTATACTATGCCCTGTTTAGGACATATTCTCTGGGTAGAGTGAGAAGGGAAAGGACCAAGGGTGGATCCCTGGGGTACTCCGCAAGCAATGTTGTGTGTTAATGTTTCCTAATGAAGATCAGTAGAAGAAAGACAAAAGTTGAACTTAATTTTAAAGGAAATTAGGATTTTCGACCACAGCAGACTTTAAAATAAAGTGCTATGCCATAATTTACTACTTATATGTGGAGGTGAAACGTACTCAAAGACCAAATTTGAGTGCCAAATGCACATAGAGAGGTGTTATGACGTGAGACAGATGCGTCTACAGTTGGCGAGTCCGGGTTTTGATGGACACGGCCCGCTCGTATTTCCATTTTTATGGGTTGGTTTTACAAGTTTGATTTATCGAGTCTTATGAAAAGAGCCCTGAAGATACCACCAACACAATTTAAACATTGTTGCCTCCTCCAAATGGCAGTTCAACCTTAGATTCAAGCTGTTTTTTGCACGATTGCTGTACTTCTTTTTTCTCTCACAAGTAATACAGCCATGTGTGTGTGCGTGTGTGTGTGTGTGTGTGTGTGTGTATGTGTGTGTGTGTGCGTGTGTGCGCGTGTGTGTGTGCGCGCGCGTGTGTGTGTGTGTGTGTGTGTGCGTGTGTGTGTGTGTGTGTGTGTGTGTGTGTGCGTGTGTGTGTGTGTGTGCGCGTGTGTGTGTGTGTGTGTGTGTGTGTGTGTGTGGTGACGTTTGTCCTTGGCGATGCTCCAGCCCGGCCTGTGTCTGTACTCGAGGATTAGGTGTCTCTCAGCACCTACACCTCACCTCCAACCGCTGACTCATGGACACAAACACCCACACACACACACACACACACACACACACATACACACACACACACACACACACACACCTACACTCATACGAAAAATCTGCACCGACTGCACGCGTCCAGGCCGGTTACGTGTTGCAATCACTATTAACACACTTACACAGTAACACACAGGTATGATTATGCAGAACTACTTGGATGGTGTCCTTTCGTGTCTACTCACAAGCACACATAGATGCACACATATACAGATGCTGACCTGGCATTTAGGCTCTACTCCCAGTGTAAATGACAGCAATAAAGGGTCAATGTGTGTCAGTGGCCCCTCGGCGTCTTGACAGCGATGCACAGGTCACCCTTTAGCGTCTGAGTCGCACCGGGCTTCCAACTAACTCCAATGTAAACCCAACCACGTCGAGAATGACCACTAAGGGCGGGCGGGTGGGTCAAACACAGGACTTTATCTCAGAGGACCAGCGTTCATGTCTCAAAGTGACACAACAACTTATTTGAAGCCACACCATGATGTTTTTCTAACCCAAATCAAGTAGTTTTGTTGCCCAAACCTGATCGGCACCGTTTCACAACGTTGACCGAGTGTTACAGCGATAACCGCCACCGTTTCTCAACGTTGACCAGGCGTGGCCCTTCTGAGCCAAGACACTACACTAAAGGTGACTCCGGGGGGGGGGGGGGGGGGGGGCTTCTGCCCGAGCGGCAAAGTCTGACAATCAGGGATGAGATTGCGTTGAACTCAGAGAAGTGTGTGACCTCACAAATACATAAAATGAAAATGCACACAGCAACACCACACCCTATACTGCCACTCATGTAGGTCTGGAGTAAAAGCTCCTTAGGTCTAAAGCCATTCAGTAAACAAGACCGGATCAAGTCAGATTATCAGAGCACATATTTGGCAGGTCTTGTAGCGACCCTGCTGGGAGGAAGTCAGCCCCCGCTGTTATGGAGCAGCGCAACAGCGTCTGGAGCCCCATCTGTATCAAACATGTTTGATACAGGACGTTTGGCTCACAGTTTGCGAGTTTATACAATTACACCATAACATATTGCACATAATGACGTTTCAGTATCTGTTTAGTTTCACTTTCTGTCTTATGCTTAGAAACAGCTACCACAGTTGCATTTGAAACACTCAGTAGTCGTAAACCGCGTTGTCTCCGGGACCCAATCCTGACAGTCTCAAAGAGGGGTCGCAACGCGGGACAGGAGTGCAACCGCTGCACCTGATTTGTGTCGGAGGAAGATGCTTACTGGAATAGCACTTGGTTGAAGTCATGTGCATTACTGTCTTTAGTTGACATTAGGCCACAGGGAGATTGTGACGCATGCTGGCGCTCTAACAGAGAGCGGCAATGAGAAACAGACTTTGGTTGGTGGGGGGGAGGTAAAGAAAAGGATGGAGTGTATTACAGAAAGGAATTTATGTGGGAGAATTTGATTTCTGACACGTTTTCATGGTTGCAACTGCAACTGGTACGAATCCCTTACGCCAGATAAAGATTAAACCGTCTCACATTTGGAAATCAAGTTCCGGCAAGAAAAATAAGAAAAGAGGAAAACAGTGAGCAGAGTAGCAGAGCGAAAGGCAGTTAAATCAAGGTCAACTACACCGTAACTCATTTAGTTGGCTTGGTGGCCAGTTTGGCTGTGCTAGCTTGAAAGATCCCAGAGAACCCAGAGTTCCAATCCATTTCCATTGGGTGGATCCGCATCCAAGGAGGACGCATTCATGTCCCAGTGTCCCATACAGGCTTGACTTCCTGCTGTCCAGGCAGAATGAATGGAGTGTGAAAAGACCATCTGGAAAAATGCGAGGTGATCCAGGGGAAGAAACGAGAGGACAGAGGGGGAGAGAAGCAATGCAAGAGGGAGAACGGTGGGATATTTTGTCTTTTCTGTCAGAGGTACAGCCCAGAGATGCCTCTCCTGGGACCTTAATCACCAGTTGTTTTCAATCCATCGCTGAGAAAGTGTCTGACTCCATCTCTGACCTGAGGAGTTTCTCAAGTGTCAATCCTGGGACCTGTCTTCTTCACTCTTCACACGCCTTCCTCAGAGCACATTTTGCTCTGTCTCTTATTATTGCTACGTCAATGATGTCATTCCTGCATCACTCTATTGTCTCAAGGAAATGTTTTTTAAGAACAACATTTGGACAAATACGCTTTTTCCCTCCACTCTCTAATTTATCAATATGTAGCTGACGCAGGATATTATTAACAGAGTAACGTGTCGGAGGTATATTGACGCAAAGTGATTTTAAGTCTGTACTTCCTGTTCTTTAACTATGGAGTTGTCCGTCTGCCATGGACTTGTGGAGCAGTCCCTCCTTTACAACAAGTGTCAGATTGTATTAGATTGGCTGTTAGATGGGGCTGAAAAATGAAGGAAGAGAAAAGCGGTCAATGGGAGAAAAGAAGGCAATGATGATAGAAATGGGAACAGACAGGAAGCGTAACAAACCCGGGTCAAATAATCTTGAACATTTACTTTGACCTGCTCGGAGCACCAGCAGGTTAGGTGGGGTTTACACCCTTGTAAAAGCTCAAACAGTGTCAAGTGAAGTTGCCAGCCACAGAAAAGTTCAACAAACTGACTTTCAAATACTTTCAAAATGATTGTCTAATAGTTCTGGCACTCTTTGTATTGTTCTATATGGCAAATCCCACCCATCTGGCACCGAGGCAGAGCCAACACAAATCATAAAAATTATCGTCAAAAAATGATTTGGCTTCGTTTATCTGGGTCCCTGGTGGGAAAATTAGGGGAGGGGGAAGGGGAGATGGAAAAAACTGGAAGGGTTATCCTCTCCGTCATGAATCTCTAGCTCCCCCAGTGGGGCGGCACAGGTCCCTCAAGCATTCTGCATCCGTTTGTTATGTTCTTATCTGTCATCCATTAAGCCATAATGGAGAGCAGATGCCCTGGAGATGGATAGCTAACCATAACACCCACCTACACACACGTACACACACCGAGACACACACACAGACATCTGCAGCGTCCATAGAACTAGGTCTAATTACATAACACTTGCCCCGCTCCCCGCGGAACACCGGCAACGAAGCCAGGCTTTCCTAAAACAAGAGATGCTGGGACGATAAGTGACACCCACACGCGTGATTATACAAAATGACAACGTAAATGTACACAAACGCGCTCTTAAACGGAGGGAGGTGCGCATAAAACACACTTTTCGCACAAATACACAAAGCAGATTGAACGATCAAACGGGCCCGAAAAAGGCAAATGCGCGAGTCCGATTGGTCCCACATTCAGACGCAGTGATGTAGCGGTGGGGAAATGGAACAACGATTAGCTGCGACGCCTCGGGAGAGCAACGCCTGTAAACTGCTGAGGACGAGCGGCCAAGAATAGACCGTCTGGGGGGGGAAAGGGGAAAATGTGCACTGTCACTGGGACCGAACCACCGTCGAGCCTCGTCACCTGCCAAGAAAAACAGCCATCGCCGACAACACAGAAGGAGGAAGACGAAGAGAGGAGAAACAGACAGGGAGGGGAGGAAAGAGAAGAGGGGGACGACGGGGAGGAAGCAACAGCAGGAGGACAAAGAGAAAGAATAGGGAAGCAGCGTGAAATGGATAGTTTGCAGTCAGCGCGGAGGTCGAGGCTAGAGGGACGACGTAATCTGACCCCTCCCACCCCCTCTCCTGAAGGCGGTGATGATGATGATGATGGTGGTGATGATGATGACGATGCCGGACACTGATTGGAGGTGAAGGGCCGCGGAGACGGCGCCAGAGCCGCCGTCCGTTTGCGTGGAAACGAGCGATTGTTATGAGTACAGTTTGTCCTCTGATGTCATCCTGCTGCTCCTCATGGCCGGGCCTTCAGCCATACCGCCGATCTGCTGGTAACACACACACACACACTAACACAGGAACACACACACACACACACACACACACACCAACACACAAAGGCAAGAAAGAGGTTGGGTTTTTTTAAAGAGCAAATAGCATACAAATACACACTTTAACATGCAAAGGTGTGATACGGCAACTAAGACCTTAAGAACCCAACACCGTGTCACTCACTACTTGGACCACTTTCTATTTTAGCTTGAATCAACAAAGTGTTGATGATGATGATGATGATGATGATACAAGAGGCTCCGTTTATGGAGATGCTGGAAAAGGGATGAGATCCCCCCCCTTCTAAATGGAGACTTTAGGGTCTGCCTCGCTCCAGGCTCGGCTCACGTTGACTGATTCGATCTCCTTCTGGGTTTGCAGAACGCTGAAGGATCGCGTCGCCATTGGCGAAGTGGGTCTCCACCCTGCAGCCTAAGCACAACATAACAATGTTTTGAGTCGATCTTTCCATTAAATATGACAAAAAAAATTAGGCCTGCAAATCATTCAGACTAACATTCATCATGCAGATGTTTTAGCATGTGCATTGGTATAATAGAGAGACAGCTTGTTGGAATTATTCTAATGCAAAACGACTACATAGATATGCATACTCAGATAGCTAGCCAAGCAAGGTCAAGTTGAGTGTCAGCGCACCAAAGGGCCAAACATGGCTTCCACTTAAACGCACAATGTGTTAGTTTAAGCCGCAAGGGGGCCTCTCAATCAAGACAATAACAAGTGACAAGTTTAGTGACGTTGTAAAGTAGCTCGGGATCATGGGAGTTGCTGTCTCTTGCAGTCATTGCAGTCAGCTTCGGCCGGTTGGGATTCCTTCAGTGTTCATCTTTTCAGGTGGTTTTTACCAGGAGTCAAGTTATTAAAACCGGTAAAACACGAAATAAAGCAGTTTCACTTAAAAAAGGTTCTCCAACACTGTTTGGCAAACAAAGGACATCTCGCTAATGTCAGCTCAGCTTTTTTTCTCTTATAACCTCCAGATGCCCCATGACTAAAATCCGTCATCCATCAAGGTCTAAAGAGTGTATCTAAAATATGGCTTGAAACTGGATAGAACGTCAATTGAAAAAGGGGAAGTGGCGCCATTGACAGGCGACCAAACGAAACGGACCTTTACCTCGATTAAAGATTTCTCTAGGTTTGAACATTGTTGGAAAACATTTGGTGCAATGTATTAATAGTAGTACTGGTTGACTCTGACGTCACTCACTATGTAGTGTGCCTGACACAGATGTTTGCCTCCCCTCCCCCCACTACTACTGTATTTTTTTTTTTTAAAGGGTCCTAAAACTCGAGGGTTTTACTCATTCTTCAATGGCTACTTGAAGAGGTTTGATGGGTGCAGACTCTGGCTGATTCGCTGATAATCAGCTCAACCCAACAGCACTGCTGGCACCCAAAATTGGACTAGTGTTGGATCGACTCTGACATGCTATTCATCACAAGTTTGGCATCAATCCCAGAAGCAGCCTTAATGGATTTGGAGCCTCTGTTGGGCCCATTTTTGGCCTCCAGGGAATCTACCATTAGCTTCTGTTAGTATATTTTTGATGTCATATGTCATGCAGTGTTTATCTGTCAAAACAACCACACTGGCCATATCAACGTGCTAAACATAGTGTAGCAGATTCTGAAGTATTAGGTAGGAGCCAAATGATTTACTCGGGACACATGGATGACTATGATGTCTTCTTTCTAACGGGCCAATTTGACCAACAATAAAAAAACGGTGAACTCCATTAAAGCAAAAAAAAGGAATTCCCAGTTGCCGGGAGAGCACCAGGCAGAGGCATACGGCTACTGAACTCTGCTGTAGGTGAGGCCAAACAAGACTCGACCTGCTCGCCGCATCGGCTCATTAACACATGACTGGATTTGTTCTTGTTTTATTAGGCTAGTTGATCTGCAAACAAATCGGAGCAGGTTTACTTTTGGCTAGTGTGTCACCACTCTGACTCCGAGTCGTGTCTTGACAGATGAGGTGAGCCGGGATCTCAGGATAATTACGTGTATGAGTGGTGCGATTTGAAGTTCCCTTTTGTTCTATTAAGTCGTTAAATTTGTCATAGATGTCCTGGACAAGGACCAAAAAAACAATCGTGCTTCAGAGAGTCGGAGCGCATTAGATGAATTACTGAAGGTAGTTCAGTAAGGGTCCGCTCTTTGTATACGGCGGTAGCCAGAGGGCAGCAGTCGACTGGGGAGGATCAAACGCTCACACCTGATGGCTGTACTGCGGAACCACAATAACATGTCTTGGGATTTCAACTAGCAGCCAGTAGATTGGCCAATTGGCCTGGTGTAAAGGAATGCCGAACTGTGAATGGAGGTCAAATACCCTCACCACCCCAATGGAAGCACATCCCCTTACGCAAGGCACTGGTTCCAAATCGTTCCCCAACACATATTGATATTTACTAAAAGTCAGATGACTCTGATTAGGCAGCCTTATCTGCGCAAACCTCAGCCAAACTCTTTGGAGTTTGTTTGCACCGGTAACCGAAGTGCTCCGACAGATATGTAAGTGTCCTCCGGGGGGCCCGATTGTGCGAGTACGCCCTATGGGAAGCCCAGATAATACGAGTCCTCTCGTAAATTTGCAGCTTTCCAGGGGGACTGAATGGTCTTTGGGCAGCAATGATTGACTGCCACTCCAAGGGTCATTATTTTCTGGGTGAGTGGTTACATTTAAAGGAGACAGCGAGTAACTCATGCCTCCAGGACCAGAGCTATAAATCTGTGTGTGTGTGTGTGTGTGTGTGTGTGGAAACGATATGTTTTTATGTCTCTGAGTCAGTGTGTTGCCTCGAGGCTCACTTGATGCTGCTGGGGAGCTTGCCTCTGCTTGCCTGTCAATCAATTCCCACTTAGGAACACATATAGAATCAGGGCAGAGCCAAAGGAGTTACCTCTGTCCTTCAAAAGATCAGTGGATTCTGACGTTAAACATCGCATTTCTGGAGCCTCTCACTGTGTGATGTGTGTCCCCAGGAGCCACAGGTGGAAGGTTGGGTTGAAAAAGCTTGGGATACTTAAGGACAATTGCATAGTAGCATGGTGTTGGATGTACAGCCACAAATCATACTGACTGACTCCGACCCTGTATTTAAACTGTAAGGCACCTTAATTAAAGATGTGATGAACTCAATGACATTATTTCAAATGTTTTCAATTTAAAATTAGATTTTTGGCTTGTGCAAAGTTTGCACTATACAACGTTTTGTGTGACTATTGTTGCACCTATCCAATTGCGGCAAAAACATGTATTTATTTTCAACCTAGAAGAAAATATAATTTATATAAAAAAATGTTTTTTTTTCTAAAATGTGACCAAGTGATCGGAGAAGTTCTTAAAGGAGCGGTATGTAGGATTTGGTGGCATCTAATGGTGAAGTTGCAATAAAATGTGAAAGCCTCCATTCTAGAATATTCTAGCTTTATTGCTAGAATAATGCTTGTTTCTGGGCTGATGTAGAAACGTGGTGGTGCAACATGGCACCCTCCTACACACTGTGACTTTAACTAGATATGATAATGTTACTCATCCCTGATTATAGTCTTCTGATGTATTGAAATATTATTATTGTACTGCTCTCCTTGTGTGTGTAACTAACTGTGTAACTTCTGAATTGTACACAACTGCTGAATTGTGTACAATTCAGCCAAACTCCATTTAAATGAATAGGGGAGTCAGGATGTAGCGTCCGAGCTCCAGATGCTTTATTGTGCAGCACCGACGTACACGAATCAAATAGGAGTAAAACTAAAACAAACAGAAGAACACAATGAGCAAGATGCATATGAATTACACACAAATTGAACTTCATGTAGCTGCTACGCTTCTGAAGCAGTCAAACGTATAGTGTAACAACAACTGGCTACGGATACAAAATGAACCTTTACAAATATACTTAAGAAGAAAACAAATGCTTACAGACTATGCTTTCGAAGGCGTCAACACATGATGGATGGCAGCGGATGATTTTCTGAGACCATCTAACTAAAACTATCACATGTGGCGAACTTCCTGTTCCTGGTCAGAGTGCATGTCAAAATAAAGGTAAATTAACAACACAACCTAAAGGGCCCAGGAGGGGGCACCAATTCCCCAGTCCTGAGGGCAGAACAATTATTATTATTATTATTATTATGGATTTGCAGAATGTTTGTTTTCTGTTTTATTCTATTGAAGTGCTCTCAGTCATGAAACAGAAAATGTACCATACACTCATAACACTCATAAGCTCTCAGCGTCTACATCTCTCCCAACTCATTGTCTATGGAGAAGTTCCACACTTTATACCTGATGACATCACACATTTGAGTTTGAACACTCCAGTTTCTGAATTTGAGAGAAAGTCGTTAATTTTTACTTATATTTTTTGGACTGTTTTAGACCATGGGAATAACATCTATGAATTTTGAAAATGGGCGTTCTACCACTTTAAGACCTTCACTTCGACGAGAGTAAAAACTGCTGCAAAGCTTGAGCAACGCTGCATACACTCATCTCTGGTTCACAAACACACACACACACACACACACACATATTATGTGTGTATAACTGTCACGTCATATGTACTCCTCATAACTGACTTTACTGGTTACCAACTGATGTTCTGAGACCTGAACAGGTCTGCGGTTGGGCAATGAGGATGACTCACCCATAATAACACCCTCTGCTGTGATTTGCCCAAATCAAATAAACCTCAACAACAACTGTCAAGTCTTCTTTGACCTTATAAAATATTGAGATTTGAGTTTGTTGAAACCTGCTTGCATGTAGACTTAAGACGTATAAGTCAATAACAGGAACATGTACAATATATGATGTCACTTTCAGTACGTTATATATACAGTATCTAAAAGTCAGTACAATATAAGAAATCAATGTTTATTGAGGTAATAAATCTAGTGAGAAGTAGAGTCATTTTCTCATTGACTTCTATGCAATCAGACTTATTTTTGCAACCGGACGAGTCGCCCCCTGCTGCCCATTAGACAGAATGCAAGAGCAAGGCTCTTCTTTATTGGCTTCACTTTGCCGCCTGATCCTGCAGCATAAACCATCATTTCTTAAAAAATGACATCAATCGATCTTGTAAATTTCTCTTTTTTAAGTGAATTCCTAGTCTGACAGGAAACTGGGGGACCATTTTGTCGGTCAGCCATAATGTATTGTGTATTTATAGCTGTGTGACAACGTCATCTGAGGAAATGTCAGCTCAGTCTGTGGTCTTGTATCCCACCCCCCTCCGTCTGCTTCACATAGATACTATCACATCCTTATTTCTCCAAATAGCAGGAAAGAGCCTTGTGACGTAGGCAGAAAGCAAGGACACACCCCGACTGGCTCGATGAAATCCGACAACAACAACTCTCTGTGAACGCGAGAAGGCGGCGGCGGTCCCGGGATCGAGGGGAAGCATTGTGACAAAAGCTGCATTCTTGTTGTTATTGTTACGATATCGCAAGACAAAAGTGAAACGTTTTTTTCTCTTTGCAATAGAAAAGCGTTGGGCTCGGTGCGTTTCCAGCTGCTCCAGTTTCCTCCATCACACACCTCCCCCAGCAAGACGTCTTTCATGCCATTGTGGAGGTGGCATGCTAGAAACACAATGAACCAAGCATGAACCCAAGCTACACTTCCCCTGGCACCAGCGCTGCATTGTGGGACCGGGTGGGAGGAGGTGCTGGGTCAAGGGAAACTCTACTGGGTCCTTCTGCACCCACAGCTAACAGTTTACAGTTGAGAAAGCAAAGACAAAGGGCAGCCATGTAGAGATATGTTGACCCTCCTTCTTATTACCAACCATTGTTCATGGTTTTTACCTTTCTAACCTTTACAGAGTGAATGATTTTCATGTTACAGTCTGTTGGAGGCCAAGTATTTGGAGGGTAGAAATCAATGCAGTGATCCAATCCAAGGTTTAGAGTGTGATGACATTTTTTTTTTTTATATATTCGCCAACGTTGAAGTGATGCAAACGCACAACATGTGCTGAGGTAGTGGGGTTCTGGGTTGGCGGTGCCTAAAGATGGGGTTACAGATGTTCGTAGGTCCACACGTGGAGTTATTGAGCGCCCCTCTTCCACTGCACTTCATCTGACTATAAAGCAAGGAATCTCTGTATCTGTATTGTTGGGGACCCAAGGGAGTCCAGTGTCCAAGTTGGTGCAATTTGGACACGTTGTATAAATGCGCTCTGTGCAGCAGCAGGGTGGCAGTCAGGGCTCTTCAGAATGAGTCGAGTCTTCCGCAGCGGGCTTTTACGGGCCGTGGCTCATTGACTGCAGTTCACTTTTGCTGCCGGATGTTGGAAATAATAACAGGGAACTCTTCCCTGGAGTCAATGAGCGATGAGTAGTTCTCCGCAACACTGCAAGCGGCCTGTTCCGAACGGGATGCGCCCCAAACGGCCATTCCCTTCGAACTGGCGCTGCACTAATACATAAAAGATCATTTTAAATCCCCGCGCCATAACTCCCCTGACCTCCTCAAACAGTCGGTTTGTGTCACTGACGGTTTAGCTAACCATCCAAACACTCATGCCAAACTACCAGCTTCAACAGAACCGGCTAACAGATGAAGGTTACGGTTACGAACACTGGAGACAAGCATTTTCCAACAACATTCAAACAGAATTCATTTTCTGTCTATCTGACATTCTCCCTCTATTTGGGTGCGAAACCAATTTGCTCGTGGAAAAATAAAGAAAGAATTGAATTTGTAACAAATATCCGACCATTAACACATCCACTTACTGATATAGGAAGTTGTTTGAAATTTGCAGCCCTTGTTGTACGACGCATGTAGAAACAAAGAAGACGGACATTTTTTTTCTTTCAAAGACGAGCAGGACAGTCGGAGCTTTTCACCTCGCTGCTCATTTTACACCCTGAGCCTTGGAGCCAAAAAGGTTAAGTTGGCGATGTGTTGCTTTGATTAAGGAAACACCCCCCTTAGGCCCACCAGCAACACCCATATACAGCACAGATCATGAGGTCACCCCAGGGGGCTCTATAGGTAGCAATTACAGGCCCCAACCACCTGAACCACACACGCACATGCAATCCCTATCCCTCTGTCTCCGGACCATGACCCCACAATCCATCTCCTGTATCTCCTCAGCATCCCCCCACCCCCACCCTCCTCCTCCCCTCTCCGAGAGATCGGATTACAGGCCCATCTGATAAAGGTAAGCACTGTGGTTAAATGTTGGGGCCGGGCCTGTGAGTGCGTCAGTCTGTGATGGGGGGGGGGGGGGGGGGGTGAGACGGCAGTGGTTGTCGGTGTACAACGTGGGCTATCGCCGTTCCTGGTTCTACTTTTTTTATTAGGAGCCATCCTGCTTCGAGCACTACGACACGCGCTCCTGTTTGCGTTTCAAAATAGATTATAGGCTGTTTTGTTTTCCTCTCCTTCTAAATTCAATTTGCAACCGTGCACGGGGTCTGCGCTATGTGTTTAACGCCCACCATCCGTTAGGTCACGGTCTGTTCAGCCGTGACATCCAGGCCGATCTGCCCCTGCAATCCAGCCCGCCAATTACAGTAATCGTATTGATCCGAAGCACACCTCTAACCCCTCCATTACGTGTTATCTGCAGGATCGACCACTGGCGGCGAGGCAGCCTCTCGCTCCGTACGCGAGTCGTCGTCTCCGAGCGGCGCTTGATATTTATGGAAGATGACATCTCCCATCCAAATCAAGCCCTTGTTTGAAGCCTCCTCCCTTAAAAGTTGGAGCAAGAAGAAGAAAAAAAAACAAATGGCAGCAGTAACATTGCTGTGGTTATGTACAGCTGTCTGGTGCACAGACATGCTGGATTTATGTTTACATGCTAGCCCGGTTTAATATGAGCAGTATGAGTGGTGTGTATAAGAGCTGGGATTTGGTGGATGTTAATCACAAACACAGAGCTGAGAGGAGAACGTCAATCACAACCCGTCAAGATTTTTGTTGTATCTTTATCTTGATGACTTGATGGTCTAGTAAAGTCTAATTGTCAAATTCAGTTTGATTTTATTTTGTATGAGAAAGGGCTTAATGTGTCCAAGTAATCTGAAATACTACTTGAAGGTTCTGAAAAGTACTTGAATATTCAGAATTTCTAAGAAGATACCCGGTTTTCCCACCGATGAAGTTTTAAAGTTCACCTCCTGAGTTTATGCTAGTAAAAGGTGAAAGCTTGAAATGAGACAAATGTCTCCACTGAGATCAATAGATGACATATAGTAGGATGATTAAAGTTGTTTAACATAGGTTAGCCGTTCGGTAGCTTAGCTTAGCATAAAGACTTGAAGAAGGGGGAAACAACTCTCTGAAAAGGTCAGAAATCCGTCTTCGTGCACATCTAAAGCTGACTTATTAACAGCCTACAGCCACACGAGCTAAATACTAACGTCAGCGTGCTAACATGCTCACAATGACGATGCTAACACGCCGGTGTCCACATTGCTGTGTCTCACTTTGAATTGTTCTGTACTTACACTGCTATTTTGAGTGCATAAGTGCGCTCACATTGATAAGTGTGGCAAAATGCAGTAACCTATGAGTAGCTGGAAGTTGTACTGAAAACACACTAAAAGCTGAGTGTGGAACGCTGGACTTTTCTCACCCTCAATGGTCGCCATCTTGGCTACATAGCGAAAGGGGAGGGACCTGCAAACTTGTGAAAATGGTGGAGATGGCGGCATATTTTCCACCTGTCGTGAAACAGAGGCCGCACACGAGCAAGTAAAAGTAAAAATTGCGTTCATTTTTATTCTATTTTGACATAATTATCAAGTGAGTAAACAAGCCGACGGATCAAGATCAGTCGAATGTTGGAGGTAATGCTCGACCCGGTTGCAATTTGCCATTAAAAGGAGAAGACGATGTTGGGATCATCATTTCTGGTAAATGCACAAAAGCTGTATTGAAATTCCCGCACTACGCAAGTATAAGTACATAGTGCGTGCCAAATGTCAAACCTGTTTTGGAGGAAAACTAAGGGGATCGCTAAAGTTAATAGGTTTCATCGTCTAGAAAACATGAATGTTGAAAACATGAATTTTGTGGCAATCCATCTGGTAGATGAATGAAGTGGCGTACCAACCGGCTGACATTGACATCCCCAGAGCCATCTGTGGCTAATAAAAAGTAGAAGGGAACAAAATAGTTTGAGGTAGGTTAGAGGTCCCTTAAGGCAAAGAGAGTCTGGTTTCACTATGGACTGATTGGTAAAACCCCTCCATACCAATCTGAAGTCATATCTCTGAAAATAAAACATAATCATATGTGCCCTTTAGTTTGAATCCTGCTGATCGTTATGGTTGGGGGGGGGGACTTTCCAACTTTGTAGGGACAGACAACTAAAATATCTGATTAGTTAGAAAATATAGAATTTTGAGTCCTCTTTGTCTGGGAATTTAGACCATACCATAGATAAGATAAGAGGTGGACGTAGTCGCTGTGACGTCACCCATTGGTTCGTGGACTGTGCCAGTGTTTGTCCATCGCCATCTTGTTTTAGTCTGTCATCATTTTAGTGTTTGTCCATCGCCATCTTGTTTTAGTCTGTCATCATTTTAGTGTTTGTCCATCGCCATCTTGTTTTGGTCTGTCGTCATCTTAGTGTTTGTCTATCGCCATCTTGTTTTGGTCTGTCGTCATTTTAGTGTTTGTCCATCGCCATCTTGTTTTGGTCTGTCGTCATCTTAGTGTTTGTCCATCGCCATCTTGTTTTGGTCTGTCGTCATCTTAGTGTTTGTCTATCGCCATCTTGTTTTGGTCTGTCGTCATCTTAGTGTTTGTCCATCGCCATCTTGTTTTGGTCTGTCGTCATCTTAGTGTTTGTCTATCGCCATCTTGTTTTGGTCTGTCGTCATCTTAGTGTTTGTCCATCGCCATCTTGTTTTAGTCTGTCGTCATCTTAGTGTTTGTCTATCGCCATCTTGTTTTGGTCTGTCGTCATTTTAGTGTTTGTCCATCGCCATCTTGTTTTGGTCTGTCGTCATCTTAGTGTTTGTCCATCGCCATCTTGTTTTGGTCTGTCGTCATCTTAGTGTTTGTCTATCGCCATCTTGTTTTGGTCTGTCGTCATTTTAGTGTTTGTCCATCGCCATCTTGTTTTGGTCTGTCGTCATCTTAGTGTTTGTCTATCGCCATCTTGTTTTAGTCTGTCGTCATCTTAGTGTTTGTCCATCGCCATCTTGTTTTAGTCTGTCGTCATCTTAGTGTTTGTCTATCGCCATCTTGTTTTAGTCTGTCGTCATCTTAGTGTTTGTCCATCGCCATCTTGTTTTAGTCTGTCGTCATCTTAGTGTTTGTCTATCGCCATCTTGTTTTTTTGCAGCCAGAAGTGACACAAGAATGTGAGGCAAAGTACAACTGTCGAATAAGACATTTTTGTGCGACAAAAAAAGGTTTCATGAACTGAAAACACCGAAAACTAGCAATTTAGACCACAAACTCATGTTTTCAATGTTTAGAAGGAGGAAGAAGGTCCAGTGACTAGCTCTACAAACCCATGTGTGTTAACAGACGGGCCACATACCAGTGTGGCAGGCCTGTTTCCATAAGACAGAAAAAGGAGTCCTGTGATCACCTGCTGAAGAGGGGCGGGACTCTCATCCGCCGCTACAAGAGCGCTGAGAGATGCACAGATTGGAAGATGGGGGGCCGGATTCCTCGAACACAATCACACAAGAGCTGCCACCTGAGATCAGATCATCACCTGCAAAGATAGACGGACACACACACACGCAGATTAGACCCCCACCCTTGTACAGTCACACACACACACACACACACACACACACACACACACACATGGTCCACAGAACGTAGAAACCTCAAGGACTGGATGTGCTGCAACAACAGGTACTGTGATTCAAAGCGGACCTGCAGTGTTTGCAACTCATTCAACGGGTCTGTTCCATTCTGCTGGGATGACAAAGGTCACTCCGGGTGAGCGGCGACGTCGCACAAGAGTGCGCAACTTTTGATATACCTGTATTCTGGGAATCATCCAAACTTTCATGGTCGTTCTTTTCCAAGCGAATATTTTCAAGCCAGGTTTATTTCAGATGTTGCCATCCAGGAGGCCGTCGCATCTGCTGCTGCTAGCTGGGAGACACACACACACACACACACACAAAACAGAGTTGCGCAATGTACTTTTTCATGCTGGTCAAACACACACACACACACACACACATAAGAGCACATGGAGTCAGGAGGCAGGCATCCCCTTGTAGGCATTTCTGTGGGCAGCTGGGGCTCTTTAGTGGTCAAGGCAGACGCAGACACAGTCAGAATCGGAGCAGCATGGAAATCGAAGGCCCTCATTAGCGCAGATGATTCAGCCCCTTTTCACAGAGCCGTGTGTGTGTGTGTGTGTGAGGTGGGGGGGGGGGGGTGTTATAGTGGGCGTGAGACTTTCATCCACTTAAGTATTGCTTAAAACGGAAAGGTTGTGACCTCCAGTATTTGCAAACAGCTCATTTCTTTCCTGCATTGGTGCCAGGAGCTAATAGCATTATTACCCTCGCTGCTACCGTCGTCACGTTTTCCTCATATAATCACTCAAAGTCAAACAGCTTGAGACACGCTGTCCAGATTTGTAATACAGCTACCGAAGCTCCAGAGGTCAGAGGCCGGTGAGGAGGGCTGCAGGTGACCGCAGATGTGTGTGTGTGTGTGTGTGTGTGTGTGTGTGTGTGTGTGTTTTTACTGGTAGCAGGGGGGGTCAGAGGTCACTGCAGCAACTGCCATGCAACACCAACAGTAAACTACTGGCAATGACAGACATAACAGTGATGTGAGGAATAACAACTGAATAGGAATTGAGCCGCTGTCACCTATGAAACTGAACTGTTCACATGAATAAAAAGTGAGTTCCGTGTTAATACTCATGTGTTTTTAAGGACTTTAGGCGCATTTAAAATGTATTATATTATTATATATTATGTTGATATTAAGGTATTCAAGGGGCACAGTTTAAAAGTCCATTAAAATGTATGAAATAAAAGTCAACCCTTAATTTACACCATGGGGGCCATGGTTCAAACCTTAACTTAAACTGCTTTGCTTTTATGGGTAAATGAAGACGTTAACTCTTAACATCTTAAAATGACAATTAAGGGGAAAGTCATGTAGCCATTAAAGTCTACTTGATTTGTTAATTAAGGGTTCTTTAAATCCAATTTGGCTCAACTTGGGGGCAGCATTCACATGTACCTATATGTCCTAATTAAGTTATTCTGGCAAATGCGTTCTTTATTCACACCCAGTAGGCACAGAGGAACATGATCATTCTTTTAAAGACCTGCTTCTGACCACCTGATGAATGTAACACCGATCTATCCTTTCACATTACACAAAGTTGTTTATAGGAAAATACTGAGTAGAGCAGCTTTAAGGTTTGGTCTTGGCTTTTTGAGAACCCTTAATATCATCTTTTTCAGATTTGTCAAATATTTCAAAAGAATGTGTGAGCTAAGGGGGAAATCAGTCGTTTGTCGTTATTGACGCTGTTAACTCCGTTAGCACTGTTAGCACCGTTAGCACCGTTAGCTGTGAGCCACCGGCTCAGCTGTGGTCATCTTGAGAGCCGTGTGGAGGCAACAGACACGTTCTGAATTTTGTATCGAGCGCCGTAAAGTCTTTCTTTCAACGTTTGAAAGTTGATTCTTGATCTTGGAACCAGTTAGTAAATGGATCTTGTGTGGGTTGCACTGTTTTGTCAAATACTGTTCAAACCTTTCAAAGTCGATCTTCTGTGTGTTTTTCAAGGGCAAATAAAGAAATAATTAAAACGTATTTAAAGGGACGCTCGCTTCTGAGTGTGAGTGAAAGAACTAGAATGGAAATGAGACTATATTCAGATCAAGGAAATTGTCAAGGCACTGAATCATAATTACCATCCAATGATAATAATTAAATAATTGGCTGATGAAAATTGGCAATGGACTTCGGAGGAAGAGCTGTCTCGTACACGCGTCTCTAGGTGTGGACTAGTCCCTTTAATTAATGCAACCTGAGGACTGACGAAAAGTAGCTGCCTCGGGTAACCTGAACTCCACACACACACACACACACACACACACACACGCACACACTGCTTTCATGACCACCTGACGCATTGTGGGATATTGGAACAGCCCCCCCCCCATCCTCCCCCATTAAAAACTCCAGCTACTGGAGGAAACACCCACTTCCTCCACATTCCTGAAGGATTTTCCATACAGAGAATAGTAAACAAACCTGCGAACAAAGAGAGGGGGCTGGGGTGTACAGACAAGTTAATGTTATTTCCTTCGTGTAGTAAATCAAACTAAAGAGCGAGGGGGGGGGGGGGGCGTCATTTTTGAGTTGATGGAGGTTTTTTTTACAGTCACCAGCGATGGCGGCAGGAGTAAGAGAGGGAACAAAGGCCTGGGCGAAGGCCTGCATCACCCTCCTCATCCTCCTACTTACCTTCCCCAGCTGCCCACGTACACACACACACACACACACACACACACACACACACACATACAAAAAATTCCACGCACTGTGTAGCACTGCATGGGAGGAGAGAGGAGCTGGCACTGGCAGGAAGGCTTTCTTATCAGCTTTCAGCATGGGAACCTCTGTGTTGTTCACCGACTCGTGTCAAAACCTTGGCCTGAACTTGACGCAGAGGGAGTGCGTGTGTGTGTGTGTGTGTGTGTGTGTGTGTGTGTGTGTGTGTGTGTGTGTGTGTGTGTGTGTGTGTGTAAGTAAGGAGGAGAGAGGGAGCACAGAATCTGGAGAGACAGGAAGAGAAACAGTCTGTCGTTAACTGACAAGTACAAACTGCTAGTCAAGACAGTTGACAGACAGCCAAACGGAAAGATGGACGTTTTGGCGTCTCTCCAGTGGGGCTGACAGACAGGGTTTGATCCGTTAACTCGTGTTTTATTATGTGCCTGTTTGTGTTGAAGGACCTCAAGCGACTTTTAGCATTTCATCCGACAGAGCAGGTGAGCCTTTGACTTTTCCAGCACTGAGGGCTCACACTGGCATGCAGCTGTTGACTTTTGAAAAGCGCCGATTTGTACAATTGTCAGACGTTTCCCTGCTGGCACACTGGCAACGCACAAAACCTTGGCCCCCCCACAAACCTCTGGGCCCCGGAAAAAAAAAGAAAAAAAAAGTCGGCTTCCTCCTTTATTAAAGGTCACTCCGCTCAGTGCTGACAGTTTCAGAGGGCACGTCTGAAACTAGCGTCCAAAAACAATAACCCCCCCCGTTCCCGTTACCAGTGTCACGGAGGCTGGCGCGGGATGTGTGAATAACTCGCCATCTGTCCGGCTACGTAGCAAAGGCCTACCGACTCTAAGTCCTGACCCCGCTGCATGTTCTGACGAGGTCCTTTTCTCTTTTTTTTTTTTTTTTTTTTTTTGCTCAATCCCTCTGGCAGAGGCCGGCCTGTAGCTGTGGATCCTGCCCCGGCTTGCACACAGGAATGCACTATTGAGAAAGCGCTGCACCGCAAAAAACCCTCCCAGTCATTCCAACCCCGTAATCAGATCCAGCCTGTCATCCCCCATCCTGTCTCCAATCTCTCTCTCTCTCTCTCTCTCCTCAACCCCTGTCTCTCTCTCTAAATGACATGCACACATGCAGAACACAAACACCCGCATCCAGAACAAGCACTCAGACACCCGCACAGAATCACGGACACCAATTTGTAGACATGTACGCTTGTGCAAACACGGCTCTGAAGTCGCAGAGACCTTAGGCCGTGGCAAGTAGACGCAGCTCTACAGTGATTGTACGAAGAGATGAACACGAGAGTCAGCTGATGCCCAAATTGTCCTCACATCCACATTTTATTTGGATTCCTGGAAGTTAAAAAGCTTTATTGGCTTGTAATGTTTTCTGTTTTCTCTGTAATGCACCGTTTACTCCCTCTGACTCACCCGGTCCAGCCTTTTGTTCTCAGTACCGGTCATCATTTCAATAAGTAAAGAGTTATTGTCGTGGGAAAAAGAAGCTTCACAAGCTAGCAAGCTCGCTAAGGGTCAGGTAGCTAGCTTGGCGGTCGGCAAGCACGCTAGCTTGGTCGCTAACTGGAAAATAAGTTGACGCAGTTTATTCAAAAGACATATTTGTACAACCAGCCTCTGTGTCATGTGTGCAAAGCATTCCTAATTTGTGGACTACGCTATGACAGAAAAGGTTTTAAATAAAACTGGCCATTAGCGGCAACACCGTGTGAGTCAGTCACCCAAGGTACGGTTCAGTTTACTTTCCCTACTTTCTGTATTCCATCTGAATGTATCTTTGAAATGTAAGCATTGCTGTTTTATCAGGGGCAAATACTTCAGTCTACTCCGGTGATAGGCCTATGGTTGGCTCAGTTAGTTAATCATCCTGGCAATGAGCCTCCCTCTATCTCAAACCACCGAATCTCCTCATCTCTCTCCACCTGACTGGCTGTGATTGCTGCTGATCTTTCCCTCTTCCATCTCTCCATCTCTCTCTCATTTCGCCGAGGCGGGACGGGGAATATTTCTTTAAGCTCCCTTCTCTCCTCTCAGGAAACTCTGACTGCGGGGCTGTTTTGCTGGCTTTCAATAAACTGTTGGATCCCGCGCCTCTCTGAAATAAACCGCAGCTTCGATCGCACAAAATGAAGCGCCACACAACCCTGGGCAACCGAAAGGTGTTTTCAATAATTACTTATTATATGTGTTTGGCGGATCAGAAACATCTGCGGCGAATTTGACTGAAGGAGCCCCAAAACAATTCTAAAATAGGACTGACGCACGCAGGCTCCGAGACACACACACGCACACACACACGCACGCACACACACACACACACACACACACACACACTGGAGGGCTACACTGCGCCATTGTCAGTGTGGGTCTATTTGCGGGCTGTTTTTTTAGCTGGCCACAGCTGCGGAAATGAATATCAAATGTGGTTCTGCTCCCATAAATCAAAACCGTTTGCCGTGTTCTGACTCTCTTTCCCCCCCGTTTAAAGTCAATTCGCAGGGGCAGTGTGCATTACACTTACACCCCAAGGCTTAACTCTTTCCTTTGACAGTCACCGAGGAGTGTTCAGGAGCTGGAGGTGAAAAAGAGGTAGGGGGGGGGGAACATAAAAGCTTATTTTGAATGTACAGGCGTTCGAATGCGCATCATGTATTATGCATGCCAACGGGAAGCCTGAAAGGCGTTCAGTATTGTAAGTGTGGGAAATGTAAGGTGTGATGATTACAGGAGGAATGACATACAGTGGAAATGACTCAAAGTTTGCCCAGTATGAACAATATTTTTATTTATTGGTGTTAGAAACTCTTTTTTCCTCTGAGAATGGTTAACCGCCGCTTTTTAAACGTTGGAGTAAAATGTCTGATAATTCGGCCCAAAATAGGTTTTAGGAATATTTTTCATATCAGCCTCGTATCACACTTGCAGAAACTCACAATGCCACGTGGATAATAACTTAAGATAATAATAACGTAACGGGCGTGACAATGTCGTGCGACAAGCGTGAGCCCAGAGCTTACTTTTGGTTTCACACAGGCACGACATGAACAGCAATCTCCCGAGTGAAAGTCCTGTGTGTTGTTGTTGTTTGTTTTTGCCCCATTCAAAGGAAGAATGTATTGTCGTTATTAGCTGTGATGCACCACGCACTTTTTTAGACTCCTGTCTGAGTAAAAACTGCTCAACAAAGGCACAATGATTTGCAAACAGTTATACAATTGAAGTCAATGGTACATCTTTTGAGAAAACTGTTCTATAAGGAACTCACTAACTGACAATCTTGCTTACTGACACCTAGCATGCTAGCCAGCTCCGACAGCTTTTTGTCCCCTTCTTCAACTTTAACGGATGGAAAGTATGAAGGACAAACTGCCAGAGGAGAGTGAATTGAAGCTTCTTGAGCCATATTAGTGAGAACTTGCAGATGAACATCGCTGTGCTGCTTATTGCTGTGACTGTGCCTTTTAGGCATCGGAAGACAGTGTTGCTAATCTTATGGGTTCAACTGTGGAAATCATAACATTGTGTATGTACGCACACTGTGTGTGTGTGTGTGTGTGTGTGTGTGTGTGTGTGTGTGTGTGTGTGTGTGTGTGTGTGTGTGTTTCCAGGTGAGGGAGGGTGTATCACTGAAAGCGCCGGAGGTCCTGGACTCGGCTTTACGTTTGCTTTTCTGGGATTAGAAGGGATCCAATGCTGTCCAAACCTTATCCTAACCTACCGTCCGGGCCAAACCAACACACACACTCCAGATCAAGCTGTGGGACAATAGACCTGGCTGTCTGTTGGTTTAACAGGTCTGGGTGCTTGCTAAAGGGGGATTGGGGAGGCCTGCTCTGATGTCCAAAGGCCCGGGAGGGTGAGGGAGGGAGGCATGGAGGGAGTGAAGCGTTGCCAAAGGGGGAATGTGTGTGTGGTTTTGTGTACATGTGTATGTTCAAGTAGGGCAGGGTGGAGCAGGGTCACATAAGGCCGTGTATGTGAGTGTGTATGTTAGGGACAGTGGAATGTGAGGGAATAGAGGGGGGACATGCAGCAAAGGGACATCCCATTAATACCAGACCTAATCTCCACCCTGGGCGCTCAGTATACACACACACACACACACACACACACACGGGAGACTGACAGACAGCCAGACAGAAGGAAGGGGGGTGAAGTCCATGTTTTCATTCCAAGCTGAAATGGAAAGGAAGAGGAAATGTTTTCATTCCATTTGATATAACCAGTACCACACAGTCAGAAAGGATAGGAAAGACTTCAGCATAACTTTTGACTTTATGTGAAAATATAGTCTCTCTGCATTATTTCGAGTCAAACATCCTCTAAATCTCATTGTAGTCCTCATTAAGTCCCATGCAGAAGGCTTGGATTTATTGTGTTGAACAGGATCGGATGGATTACTGAACGAGCCTACCAGGCACAGGCCCAAAGTGTCAGCCCCCCCCGGCCTTCACCTCCAAAATGTAACTAAAAGAGACACGTTTCAACCAGGAAGAGACTCAACATGACCACAAAGAGTCATAAAATGACTACAAAGAGACAAATAGACCACAAAGAGACAGAATGACTACAAAGAGACACAGCAACACCACAAACAGACATAACACAACTCCAAACTGACATAAAATGACCACAAAGAGACAAAAAACAACTACAAAGAGAGACAAAGGGACCAAAAGACACACAAAAAGACCATAAAGAGACACTCAATGACTACAAAGAGATACAAAAAGACCACAAAGAGACACAAAACAACTACAAAGAGATGCAAAATGAACACAAAGAGAGACAAAACTACTTTAAACTGACATAAAATTACCACAAAGAGAGATAAAACAACTACAAAGAGTCACTAAATGGCCACAACGAGATACAATACAACCCTAAAGAGACACAAAACAACCACAAAGAGACACAAAGCAATTACAAAGATACACAAAACGACTTCAAAGAGACACAAAACCACAAAAAAAGAGGCGAAGGCATCACAAAGTCTGTGTCACGCTTCTATGTATGTAAGATATAGTGTCCCATACAAACAGGTAAATCTTAAATAAGCCTATGCTTCCCCCATTCCCCACACTACTTTGGTTACGATGTTTTTTCAGAATAAAGCTTCTTTGTCAACTTTAAATGTATTTCTTTTCATACAAGGCCAAAATAGGAGTGATAAGTGCATCAAAGGTTCGTTCATATGTCTAACATTTGTATCGAGTTACTGTGGCTTAACAAAGTTTTAAAGAAGGCTTATTTCCCATCAGCTATTTCCCAAAGTCAAACTTGTGTGGATGGTCAAATAAATTCCAGATTGCACCTTTAAACTCCATTCAGTGAAAATGACTGCTTCGCCCGCACGGCGCTGTCAGGATTCATAAATTTCCCCTGAAAGCATGTTCTTTGCATGCAGCCTGATGTGTTTAAGCCCAAAGTCTGGGCAACATGTGCAAGCAAGTGCCTACTTGTGCTGTACCCATACACACACACACACACACACACACACACACACACACACACACACACACTGCGATGTAACCCCCCACAAGCCCGCCTTTAATTTATTAATATAGGCAGATTTACAGCTGATGTTGAGCCATAATTGGAGGTTTCAACAAGAGTGATAATGCAACAGTGTCAGCCCTATACTCTGTAATTAAACTGGAAATGATCTGTTGGTGTGTATGTGTGTGTGTGTGTGTGTGTGTGTGTGTGTGTGTGTGTGTGTGTGTGTGTGTGTGTGTGTGTGTGTGCGTGATTGTGTGAAGTGCGTTGGTCTTTTTTCAAGCTTACGTATGTGTGAGAATGTGTATTCCAGTCAGCCTGACTGCATCTTAGCATGTACACGTTTCTGTCTCCTTCACTGTGTGTGTGTGTGTGTGTGTGTGTGTGTGTGTGTGTGTGTGTGTGTGTGTGTGTGTGTGTGTGTGTGTGTGTGTGTGTGTTAGTCTACAGTAGGAAATGACAGAGCTTCTGTGATGTGAAGTTCCATAGAAATGTTTGCCGGCGCTCCAGCTCCTCTAGGCCGAGAATTGCAACAATAACAACCCCCTCGGCCCTGGAAGGAGTGATGTCAGCCTCTCTCCTCCCTTCGCACATATACACACACACACAGACACACACACACACACACACACACACACACACACACACACACACAAACAACCAACACCCCCTCGATCGCACAAATCAGACACTGGCGCAGCGTATATACCAGCCTTCCTTAAGCCAGTTCTTACAAAACACACACGCAGCTTCCTTCGCTTTGCTCCCCAACCCTTCCTCGCGCCCTCCGCTGAATGGCCACATTCATAGCCGTCTGCGGCGAAACATAAAACACTATTAATAAAACAGCAAGGGCCTGCTGAGTGACACCTGCACGGCCCTGCCAATGTACACGTAAGCCTGCTCCAGCAACAAGTGTTATCATAGTCCGTCCACAGGAAGGTGTCATAAAAATAAGTTAAGAGTTAAAAAAAAAAAAAAAAAAAAAAAAAAGCATTGAAAAAATAAAGATCCTAAAGGGTAATTAGTGTGTGGCTTGGTGGGGGGATGATGGTTGCAGCGCTGCTTTGGGGCACGGCTTGATGGCAGCGCAACAAGTATAACAGTATCTAGAGCCAGGCGTGAGTGCACAGTACTGCAGGTTGTAAACACCAAGTGTCGGAGGTGATAGCCAGCCTGTGTGTAGGGCAGAGAAGAGTGGTGCAATTTTGAGAGCCAATGGAACAAACCAGGGAGAGAGCATAGTGAGGGGTAGTGAGGAGCATGTGTTAGCATTATATAGCTCTATAGCAATTGTTCCCAAAGTACCCCCCCCCCAAAAAAAAAGAAATATATGTATGTATGTGTATATATATATATATGAGAGGACTACAAAAGCGACGGCGTTACAACGTGCACCAGCTGTTGCTCTCATTGGAGACTACCGGACATCGCTGGGTAACCATCATCACCTCAGAGTTACAGTGCATTATATTGATGAACAGTGGGAGCTGCATTCACATGCTCTGACTGTCATGAAGACAGAAGACAGAACATTTTATTCATGTTCCACAGCAGTGGAACGTTTCAAATAAAGTCAGCACACTTAGCACAGATAGTGCAAGAAATATAACTGCTACTGTGTAAAGAATGCTGCTGTTAAAAAGCACCTTATTTGTTTAAAGTGTTTGCAAACCAAATGTTATTGCACTTTTGTTCATATAGCAGCACTTTTAAAATAAAAGTGCGCAATACACTACTTTTGAATTCATTATTGAACTTTGCGCATAACAATGCAATTAATCACAGAAAATCATGTAATTAATTGCGATTAAAAAGTTTAATTGTTGCCCAGCACTAATAGATACATTTATATTTACCAAGCTTTAATATTTTCCAACATTCAAAGTGAAAAATGGGTAAAAGTGCCGTCGTTTAGTGATGTCACGAGTCTGCGCTTCCACTGGTAGTATATGAATAGTTACATTTATATATCCAGCCCAGTATCATGGCAGATCGTTAAATAGTCACAACATGCAATCTATTGGCTTTGTGTACGTGGGCACAAATACGTGAAAGTGTTTTTTTCTCGTGTCACTCAGGATGAAAATGATGCCAATGGAAAGTCAACAAGGATCCCTTTTCGTGGTGGAGACACGAATTGAACACATCCACGTAACTATGCAACGGTCAGGGCGGAAAACGTAAATTCGACAAAGACCACTTATAGTGGCGGGAGAAAGGTAGATGAGTCCAACAGACACAGACTTTCAACCACAAAAGCCGGTGTTCAACATTGCGTGTCCCAAAGTGTCGTTGTGGTTTTGTTTCCTAAACCTAAAATTTGTGACGGTACTGTATAGTTTTTTTAAGCCCAACCGTTATGTTTTTCCTCAATCTAAGTGTTTTGTTGCCTAAACCTAACTTTCGGTTTTCAATGTAAAGTCGTCTGAAAAAAAATGTTAACGAACAACACAAAACCAATAGATAGCATTATAATCTATATCAGGGGTCACTAATAGGCGGACCGCGGTCCGGATTCGGACCCAGACGCCGTTGTATCCGGACCCAGGACCTAAAACCGATAATTGAGAATTATAACATTTTGACTGAGCACTTTTATTTTAACCGGCGCAGCTTTTCTAGCCTTTACGGCACTCGGTCAGTGGTCCAGGAAACAAACCGACCAATTACATGCGTTGTACATCACATCATGTGATGCAGTTCAGTCAATCAAATATGGGTATTCTGACACGTTTCCTGACTCGAGTGAGATGTAGACACACGGGGCTGAGACGAGGAAAGAGAACGAAGAGCAGGTGAATAAATACGTGAGTCAGAGAAGTTATTTCACATGACGTTCTCCAAAAAGACAAAAGTGGTCAGAGAGACCAGAGAGACCAGAGTCTTTAACCAATAGTGAACAGACTCTTATAGGTTCATTCTTCCCATGGACAGTTTAAAACCAGTGTGTCTCATATCTTCAGAGACCATGACGATTAGCATTTCAAATTAAAGCCCTTCAAAATCGCATGCATGAGCTAACTTCACATCACAAATTGTCTCATGAATGTGATTTGAAGTTAGCTCATGCATGCCATTTTGAACCGCTTTAATTTGAAATGCTAACCGTCACGGTGCTTCATCAGAATGTCCTGGTTCTCTCTGAGTGACACCTTGAGGTGGTCTGCTATTAACCTGAGTTGAAATGATTATGTAACTATGCATCATCTCCTCTAAAATCCTATCTGAAATTAGACGAATTGTCTCATGAATGTGATTTGAAGTTAGCTCATGCATGCGATTTTGAAGGGCTTTAATTTTGAAATGCTACATCAGAATGTCCTGGTTCTCTCTGAGTGACACCTTGAGATGGTCTGCTATCAACCTGAGATGGTTGATAATGTAAAGTTGTCTGAAATTATATCGTAACTATGCACCATTTTATTTATAATCCATCCAATTCAATTTGAAAATTGTTAAAATATAATTGATGTGTACTTTCTTTATTTGATTTAACAGTTGTTGGCTACACAGAGACGTTACTACTACTAGACTTCTTGAATATATATATATATATATATATATATATATATATATATATATATGGCACTAAGTAGCGCAAGTGAGATATTATTGTAATGTTCTGGACCTTTGCACGAGGAGATTTTCTCAATCTGGACCTTTTGGAATTTGAATTGAATACCCCTGATCTATATTATAGGATCTGGTATGAGCTGCCTTTGTCACGGTTGAAAGGAGTGTTCAAGTTTGCCGTTGTGGTTTCTCTCAGTGACACTACAGTTTCGATTATGTCCATTCCACACAGTGCGAAAATGGACCTCCTTCCAAAACAACATTATGTCACAACGCTTAATAGTCACATCCTGTGTGAAAGAAATCACAACAAAGACAACAATAAAAGAAAAAGAAAACGCCCCTGGTGTAGAAATGCCTTTATCCATTAAGTTTTGAATAGTAGATTTTCCAGAAGATGGTTCCTAATTTTTATCTGACCTTCTTAATAATTAATAATTTAATATTTTTGTGTTACCTGTTCATAACAGCTTGGATTTTATATTTGTCATTTTAGTAATTAATAAACCGTAGCTCCCTTCAAGTTGCATTAATGGACGTGGCCAATTGTCAAAGGCAAAGACAAGAACATGTTGAACCTTCCTGGTTGTTGGGGCAGTTTTAAAACAGGTTTCACTGTGTATTGAAGTCAGAGAGTAAGTTACAGTAGCTTTGAATGTACAATTACAGTAAGTGCAACGGGAAAATAGGTGAACTACCACCAAAGATATTGGCAGGGATGGAGGTCAGAGGTAAGAAGACATTTTCAGCCTCAGCATCCGTTCTGACTCTAGTGGATGGAAATATATTTTTTTCTACTTTTTGGACACACCTGCTTGTGATGGTTTCACATTTTCTACACTGCGCCCGGTGCCAACCGTCAGCCTCATTGAAATACATGGGATGTTGTGGAGTTTTCTCCGACCGATCACAGAGCAGCACTATACAGCACCTGTAAGTCCACTTGCCTCCCTTGCCTGCGAACACGGGAGGGTGTGTGTGTGTGTGTGTGTGTGTGTGTGTGTGTGTGTGTGTGTGTGTGTGTGGGGGGGGGTGTTGGGGCTGCAGAGTTTTCCCAGGCTTAGCCAAGGTGAGTATAAAGGCCGCTCTGTTCGCTCTCTGCCTGCATCTCCTGCTCCATCTCTTTGAACTGGGCGGTCATGTCAGCAGCTCCCAGCCCCCAGCCACCATACTGCCCTTCATGTGCCAACGGGGAGCGATAGGCTGGGCGCCGACAGATCCACACAACACCCGGGACTAATGCACGCACACACACACACACACACACAACACACTTGGTTGTGCCCTGTCTGTCTACATGAGACGCTGATACAGGCATGTGCAGAACACATAAGACAGGGAAAAGGCGGAGGACTACAGGCCCATTGGCTGTATTTTTGCATTTATCATGCATTCAGTAATACACGGGTTGAGCCAAAGAACAAAACTATTAACAAAAGCAACATGGCAGCAATGCCCCCCCACCCCTTAAAACATAAAATCTTCCATGTCTACAACTCCCCTGCGCCCAACTGACCATTCCTAAGTACCGCCCCTTTTTGCTCTGTACTCCAATAACTGTCAGAACATTCGGTCACTTTTCCCTTTTCCTTCTATACCTAGATATGCTACTGAGATGCTCTGTTCAAAGGTTACATTACTATCTAAGTCACGTTGTATTCGGGTCAAAATCTTCATGGACATGTTGGTTTGTATTTAGTCACATCTCAAGTTGTGAGCTAATGTTAGCAAAAACGCTAGCTAACATATAACTAACGCAACAGCAAGAGGAGTGTGTGTGGTCACCACCGTAAGGCAGGTTTGCTTCTGCCTTATTTCTGTGCTAGGTAAGGTTAAAGAGATTTGACAGATAAGTTGGTTTTGGACATATTTTTAAGATGACATGAATAATCGTTAGCCGGCAAAGATAAAGGCTAACGTTCCTTTGTTTATTTTATCTCTGCTTGTCGCCCCAAAAGTAATTTTTGGGTGTTATTTATTTCGATATACAACATCCCAGTGGGCGACATTAGCTGAGTAAAAGTTATCATTGTGAATATATCCTTCTATCGCATGCTGTCGTCATTTCTGTCAGCTTCTTGAAGCTATATTGCGTGTCTCGCACTGCGATAAGTGGCTATGCTAAGCACAAAATGCGCTAATAGCTGAATCCAGAGTTCTTTTCCGTGCTCCGTTCATGTGAATGAGCTCGAGACCTGGGAGGCGGGGTTAAAGGAAACTTAACGAAACGATTTTTATCTTAATGTTTTGGTGTGCCACTGAGCAACTTTCATAGGAATGAATGAGGCCTCGCCTAAAACGCTGGATCCCTTTCTCTTTTTACATCCACAAGCAATACCGAACCGGCGTTGCCATGTTTCTTTTAGTTGAACTTGTCCAACCTAGCAACCGTAACTTAAGGGGACAGGAAGAATTGGTTATTCCATAATACTGGCTCAGACATTGCAGTCTTCCCAAATGACTTCCTCTCAAAAAAAAAAACAGATTAATCATTCATCCACAAAACTACGTGTTGAACACAAAGCGTCTTTGCTTCGGACACTCATACTCAAGCAGTTACACATGTCTCTCTCACGCACAAACTAAATACACAAACACACTAATCAGGTGTGCCCACCTCCCATTTCCGGCCATGGTGACGTCAAGCTGGCCGGGCGGGTAGAGAACACAATCACACTGGCGCGAGATCAGACAGTCCACCTCCTCCATCAAAGGTCATCGTTTCTGTTAGTTATACCCTCCGCATCTGACTCATTCTGCCATCGCCGCGGAGCGGGCAAAACGGACGCACAATGGACGCATTATAAAATCATTGAGTCCATATTAAGCATTTGGAGGACTGATGAAACCCACCTGGCTCACGCCGAAACGAAGATTATGATGTTTGTCGTAGCAACAAAGCAGCAAACACACAAGTCATGCTGACCGGAGGGGAGCGCATGTGTGTGTTTATGTCAGTGTCTGTTGTTGCAGAAGCAGATGTTTTTAAAGAACGGTCAAATTTAGAGCTTGTGTTTATCTGCACATCACGGGAAGAGACAGAGCGACGGGGGAACTGGGAGAGCTCGACGCGGTACGAGTTGGTGCTAGCAACGTATATTAGTATAAAAAGTCTCCCCTCTCTCTTTGTGTGATGAGTTCAGGTCGGTGCAGCCAAGAATGCCGCTTGGCTCAGACTCTCAGGAAGGACCCCTTTATAGAGATCCTGGCCCTCCGTCAGGTCACACACTCTTCCCCTTCCAGAGGGCTCTGCGCATACATAAATCAAACACTCCCAGCGCTCCCCCCATTAATTGTGACATCTATCTGGATGGGCAGGCGCGTTCGTGGAGGATGTGGTCGTTCACCAGGCCCCGCCATGCCAGAATCCCCGGGCCAGGGGAAGAGGGGCGGAGGCTGGGACGCAAACTAAATCTCTGGCTGGGATGATGATACTCCCCGCGGTGCATTTTTTATTTTTCCCCTTGACAAATGAGAGCCTTAACATGGGAAGATATAGGAAGTTGCACAAATTAAGGAGTCCGACTTTCCTGGACGTTATGGGACGCTGCAATGATTTGTTGTAAAGTTTTAAGTTTCCTGGATGTAAAACAAATATACGAACACAAACACTGATTTATACGGCCTGCTGCGCATCTGACCCGAGAGTCCGTAAAAATGAAGAGCGAAGCGCCGCGAATCCTTTAAAGCCACTGTAATTTCCAGGAAGACTGTGTGTGTGTGTGTGTGTGTGTGTGTGTGTGTGTGTGTGTGTGTGTGTGTGTGTACTGTATTTGTGTGTGATTGGAGTTGGCAAAAGGAGCCGGGCTGTTGGAGGGATGTTTAATTAGGTTAAGGAGGTGCAGCGGGGAAGACAGCCAACTGGCCCTACACACCCTTGTCCTCGACACACACACACACACACACACACACACACACAAACACACACACACACACGCTTGTAGAAAGCCTCCACTTCTTAAGTGCATCTGGCTCTTCGGGCTCAGCACAGTGTTCGGTACACGAAAAAACTTGGAATACTGTTAAGTTTTCTAGCTGCCACCTGCTGCTGCGCTCACTTTTCATTCCCCCCGAGGGGAAAAGCACAGCACACATTACTGTAACCAGCGACCTTTCGTTTATTTTTAGTGTCTGTGGAAGAAAAAGCAATACAGAAAAGACTTTTGTCCTTTATATATCCTTTGTACTGATGTAGTTTTTCACTATGTATTGTCGGATTGATCTCAAAATAAGGTTCTTCATCACAACACAGGTAAACACACACAAACCTGGGAACTTCTCTTCTATAGGCCGTGGGTAAAAACCTGGCTTGGTGTTTTTAAGCACATTGTAGGGAGATTATTTTGTGGGGAATAACAACGTTGTACTGTTTACCTGTCGTCACCCCAGCGCAGGATGGAACCCATGTCAATCACTGTAAAAAAGAATAAAACAATATCTAGACATTTGGCGTCTGATAAACCTCAAAAATCACAGACACGTTCAAACTGGACTTCCTCCGTCCAACAAAGACCATTTATTACTTTATTACCTCTTCCTAAGAGGCTATGATTTCGGTTGTTGGTTTCTTTTTTTCAGCAGAGTCACGGGAAAACAAACCGGCCTGAATTTCAGGAAGATTGGTGGGACGGTGTAGCATGGGCCAAAAGAAGAACCCATTGAATCACAATCGCGGGGCGGATACGCACTTTTTTTGAATGACTTTCGTAAACATTGCGAGAGAGCGCAAGGCCCTGGCGGAGGTCCGCGCTCTCCGATTGCTCTTCTCGTTTAATGCGGTGCGTTTTTTGCTTTTCTTTCCTCTGGACGCTCATCAACTGCTGTTTCTCCAAAGCTCTACGCTACAAATATGCAGCATGAAGTGAATCATCTTGTATCAACCGCAGTGATCTGGGCAGAGGTACATCCAGCCCTGACTCATCCACCGCATGAGAGCCAGTCGTGAAGAGAACTTGTGTGCTGCTCTTTATCTGAGGCGGGGAAGTTAACCAGACGTGTATATGATAGATAAACCAGTTGGGACTCATCCTTCTTTTTCAATTTGGCCGCAACCCCGGGTCCCATTCCCAAACGAATCGCTATCGCAACGCTATCCTGGCCACCTGCATGCGTGACGATAATGACGATGAAGTGCGAGAGATGTTCGCGGGGGTTAGAAAGCGGAGGTTGAAAAAAAAAAAAAAATGTAAATGGCACATCTGGGACTTCTTCACCGGATGACCCGCAAAAACAATTCACACACTTCCCATGAAGAACGCTCTCATAATTGACTTCCTAGGAACAAAAACATCACCGCAAGTCTTTTTAAAAGCTCACCCTCCCTGGCCGTTGGTTATATATCCAACACACACCCTTCTGACAAGACACACCTTTGACCTTTACATTTGCTGGTGTGCAACCAGGCAAAATTACATCACTTCCTTTTTGGCAACTTGACAGGCGCTTCATCAGTGGTGTTGCTCCGGGCTCAAGCGAGCAGTGGAGGGGGGGGGGGGGGGGGGGGGGACTAAAAAACAATAATGATAATAATTATACCTTCACACGTAATGAGCAGAGCCTACGGGCTCGCAATACATAACAGCTGGGCCTGGGAGCTGTCAGACAGCTAGATAGTGAGTGAGCACTCGGCGCTAACCAAAGGCAGATGTGAATTACAGCTTGTGACACATAGCTGCGTGGTTAGTAACGGGGGCGGGAGTGGGCTCGGATCTGAAGATCTCAATATACCAGTGTTCCAAGGCGCCTTTTGCAATATCTGAGTTTTTGCAAAGTTTCGAGGGAAGTTTAATGCATGTAGCGCTCCCGTGGGAAGCAATTAACATGAAGTCGGTCGTCTTGATGGGTAGATAAAGGCTTGTGTGCAATGAAATGGGTCAGCGGGGCTGTATATATATATATATTCAAACAAACCAAACGCTATTGTGCAGCTAAAGACGTGATGACCCACATGCTTCACAGACAAAATGTGTGGAATGCGTTGGTTGATATGAACCTTACTGTATAACCCTAATCTGACAGTTCTGCACGGGTTGTTCTGACATAATGGAAACAAAATGGGGGGGGGGTAATTGTGTATCTAGACCAGTAAACTGCTGTTGGCTGTGCACTGCCCTGTTACATTTTACATGTGGAAACAATGTCACCAAGTTACCGTTAACTACATGCTAATTACTTTACCTGTACTACACTGATGTAAGACTCCATGCTAACACTTTAGCATATGCTTTGAGAGACAGTACACTCTATGCTAACGTGTTGAAAACACCACATGGACGGACAAACGGCTCCATGCTAACTGTGTAGCATATGCTGTGAGAGACAGTACACTCTATGCTAACGTGTTGAAAACACCACATGGACGGACAAACGACTCCATGCTAACTGTGTAGCATATGCTGTGAGAGACAGTACACTCTATGCTAACGTCTTGAAAACACCACATTGACGGACAAACGACTCCATGCTAACTGTGTAGCATATGCTGTGAGAGACAGTACACTCTATGCTAACGTCTTGAAAACACCACATTGACGGACAAATGACTCCATGCTAACTGTGTAGCATATGCTGTGAGACACAGTGCTGACAACTGATTCTTAATTGACTGACCAACATGTTAGCATTCATAATGTTGAGAGGCAGTGAGCCTTAGCATGTATGCTAAATGTTTGCATTTTCTGTGTGACTGTAGGCTCAATGCTAACACCCAGTGAGGAGGGAGGAATCGGCTATGGGAGGAGGGGGAGCAAGGACCAACATTGACAGAACTAAAAGACTCCTTTAGATCGGATGAGGCGCAGTCGTGTCTTGAGTGTCAGCTCTTCCCATTTCACACTGAAGTAAACTATAAATACTTCATCAAACGGAGCACTCTTTGCATCCAAACCAACATTCTTACAAACACACACACACACACACACACACACACACACACACACAGCAAGTTTTTTGCAAAAATGGTGATCTCATGCATAATGCAGCTGGCCTCAAGTGATCATTATGGAGCAAGTTGAAGTCTCCAAGCAGACCATGTTTTCTACATTAGCCCTGTTCTTCAGCTTATGACAGTCAATGAAATGCATCTAATGCATCCACCTTGGGGTTGAGACTGTTGAAACCAGTGTGTGTGTGTGTGTGTGTGTGTGTGTGTGTGTGTGTGTGTGTGTGTGTGTGTGTGTGTGTGTGTTGTGTGTGTGTGAGGTTTGCATCAAATCATATCTATCCATCTTCCTATTCATGAATACATAATGCCATTCATATCCCCACAAGGTTCCTCCTACACTGCTTCCTAAGTATATTTGAATGGCCAGCATGGCAAGATGAAAAATCACTTCTTCGTGTTCAACTTTTATACATGCAAGAGCAACCAGATGACCAAAAAAGGCCCATTTTCATCAACATACATAAAAAAAACAAAAAAACAACGTCGACCATATGCGCAGGTCTTGTGTCAAATGTAAGACGAGAGCTCACCGAAAACATAGAGTGCGGGAGTGGGAAGAGCAAAGGCGGACCAAATGTTTTCATTCAAACAGCAGACACAGCCAGTCACATTGGAGCAGTCACATCTGCGTCAGAAAAAAAAAATAAGAAAAGAAAAGAAAGAAATAAGACCAGCCGCGTTCAAACAGTGGACAACAAGGACCCCTAGGGGTTGGAAGCAAAGTGTCAAGTCAAGTCATCAATTTATTGGATATTATTCACGCTTTTCTCTCACACAGACTCATGGTCTAATCACTATCATGAGAATTATTTTTATATTCTCCCCAATGAGATTCAACCCATGTTATATGAAATGAATTTGAGCATATGCTTCATTTCCTTAACTGAATAAATTGGTAGAATTGAGTCTACTGGACACAGTTTGAAGCAAGAAAAAAAAAGCAGGCATGTCATATTTACAAAATATCTCGATTATAATATCTATGACTTGAAGAATTATTCTCTTCAAAGATTGTTTTTGGGCATGCAGTGAGTTTTGACATCCGTCTTTGATTATTTGTGAACGGACATCACGTCACACATCATGCCAGATGTAGGATTTGATTCTTATTTTAGACAATTTGTAGATGATTATTATGTGATGTAAATGTGAAGTCAGCATACAGCCCATACTGCTAAGACATGAGTGACGTGTCCTTTCACCAAACTTTACGAGACTGGATCTCTGCAGCGATGGAGAGATACTGCCCCCTGCTTTCAGTAGAGCTGAAATACCTCTTAAGAGTGTGTACTGTAAATACTACTGTGAGTCATATCTCTAATACCATGTTAGTACTAAATGAGGATTTTGTTTTCAATATTGTCACAAAATTAATATGTAATATTGGTGAAACAAAAATCTGGGCTTCAATCTGACAGTAATGACGAATAATATATTTGCCCAATATGTTTTAAACATCTTACTTTAATTTCTCTTTCTATTGGCTTGCAGATTATTGCGCAGCGCCTTTGTATATTTCATATTTAGCGCTGTATATGTCTGCACTTATGTGGTTCCTTTTGCCACAGTTATACACCACTACCATTACAATGAGTAGGAGTTTCCAAAATTCGCGGCTGACAATTCTACACGATATCAAAACACTGCTCCAGGTGAGGCTCGAACTCACAACCTCGGCATTGCTCTACAGTGTACTGTCATATAAGTACCGCGCGCTAACCGATTGCGCCACTGGAGCTCACTGTGTCCACACCGCAGTTGGGTTTATAAGCACACTGCCGCGTCAACCGTTTGTTCACATATTGCTCGTCTTTGTTCACTTCTAAAACGCTTACGTTACTGTGAAATGATTGATGTGTCACACGGAAACATGTCCGCTGGGTTTCCGAGCAGAAAAAAAAAAAGAAAGAATACGAGCATTGCCATAATAGTTCATCATTTTAATTTATGGCGAAATAATACGGAAGTGTATACGGCAGTTTTTCCTTCCAGCGTCTTCCCTATTGCGGTAGTCCTGCTCATAAACACATACAACATGTCTGTGGTTGCGCGTTGAATGTAAAGCAAGTCTTCAGAGAGAAGGATGGAGCAATGATATCTTGCTCGCAGCCACTGCGAGACAAACGGAAACACTCGCGGTCCTCAATATTTTCAAAGTAAAACATGTCTTGCAGAGGAATGTCAAAGACACATTAGACATCTGCTTAAAGTCTTCACTGTCATACTGCACAAAAGTTGAAACAATGACAAATTTAGCTCGGTGTCAAAAGATTGAAATACTATATTGCGGCTGTCTTTGCCAGGGCTCCATCAGAAATGATATTGTGTAATCTCATTATGTCATCTCATCTTCTCACAACTCATCACATCATCTCATCTTCTCACATCTCATTTTCTCAAATTTCATAATTTCTCCCATCTCATCACATCGTCTCTTATATTCTCAAATCTCATCACATCATCTCAGCCTTTCACATCTCACCATCTCATCCTCTCACATCTCACCATCTCATCTTCTCACATCTCATCACGTTATCTTCTCACATCTCATCACGTCATCTTCTCACATCTCATCACGTCATCTTCTCACATCTCATCACAGCATCTAATCCTCTCATATCTCACCATCTAATCTTCTCACATCTCATCACGTCATCTTCTCAGATCTCATCACAGCATCTAATCTTCTCACATCTCATCACGTCATCTTCTCACATCTCATCACGTCATCTTCTCACATCTCATCACAGCATCTAATCCTCTCATATCTCACCATCTCATCTTCTCACATCTCATCACGTTATCTTCTCAGATCTCATCACGTCATCTTCTCACATCTCATCACGTCATCTTCTCACATCTCATCACGTCATCTTCTCACATCTCATCACAGCATCTAATCCTCTCATATCTCACCATCTCATCTTCTCAGATCTCATCACAGTTTCTCATCATCCCTCATTTTCTCGGATCTCATCGTATCTCATCACACCCTGTTTGTCCTCATCGTCTCTCTTCTCATCTCATCTTCGTTCATTTCAATCAATTTCAATCTAATTGATGTGCGTTCAGCTTAACCACACCGGAACCGACTCAACAATGATGATGAGTGATTCGAAAAGAGCAACAAGTGAAGGCTCTCTGTGCTGTTATGACGTTGATTTCCATAACCAAATATTCGTTGGTGACAATTCAGCATCAAACAATGCAACACACACACACACACACACACAGAGTGAGCACGGCTCGCCGCCATGCGAAGAGTCCGACCTTTGTCTGCGCGATGACTTTATGGTCGTTGACTCCCGTACAGCGGGGCAGTCCCCCTTCCCAGCCCTGAAGGTGTGTTTGCTAGAATCACTGGACTCTGATCTAAAGGTCCGCCATTCATCCAACTGTTTTATTAGAGAACACACGGAGCAAACACACGGGACTGACATCTGCTCACAGAGACACTTTATGGTTACGCCGTACGCTGTGCATGTGTGAAACTGTGCCGGTAGAGCTCGGCGTCCATATTTATACAGTGCGTGTTTATATGGCTGCTGGCAGCTCTACATGTTGGTGCTTCGTGAGTAAATTCTAGTTAATTATTTCTTTAAATTGCAGATGAAGGACAAATAACAATCTTTATAAGGTAAATCTCCTTACTGCGAGTTCAACTGCTTAAAGTAATAAAAAAAAAGAAACGTACAAACAATATTTATAACAACTAATTACCAATACCAACGACTAATACCTTATCTACCCAGTAAATCACACAAAACCTGACACTTAATAGGACAAATGCTTTGAATGAAGGCTCTACCTGTACAAAGGCACACCGTATCTCAACATGCAGACCTGCAATAACTTATCATATCACTTAACATATCACTCGCTTATATGTTGTTGTTGTTGTTGTTGTAAATGTATAAATAACCTTAAAAGTCTTTAAATCGGCTTGTTTTGATTATCAAAAGAGATTTGAGAGACAGAACATTTTAAACATGATAACAAACTAGGTAAATCTGAAATGTTATAGACAAATATTAATCACAACTGCTTGTAGGTTGGGAACCAATATAATACAAAATTAAAAAAAACTGTTATGAAATAGTCTAATTGCAGTTTTACTGTCAGCTCTATCAGCTATCAATAAGTGTGTGTTCTTGGCAGCTTCCCCGACACGCCCAGCTGCTGCGGGTCACTGATAACCCTTCGCGGTCGCCTTAACACATCACACACTATTTTGTGCGCCCATTGTTGCCGCTCTAAAGAAACAATTCACGCGGCCACAGCGTCCCCGGCGCCAGATCAATACTGCACACAGACGCTTTTTGTTCCTCAGGTGGGTCCAGGCTTTGGCTTCCGGGGTCCATCCTTTTGGTTCACGACCTCAGCCTGTGACAGAGGCATCGCTGCGATAACACGGAGCCGCTTAATTAATGGTTAGCCCAAGATCCACACACACACACACACACACACACACACACACACACACACACACAGACACACACACACACAGGGAAGCAGAGGGATTATAAAGGCACAGAGACCCATATGCTGCCCGGGGATGGAGGCGAGAAAGCTAAATGCGAGAGGAACGCAAGGTAGTAATGACCAAGGTGAGAATTATTACCGTGTTTAATTTATGACTATATGACTATATTACTTGTGGAAGGCCACACTTTGAGACACAACATGGCATCTGTTGGCATTGCATCCTAATCTCAGTTGAAGTCTGCCAAGTGATGGGGTTTTGATTCAATGCCATTATGGGACCATGGTTGACTTCTTTTTCGTCGTCATAGTTGATTTGTTCATGGTGAATGGCACTTTTGTTGTAGCGCAGAGTGAAAACCTGCTGAAGATTCTCCAAGCCCTTCACTGGGCTAAACTGGGCTCTAAGCCTGTTAATCCAAAGTAGAGCATGTACACTATGGGACGGAGCAGGACTGTGTATGAGCACTGGAGAACCGGTGTTCTAGTGTGGGGAAGAAAATCTAGAAAAAAAAGAGAAGTAAATTGTACTTCCATTAAATTCTTTTGTAATAACATTTTATTGTATCCTCTTTTTTTTTTAAATTAAGATCATGGAAATACTGTGTTTTCTCTATAAAGAGAGCTGTATAATGGTTCCACCCATGTAAAAGCAATCAAAAGAAACATCAAAGATGAATTGTTTGGACTGGAGAATTCCGTGATTAACAGTGTCAATAATAGAACCCTCAGTGAGCGAGGGGTAACAGTATTATTATTAAAATACGTTTCTCTCAGAAAATACATACTATTGTAATTCTTGCCGTGATTAATAAACGTATGCTTTTCTTAGGCACCAGTTTTAATAACCATGCGTCAACGTCATTGTCGAAAAATGAGGAACGACTCATAATGCCAATGCAAACAAGCCAATCATCAAAATATGCTATGAACTCTTAAAAAGGCTCCAAACACACTGGAATCACTTTACATTACATTATGGTAAGAAACTAGACGTTGTATTGCATCACAGATTAGACACACAAAATACTTTAAAGTGAAAAACAAACACTGCAGAAATGTAAAATCTTAACAAGTACATTTGTTGAATAATCACACGATATCTCATAACACATCATATAATAAAAGATAGCTCAAAAAGAGTTGCTATTTGTATCTTGAAAAACCTAAATATTACATTATATTTCACTATTGTCTGATTTTTTTAAAAGTTATTACAAACAAAACACTTGTTTTTGAATCAGCCTTTTTTTCCAGCGAACAATCAACGACTCATAATGCCAATGCAAACAAGCCAATAAAATTCGAAGCATGTCATGTCGAGCTGCTGTCGCTCCCAAACATATCTGACAGTTTTTTTTAAAATACAGTTAAAAACAGTGTAAGTCATGAATGTAAATCTATGTCATTACATCCCAAATGTAGCACAACAGTAAAGTAGGGCCATGGTTTGAATTATGATTAGCTTGAGAAACATGCATTTTAAATTTTAAATAAATTATTAGATTCATATTTTCGGAATATGCGACACCTGTCACTGAAACAATTTAGCATTTCCTGTGTAGTCATTTTACTTTTATTTGAGTGTTTTAACTGAAGATGTTTACTTGACTTAAAGGGGTAGTTCAACATTTTGGGACATTATTCGTTTTCTCGCAAAGAATGAGATGAGAAGATTGGCTTATAGCTTAGCTTAGCATAACGATCGACGCCGACTGTCCAAAGCTAACGACCTCTCGGCTCTTTGAAAGGAATTCTTAACGGCAATACTATATCAAAACCTGTTGATCAACTCTCACGCGAGTCGTGCAGTATAATCCAAGTCTGGTTTATGCAGAACTATGCTCACTACTTCCCAGACACATCCATCTTTACTAAAAAAAAAGAAAGCGCAAGACTAAACGGACATGTTCCTGAAGAACATGTTCTTCAGGAACTCAAGGTAACGCGGGTTACCTTGAGTTCCTTCACTAACTAACATATAACAAAAAATATGTAGAATAGAAATGACAATTTGGTGGTTTATGGGTTTTGTTTGTCAAACACTATTTTTTTTTTTGGCGGGAACTTTTTTTTTGGCGGGAACTTCTTGTCGTTTCCGTGAGGTTGCCAGACAATCAGTGGATCTATGGCCTGGCACAAAGCGCTTTTTCTTTCTTCACCCTGTAGATCCATTCTTTCACTTTATAACATTTCAAAACATAGAGAATCTTTGCTAACGTTAAAATCTTGTTAGTGTACCTCACGTTTGTTTTTGTGAACGTGTCCCTTTTCCCACATTTTAGAAATCTTCGTGTAAATCGTCGTGTAAATAACAGCTTCTTTGTGACAGGGACCGGTGTTGATGACGGAGCCCCAGCAGCACCGAGTCGTCCTCTCACTACCGTAGCTCGTCTCTACGTGTACGCACTGCACGGCTGCCTCTGTGAGGTGGCCTTCACTGCCGTGTGGGACTGGTGCAGCACCCGGGACAGGAGGCTGGCGGGCCACAGCAGCCTGTGGGCGCTGCCCATGTACGCCATCGCCATCTACCTCATGGAGGTCCTGAGAGCCCGGCTGCTGGCTCGCCGTCTCCCGCTGCCGGCGCGTCTGGCGGCCTACACCATGTTCATCTACCTGTGGGAGTTCAGCTGGGGGGCGGGGCTGAGTTTGCTGGGGGCCTGTCCCTGGGACTACTCAGGTTACAGCTACAACCTGGGAGGACTGGTGACTCTGGAGTACGCACTGCCCTGGACTGTGGCAGCATTCATAGCTGAGCAGCATGTGATCGGGAACACTCTGAGGATAAGACTGCACAACTGAACGGACACCAGTCTGGAAAACTGCACTTCCAAAAGCAACTACAAAGCATTTATGGACATTGTTTTGGACATATTGATGTTTAAAAAGGTGGTGCGCATGTTGCACGTCCCTGAGTTGTGCCAGTAAATTTGACATTTTCATTTCAATGTGTGAGCGTTTTTTTTTTTCCCTTGCTGAGTAAAATAAGACAGAACCATTGCATGCTAGGAAAACTGTTTTGTTTAGCGTAATGTTACCAACTGTATGACAGCTTTAAAGTTATAGTATGGCCTTTTGGGAAATAAATTAATTTCATTTTTTGCTAGAAGTTAGATATGAAGATGGACACTTTCTCATATCTGTACGTTAAAAACGATGCAGCTAAGAGACGGTTAGCTTAGCTTTGCTCAAAGACTAGAAAAAGAAAGAAAGAGCTAGCTTGGACAAAAACCAACGTGTAAACACAGTAAGTTGTGGTTAGACTGTATATAAGTGGACGTAGTCAGCGTGACATCACCTAGTGGTTTGTGGACTGACGTTTTGAAGCCTTAAATCTGGCAATTTGGCCGTCGCCATCTTGACTTTTTGCAAAAGATGAATGGAAGTTACCGTATTTGGAATGCAGAGGAGCGACGTAGAGATGCCGTATACGGCTCTGGTAGCGGCAGCAACCTGTCAATCACAGTAAGCCCGCCCTAAAGCATACTTCTCTTTATGGTCTATTTCCCTCTCAATGGACCATAAGTTACTAAATGAACATCATGCTGTATTGAAGACTTGAAACTAAAGAGACCATAAACCCATGATTATAATGTTTACTGAGGTAATAAATCAAGACAGAAGTAGGGTCATCTTCTCTTAGACTTCTATACAACCTGACTTCTTTTTGCAACAAGAGGAGTCGCCCCCTGCTGGTCAGTAGAGAGAATACAACTTTTAAGACGCTCCCTCATTGGCGAGGTTGCCACCTGGGTTTTACGGGGGTTTTGTGCTAGACTATAACTTAGCCAGGCGTGACGACTCCCTGGAGTGTCCGCTTGTTGCCTCTCACTGCGCTCGTCTGCTCGTCGCCAATAAATTGTTCAACCACGGAACGCTCCGTAAAACCACAAATTGTAATTTGAACAATGAGACACAAGGCATATGTGGATTAGTTAATTAGTTTGACGTTTCCAGTTTTTTTTTACTTTGGACAGAGCCATGCTAGCTGTTTCCCCCTGCTTCAAGTCTTTATGCTAAGCTAAGCTAATCACCTCCTGAGTCCAACTCTATAAGAAGCAGACATGAAAGGGACTTTTTCATCTAAATCTCAGCAAGAAGGTGAATGAGTAACATTCTAACATGTTAACTATTTCTCTATACATGAGGTTGTTTGAATCATATTTGGATTGTCTCGCCACTGAATGCAAAACTAAATACTTAAAGTGTTAAGAAAGTGAAATACAAATTCTAGGCCAAATTTACAGTTCAAGGGACAGTGTGCAGGGTTTAGGGGATCTATTGGCAAAAATGAAATATTATGTTTCATTAGTGTATAATCACCTGAAACTATTTTCCTTTCCTACATAGGGGAGCGGGTCCTCTTCATGAAGTCCGCCACGTTGCACCGCCCATGTTTCTACAGTAGCCCAAAAGGGACAAACCAAACACTCTAGAGGTCTAGAGAGAGCCTTTCTCGTTTTAAAGTTACCTGAAAGCCACCACAGTTCTTCTAAAGGAACGGGTGAGCGGAGGGGTTTTCGGTTACATTACATTACATTACATTACAGTCATTTAGCAGACGCTTTTATCCAAAGCGACTTACAATAAGTGCATCAACATTGGTAATCAAAAGAACTACTAGTCACCAGAAGTCATAAGTACATCTCCTTTTCCAAACAAGCATCTAAGAGCATGAAGCAGAGCATAACTCAGAGCCAAAGTACAGAAACAAGAAAAACAGTTAGTGCTATAAGTAATACGAATACAGTAAGTGCAACAAGCTAGTATGAAAACAATAAGTGCTGAGTGGAAGGCTCAGGGTAGCACTTCCTGAAGAGGTGGGTTTTCAACCTGCAACCTCACCAGCGCCACTAAATCCAACACACTGCTCTTCTAATAGCAGACATGAGAACTCCTAAACTGAAGTCATATCTGTGAGTGAACAAGCTTTGCTCCATCCTGCACTCAAATCTAGATAACAGTCGCTAAAGATCTGTCACTTTATAGTCTGCGCTGTGTGCAACATGGTTGGTCCCGTAAGTGGTCTGAGAATTAGCTAATTTTGCTCAATTAAATCATGACTACACAACACAACACAACGTCATTTTTTATTGCCACATTTATTTATCCCTTTAGTGATCATTGGTTCAGTCTACATTATTAAATGATCTTGAATAAACAAACAGTAAACAAATCCCGGACTCCAGTGGATGGTAGATTGGAAATAACTAGTTTAATGCACTAATAAATGCAGTTATATATTCACAAACTGATCATACTGTCCATGATCACACAGATAGCAGACCTTGATATGTGATCCATATGTATGATTTGTATCTCTAATGTCTAACGTTACTACTGGAAGACAGTTTCATATTTCAGTGGAAAAAGACTTCCAATCACAGACTGAACTCCTGTCCAGTCAGAACGACATGGTGTCGATTGAATAAGAACCTCTCGAGATGAACTTGGCACGCAACACATGACTATCATTTGACGACATGGTGATTGTTTGTAAAACTTATGGAAGCCTCAACCCCTCCTTACAGGTTCTCGTACCATTACGCTCCGTGTGGGTTTTTGCGGCCTTTGTCCATCGTGGTTCATGATTACGTGGATTTCATACAAATTGATTTCTTGGGATATCTTGGAATTACAGCGCATTGACTTTCACAGGCTTAGCTGCGAACGTTATATGACAACAGCCTGACTTAAAAATCTACACAACGTATCAGTTTATGGGGCAGTTGGGCTGGAAGTGCAATTCACAATTACATTTTTGTATACATTTTTTTTTAAATTTCAATCGCTCATGGCGTTTATCAATACTGAAATAGGTACAAAGAATGTTAAATTAGTACTTTTAATTTACTATACTTCCTGTACTACTCATTACTACTGAGGTCTTCACTACGCCTACACAGAATACGATGTCATGTCATGTGTGCGTGACTTGGCATGTGATGTTCAGGGTCTCTTCCGCTCAGGGTTTTGGACCACAAACAGGGCAACTGTCCCCTCATCTCTCTGCCACTGGTACCTAGAGAAGAAATAAAAACATATGCGAGGTTAATACTGCCAAATCAGCTCTTTTTTAAAACCACATCTTAATATACATGAAGCCAAATTACAGAATGGACTTACTGGCTCTGTTCAGGAACGAGTAAACTGTCTCCTGCAGAAAGACTGAACTCCTGCTCGTTCATAGTAACTCTCGAAGATCCCTCCTGAGAGATGAGGAAAGACGACAATGACCTCAGACAGATCTGCTGGTTGGACGTGCGAGGCTACAGAGAGGAACAGCTCATTTGGCGCAACGTACCATTTGCCAGAGCCACACGTCGCTTTGTCGCACGGACGTCTCCGTCAGCCCGGGTCCAAACACCATCACCTGTCATGGTCACAAGACGGAGCGTCACCATCGTCATCTACGGTTTGTAAATTTTACAGTCAAAGCCCCTGGAACATTTTCATCTGTGATGCAATACTGATGCAGCTTTTTCTTTGTTTCCAGGTCAACAGGTCATGGTTAAAACATGTACACTATGCTGCTGCAAATATGAGACCTGATTCATCATTTTTTTGTCTCTTACTTTAAGAAATATAAACTTGTTTTCGTCTAAATCTCGTTTTATATTAGAAGTCTAGTCTAAAATGACTCTACTTCTCTCTTGATTTATTCCCTCAGTAAACATTGTAAACATAAGTTTATGGTCTCAATCTCTAGTTTACAGTCTTCTTCAATACAGCATGATGTTCATTTAGTAAGTTATGGTCCATTTAGAGTCAAACAGACCATAAAGCAGGGGATGATTTAGGGGCGGGGCTACACAGTGATTGACAGGTCTCTACCAGAGCCGTATACAACGTCTCTACCGTTACGTCACTCCTCTGCAGTCCAAATATGGTCACTTCAGTTCACTGGTTGCAAAAAAACAAGATGGCGACGGCCAAAATGCCAAATTGGAGGCTTCAAAACCGCAGTCCACGAACCAATGGGTGACGTTACATTGACTACGTCCACTTCTTATTTACAGTCTATGGTTGCACCCCAATTATATGATGCATCTCCTCTTTAAACCTCGGTTGGTAAACCTGAATCTAGGGGTTTAAGGATGGAGGGCGACGTATATACAAAATTATTATTTGAATCAGCAACTATCTGATAAAATAATACGTCAACAAGGATAACATTTTGAGCAGGATGCTGAGTATTTAACAATTTGAATACACATTTGACTTGATAGAACAAGAAGTTGAATCCGTGAGACCGTTATTAAAGCCCACGTGACGACGTGACCCGTTGGTACCTGTGTCTCAAACTGAGCTCCGAACATGTCGATGGGACTGCCGCCGGACAGGGACGGCCTCTGCCTGTCCAGCCAGTCTTTGAAGGAGAAAGGGGACATCACGTTCATGGTGTTCAGCTGGAACAGGGGTTCTCTGAAGACTTCGCCTGCTCACCCAAAGACAAAAGCACGTTGACGCCAGTTTAAAACGCTACAGGCATCAGACTTCAGATTTTTGTTTTTTCCCAGGAATCACAAGAAAATGTCTCACTTGGATCAGGCTTTCCTGTTTCGGCCTGCTTTGATGCCATGAACCTACAACGACAAACTGCGTCAAAAACAAAATACAACCTGATCTGATGGAGACTGTTTGTAAGTGTGTGGACGGGAAGATGTCTTACTCTTGGATTAGTGGCACCAGCTGGATCCCCAGATTCTCACAGTAGAACCACTTCTCGAACAGGGTGCAGGTGGTGTTGTCCACATAGTACCTGAAGGCACCAGCACACGCTCACGTTAATGCTGCTCTTACATACATGTCCGCTACTTTCTCGCTGAGTGCTGCGGTTTATTTGGACACAGTGTCTCTGAGATTCTTTGTATTGCACGTCTGATTTGATGCATTTCTGCCAACTGTGTTCAACACAACGACATCATATGGCAATTGAAGGTTTAAAAAAAAAAAAAAAAAGGACGGAGTAGGAGGAGGAAGAATTAATTTTTAAGATTAAAATCGTAAATTTACGAGAGAAAAATCTAGGATATTCTCTGAGATTAAAGTGGTACATTTTATTTTATATTCTCAGAGAATATTCAAATATTTTCCTCTTAAATTTACGACTTTAATCAAATTTTTCTCCAATTTCAGATCAGTGTCTTCTGCTCGCCATATTTCCAATCTTGTTCCCAATGAAGAGAACTAGAAGGTAGCAGGTAACAGTCACTCAGGTCATGGAATTGGCCTGTGATAACATTACTGCAGTCATGCTAAGGCTAGGATTTGTCACACAAACTTCTTTTTTTTTTAATCTAAGGTTTCCTGAGCAGGGAGAGTTTAGGTTTTGTGGATAAAAGTGACCTAATGTAATTCACAGACCGGATATTTGAGAAGCAGATTATATTTTAAATGTTGTGTATCGCTACTAAATGACCTCAGGTTTGAACTTGTGATTCACTGTTTTGTAAAAGATAGTTACTTTTTTATTTTTCTGTCATTTGTGAGAGCAACAAGGTTGTGATTTTGAAGATTATAATAAGGCTTTTGAAGAACACAGGAGCATAAGTTTGCAGGTTTTGCAAATGGAAACAAGTTCTGGTGTGAGTGTCACCTATTCTCAGAACTGCTCTTTTGTTTCAAAAGTTATGACTTTCCTGTAATTGTAATTGTATTGTTTTTCTATTTGGTCCTCTATGCCCTGCTATTATGCTGCTTAAGAAGAGAGAAGACGAGAAGGAGGTATCGTTCACCTCAGGCAGTCGGTCTCAGTCAGCAGCCGTCTCCTCTCCACCACCAGCCCCACAGTGTTGGCCTGTCTCTGGGGGGAGTGGGGGATCCGAGCCGGCAGCAGGAACATCTAAAGGAGGAAGAAAAACAATGGAGTGCAGATTGTCGGAGCAAAATGGTGTGGATGAGGCAAAGCTCACCGCGCAAGTTTTACCGCCGAAGGTGCACTGCAGCATTGTGAATGTGAAATCCTGAATTATTAGCTTGCCTGTCCCTCCTTGATGTGCACATCCTTGTGTTTCCCATTTTCTATCACCTTCAGACACATGTCTCCCTTCACCTGGTAGAACAGCTGGAAAAGAAAAGAAATATCATCAGATTATTGTCGTCATGGTTATTTGCAACCAGGCGTGACGCGAGAGGGTGGAGCTAAGTACAACCGAACGCTGAATAAGACATTTAAGACTCCAGAGGAGTCGCCCCCTGATGGCCATTTGAGAGAATGCAGGTTGAAGGCACTTCCTCACTGGCTTCACTTTTTTAGAACCGCCGGTTGCGGCCTGCTCCAGAGGGAGCTGTGTGAAGTCTGATAGATTGCTTCAAGTGATGTCACTTGAGGCCCGAACCTGCCTCATGTGATGTCACTTGAGGCAGGTTGAGGCCTGAAGATGCGGGTTTGAAGATACAGGTTAGCGGCCCAAGGCTACATTAGCCACTGCTAGCATAACGCACCCAAACCCCCGACTGAACTGTCGGTGGTCACGATGCATTGTGGGTAATGTATGCTTCAGGTTTGAAATTGAAAGATGAAGAATATGTGGATTTAAAAAGTCCATATCCCTGTTTTTATTCTGCATCGATTACATCATTTTCTTATCAGACATGATTATGTAAATATCAGGGATGGTGCAGAAAGGTCTAAAAATGTTAGCCAAGTATCATCAAAGGATGCCAACAACAACAGTGTGTGGTGGAGTTTGCCCTGTTTGTTGGGGAAGAGCGCCATCAAATATTTAGCATTTGATTGGACCGCTAAAAAGTGGGCGGGCTTGGAGTGTAAGAGGACTGTGGGCTCCACACACACCTCCCTAGCTGCTTAACGTCGCAGATTTATTCATGAAAGGACGATATTATTGGATGAAATTGATAAGTACTAACTTCTGTAAGCGCACTTCATATTTTGTTTCATGACCGGGGATCTAAAAGTGTTAAAAAAAAAAAGGCTTTTCTTTTTCATTTCATCTGGACTTTAACTGTGAGGTGGAGCTTTCTGTGACTGTAAAGCAGTTAAATGGAGAACTGGAGGCAGAAATGACAGAAGAAATGAGAACTTCTCTCTCACCTCCTCCCCTTCCTCTATATGGTAATCCTTCCTGATGTTGGGACCTCCGACAAACATGATGATCAACTGGGAAAAGTGCCTGTCAGACAGGAATTAGAGACAGTTGGGTACTCTGACACTTGATTTGAAAAGAGATTTTTTTCTAAATCTGAGTTTTGAAGTTGTGAAACACTGATTGGTCATCCTGCAATCCAAGAAGAAGCAACAATGTTGCTTCTTCATCCAACGTGAAACTACTCACATGAGCTTGTTGCACACTGGTGGCAGGAAAGCATTCTCGTTCTCTGAGATCCACTTCTCCACGTTCACAAGAGGTCCGTCGCTCATTTTTTTTTTTTTGCAAACTGACTGGGCTTTGTGCCGCAGTGTTAAATCTCTCAGACTCTGCTGATCTGAGCAGTTCTATCAATGTGACTGACACTGGAAGTCTAAAATACAGAAGTGACTGTAGAGTGCAGAGGGGGGAGGAGTTCAGCGCCCCAGAACAGATGAAAGGTCGCTTGCACAGTGATAATAAGTAACACAGTGCGGACGGGTTGGAGTCTGTTGTAACACTCATGAGGTCAGGCTGGGAACAGCCACTGTGCTTCACGCTCCAGGTTCCTCCTGCCAATGCACAAGGTCAGAGCTTCAACATCAAGGCAGTAGAACAAGCACAGAAGCAAGGCTTGAGATTTAGAGTAGCGATGTGTTGGAGGTTTTAAAAGTATTTTAAAAACCCTGTTTCATTTGCACAATATTTTTTTTTTTCTCCCACCGTAAATCTTTTGGTGTAAATCCATACAGCACATCAAATATCTACATTTTGAGATGAGATATTGAGTATATTACTATATTATATTGTATACAAACCAAATAAATGAAAACCAAATGTCACATTTTAGCTGAAACATTGCCCCATGAAAAAATAAATACATTAAATAAATAAATTCTTTCTGTTTTCTGGTAGTCCAATAAATATTTAAACTAACCATATCAGGCTTATTTTGTATACTACTGTGTAAACGTAATACTGTACAGATGAAAAGTCCTTTTTCTCATTTAATTAAGAACTTTAGTGCAAAATGAGCCCAGCAGCTTCAAGTGAAATTATAGAGAAAAAAATATTGTTAAAATATAATGTAATATTTGCAGCCATACACTGACAGTGGACACACACATACAGAGTGAACAGATTAAGAAAATAGTTTGATTTCACTACACCGGGGTATTCGCTGAAGTCGTTAGTATCTGCTTGTTATTATCAATTTAAACAACATAAAAGTGAGTCGCTTTGTCCGGCTATTTGATTTAATCACGTTATGATTCCATAGAAAGATGCATTTTCATATTGAACACAGGTTTGAGGACGGTAAGTTGATGAAGTCGTTAGAGGATGATGATGAGAACTATATATTTGAGGTGTAGTGATATAAACTGCCCACTAGGTGGAGCTGTTCGCCCTGGTGAGATCACATAAAAGCTGTGGGTTGTGACGTTTCACAACTGGCAAACATTTTAACAATTTCAGTTTGAATATTTTTAAGTTTTTCTCCTTTTGTAATACAAATGTTGTCATATCTTACTGTACATAATGTTTTTGCTGAGAAATTATGACTCTTAAGGGAGCAACAACGTTCAGAACCTTTGACCTGACGCAAATTGAATTTAACAATATGAACATTTTAAGTCACGATATCCCGGCCAAAGTAATTGCGATTCACGATATTATCCCGTCAATCATCAAAATATGCTATGAACTCTTAAAAAGGCTCCAAACACACTGGAATCACTTTACATTACATTGTGGTAAGAAACTAAACGTTGTATTGCATCACAGATTAGACACACAAAATACTTTTAAGTGAAAAACAAACACTGCAGAAATGTAAAATCTTAACAAGTACATTTGTTGAATAATTATTAGACACGATATCTCATAACACATCATATAATAAAAGATAGCTCAAAAAGAGTTGCTATTTTTATCTTGAAAAACCTAAATATTACATTATATTTCACTATTGTCTGATTTTTTTAAAAGTTATTACAAACAAAAAACTTATTTTTGAATCAGCCTGTTTTTCCAGTGAACAATCAAACACTCTTAAAAAAGGTCATCATAAATCAACCCTGTACAAATAAAGGATGGATCGTTTTTTTAATTTTTTTAAAACATTTTTTTTAACGTGATAATTCCTGTATTTTCTTTTTAAATCAGGCTCTATTTTTCATGTCTTTACCATGATAGACAGCTTTTTCAAGCGACGATAATATTCACGATTATCGAAATATCGGAAATTCACCAGGATCAACTTATTGTGAGTGGGTTTTTTTTTTAAGGCATCTTCCCTTTGACCCGTTCTCTGTCACAGTATGGCAACATGTTTTGGCTGCTTAGTGAGGAAAGTGTAGTTGGATGCTGTGACAAGAATGATGAAGAGGGCCAACATCACTTCATCTTCCTCTATGCAGCACCACCTCTTCAAAGAGGACCTCCCGCCACACAAAACTGAAACAGCCTTGATAGCATGCTCACAGATTATTATTTATATATATATATATATATATATATATATATATATATATATATATATATATATATATATATATATATATATATATATAGTTATCTGAATTTATTCTAAGGATGCACACATTATGTGTCATTTTGTCTTTCTGTTCTGTATGTATGTATAATGTCATAAGAACATTTGTATTCATTGCAATCTTAATCTTTAAGACACAATATGATTGTGAACAATTGCATTTTGTTTCCAACGTTTTTATTCACAGCGGGAAAAGAATTGGTTCAAAATGTTGCCATTATTGTCCTTAAGCAAGAGTATCTGTTATTGGATATCAGTATCAGCTGCAACACACAGATATAAGCAATCGTCTGTGACGATTAGTGGCCCTAAAATCTCATACTTTATTATTATGTATTCATCCAGTTTCTTATTAGTTTTTATATTTAACCTTCCCTCCATCTATCTTGTTTTTCTGTCCTGGTGGACACAACAGAACTAAGCAAACATTAAAAACTGCAGTTTTTTGGCATAGAAATGCACTATGCACTAATGAAATATATATATTTTTCTTTTTTGTCAAAACAATCCCAAAATACAGTATGTCACTGTATCACAATAGCGACTGTCTTATTGAATACTTACAACAGTTACATGAATTCATACAGCATGTTTAATACTTAAATGACCACCTGTAATGAAGGGCTTCACATGTGGTTGGTTCTCCCACCAATGTATTACGATTTAGCTTTTTAAGCTAAGTCATTTAAAATATATCCCAATTCGATTTTTATCGTCGTATGTCGTGTTTCATCGACATAAACTCCACTTTGTGTGACAGGTGCGTGGACCGTGTTGCAGCCAGCAGCGGTGCTCAGCGGCTCAGCAGCAGAATCGGGCCTCGGAGGTCACGTGACTTGTGGCTTCGGCGAGGGAGGTGCCTAACTTCTGACGACGGTGTACCAGCGTGCTGCACGCAGACATTGTTCCGACAAAATGCCGTTACATTTGTAGTTTTGAATAAAAAAAAAAAAAAAAAAAAGTCCCAACAGTTTACGAAGCGCGTGTCAGGTGCAAGCGTTCCAATAAACCCTGCGCGTTTTGTAAACCATTTCGTTAGGTATGAATATTCTCTCCGCGTTACGCGCTGATACGTTATCTTATAAGAAGTGATTCCGGTTCAGTGGGAAGGTTTGAACTGCTCTCTGGAAAGTGACCATTGTTGTAATCAGGTCGAGGCTGTTATCATTTCTACTTGCTGACTTTCTTAGTTTTTTTTACGGGTTCACAGCAAGAAAAACAGCGCAAGCTTTTCAGAGTGTCATGAAAGAAATGTCAAGGTAAGTCGTGCATGTGGCGCATTATCCATTTGTGGCCGTTTTTGCTCGCGTTTTGAGAGTGTCCTGAAGAATAGGCTAAAAGCTAACGTTAGCCAACTGTCACAACAACCAAACAAGGCCCGCAGCCACCGTTTGCTGGCTAGCCCGCTTGTTTGTTGTTGGGTAACTATGGTGTGAATCCGCCTAACCAAATGAACGGATAGCACTCGCGTTTGTTTGATAAAATGCCAACCGTTGAATGGGTCTGACTGGTGTGCGAGTCGCTCGCTAATGCTCAACCTATTTTCCCGTAGCAGCCAGCTAACGTTTGCTAACTTGCTAAATTAGCCAATTTGTTAGCGCTTCCAACCTGTTTGTAGCCTCTCGGCTAACGTTCGTTCGCCGCCAGCTTGGATACTAACCTAGCTCGTTTCGAACACGTTTCTGCTATTTTAACGAAGTCACTTTTCAGATTTTGAGTCGCGCGCAACTGTGAAGTCGTGAATGCGCTTTGTTGTGTGAGTACTGTGCATTAAGCACATTGCTGTCAGAGTAGTATGTAGCGTGTTTACACATGGGGCTCGCGGCATTAATAGCAAGGGGGGGCAGAAACTAGCAAAGCACAACGCTTAACAAAATGCGGCCGTGGCACATAAATGCATCCGCTTTAACTCGGCATTCTCGCTTTTTAATTAAGACGAGGTTTGAGAAACTATGACGTGAAAACAAAACGAAAACCCCGTAGTTAACGTGAAGTGTCGAGTAGTAACGTTGGCTGTCACTGCATGTATTGTTCCCTCGCAGCAACATGCCTGGTGGGCAGCAGCCTCAGAAACACTACGGCATCACCTCTGCCATCAGCCTGGCACCCCCACGAGAACTAGACCACCAGTACACCAAGAAGCTCTGTGACGCCATGAAACCGTTTGGGGTGTTCGAAGACGAAGAGGAATTGAACCATAGGTGAGGAACAGGAAGTGTCTTTTTTTTTTTTTTTTCTTCTATTTACCATAACATCACCGTGAGCCGGTTACAAGGGGTGCACGGAAAAAACCATGACCGCTTTTGATACAATGCACCATCACGTCTCTGGTATTCTAAACAACATAGAAACTATTAAGCTTTACAGAAGGTAGCATTTATCGTACAGCTTGTGTACTGCATTGTGTTTGTTCCTATAGCTAAATATATATATATATATATATATATATATATATATATATATATATATATATATATATATATATATATATATGAATTTGTTTGGTGTGTATGATTTAGTGAGAGGGCCGGATTGTGAATGAAACGCCCGCTAACAGATGTATCTCCGTTTCAGACTTGCAGTTCTCGGGAAGCTGAATAACTTTGTGAAAGAATGGATCGCAGAGATTAGTGAATTAAAGGTGGGGTTTGTGTTGAATGCGTTTTTACAGGACGGTCATTAATGGTGGTCACCTGAAACGCACTGATTTCACTGTGTGTTCACTTGTCTCCCCTACAGAACCTCCCACCATCAGCTATAAGCTGCGTCGGGGGCAAGATATTTACATTTGGTTCGTACAGACTCGGAGTGCACACAAAAGGTACGTCGAGTAATTGCAGCGACATCAAATCACGTCAAACATCGATGACGTCCCATGTACCATGTTCTGTGTGCTCGGCTCATATTGGCGTTGAACGGGTCCAGAGAGCGATGGAGCTTATCTGAACGTCACAGCGACGCCGCGCTCGTCCCCGTCTAATCGGGCCGATCTCGTTGTTTTTTTGTTTTTTTTTGAAAAGCACAGTTCAGCCTGACCACGCTGAAGCACGAGGCGGGCTTTGTCGCGTTCCCCTGCTTTTGAGGGTGTTTTTGAAAAGACTAGTTTTGAGGTCTAAGAGCTGTGTAAACGTCGGCCTGCTATAGACCGGAAGGTTCGTGTGAATGCAGTCGGAGAACCTCGTCGCTTTAAACGACAAACGCAACAAGTGAGAAGATGAAAGTCAGTTTACAAAAAAAACAATACATGCATAGCAGAGAGATACATTGCTATGTTTTTTTTGTATTTGTTGTGGAACAAAATTTTATAAAATCCTAAAACGATAGTTTTTACATGACTCTGAATTAGTACAGATGTTCCAAGCTAATCTGTACGATTGATCATGGTTCTGGTGGTGATTTCATTTTTGAACTCGTTGACTGGTGTCAGCTATATGTCACCGGGTGGATTTTCAGTGTGAGCCGAGCCATTGAGTAAAAAAACAAAGTCACCTTCACAGGGGGCACTCCCACATAGATTACTGTTGGTTGAAAACTTTATTTGAATCTCTGTGTTTTGTTCATCGTGGAGACAGAGTCTGTCCAAACATTCCCATCAATAACAGATCATCATCATCATCATCATCATCATCATCATCGTCATTTCTTTGGCTTTGCCAGTGTTAATGTAAGCCTAATTCACGCTTCATAATACAGAGTTGTGTTCATTTTTATGAAGCAACACAAATTCAAACGCATGAAAAGTTGGTGTGCAAAAGTAATGAACCCCCTCGCCTAATTGTGTACTTATGAACATTTGCTCAGCACGTCTCATTTATTAGAGAATATAAATTCCAGTTTGTGAGAAAGTAGCGTGTTATATTAGCTCGTCTCAGAGAGGATGGATTCTTTTCAGTGGGTTTTTTGGTGAGCTGCCGGAGCCTACGGTCTGTGGTTCACACAAGCTTTAGATATTTGAACATCTTGTTCCATGGTGGGTCAGTGAACACCCCTCTAGTGAAGTTACAAGCCTTTACGTGTCTTAAAACTACTACGATTCCATTTTAAAAACTCATCTTTTTGCTACGTTTACACTCAGCGTCTACACTACGGAGTTTGAAACCCCCCACCAAAAAACGGAGAGGTTTGTAAACGCTGCCGACGCCGTGTTCATTTGAAATCTCTGCGGTCGACTCGCGGTGTGGGCGGAAACGTAGCTCTTCTGTCCCACCGCCAAAAGACAAAAAAACCTACAGCGTTGATTACGCATCGACTGCTGTCTATACTAGCAGCTGTTGTCCAGTTAAATTCTGTATTTTCTAATGTTACTACTGCCTACGTGTGGAGGAAGCGGCTGTTATTGGTAGAGATTAGCGAGCGGCGTTATCCGCCCTACGGAGTGGACGGTGCAAGTCGTGGTGTTCAGCTTTGAGGAGAGTGATGGATGCAAAGCGGAGGACTTTCCGTTTCTTCTTAAAGAGGACGGTGATACTCACCGCAGGCCCGGTGTTTGTGAACAGTCCTAATCGTTTTAGTGGTATTTGTTTTCAGGCGCGCTCGTGTGGATGGAGGTCATTCAGACTGCGGTGCTGAAGCGCCCATGTGGACCTACTACTACCTACTACTGTAGGTACTTTTAAAGGGGAGCCGCGTGAGCGTGGATGTAGCCTGACACTACAAAAAAAAAAGTGATCGCGGCAGCTAGTCCGCCTTCACTGCCTTGTTGTTTGCCCACTCATGTGACCGTGGTGTAGTGTTAGCTTTTTAAGTTCCTCTTTTACCGATTGCATTCCCAAAAAATCCTAAAAGTGCCGTTCAGTTGTGGAGATTATCTTGCGGAACAAAATGTGTCATTATTTAAAACGTGCGTTTGCCACAGAGCTTATGCTCCGCATTAATCCAGAAGTGAAGAAGAATCCCGTTGGCTTGACGTCGTGCGACGCTAGTTTAGCCTGCAGAAATGCGTCGTACCCGCGTGCAACAGAGCGCACCGCGTGAGAGACTCTATACGGGCTCCACTTGAGTCCATCAGGGTTCAGAAGGACACCACTACATTTCATAGGCCTGGGACTGCACAAAGCAGGGTCAGGTCTTATCAGTTGGACAGCCGCCAAAAGCAATCGTGAGAAGCGGCTCGACTTGATTGTCCGTGATGTTTTCTCCCACGGACTCCCCTTAGCCTTGAAGGCAGCGACTTATCAGATTGTCGTTGCTGCTAAAAGTGAAAACCGTTTCTTTACAGGAGCCGACATCGACGCCTTGTGTGTGGCCCCGCGCCACGTAGAGAGGAGTGACTTTTTCTCGTCCTTCTTCGAGAAATTCAAACAGCACGAAGAGATCAAAGACCTGAGGGTAAGTGTCGGTAGAGAAGGGCCCCGTTTGGAGAAATCGGTCCGTTTTTTTTTTTTTTTTAAAGGTTCTTCAGTGAGGATGCAGGAGCAGCAGACCTCTTACATCACTGCTCCTGGGTGAGAACCCGCTGTTTAGCAGAGCTGAGTTCACTGTTTTTGGGAAGTAGAGCAATAACATGGCTGAAGTGTTCTTTGGCTGAATAGATGGCGGAGTTATAACGAAGTGACTCTCAGCAGAGAGCAATACCCACGAGCATCGCCTGTGTTGTTGTCAAGTCTGCTGTTTTTAATGTTAATTTCCCTAGGTGTGTGTGTGTGTGTGTGTCTTTATTAACATCGATATACACGATGGGGGAAAAGTCTGTTCCCCCTTTAGGTCATGTTTGTTTTGACACTAAATAATATTTATAGAATTATCAAATCAGCTGCTATTTGTTGAAGTGTATACTTCTGAGTAAATATCGTCCTGCAGATACTTTTCACATAGAGGTGGTGCACTTTGATTGGACCATAAGTGTTACTGTGTTGATCGGGTATTAAAACTCTGCTCTCTAAAGACATCCAGAAGAGCCAGGTCTACTTTGAATGAATAAGAAGAGAATGTTCTGAGCGAAGCTTCAAAGTGTTTGGTGCGGCTCTAGACTCTCGCCTCTTGCTCGTCATCTCGTCAGCTGTCTGTGTGGCGTCTCCTCGTCTCGCGTGTGTCGCTGACGTTGTCTCTTTTTGGTGCTTTCTCAAGGCGGTGGAGGACGCCTTCGTACCAGTGATCAAATTCAAATTTGACGGAATAGAGGTAAGTCCCTTCAAGAGCCAAGTGATGCTGAACTAAACTAAAGGACAAAGAAGGTGTTTTTAGTACAGACGTTGTTAAAATGTCAATGTCAGGTTTTTACTACACGTTTATCATGGCCAAAATATTAACAATAACTGTTACGATGCAAATGTGAGTGAGTGGGGAGAGTGTCTCGAACCATAACTGTGTATAAAATGATTTGAGAGGCACTGGATTATTTCCACAGTATTGTCATGTGTATTGTTAATCTATCAGTATTTCATTTCTGAATATTACGGTTATACCTCTAACTGTGATCCTAAGGACTGCTTCTGTTCGGCCGTCGGCTACAATAGCTTTGCAAAGAATGATGGTTTTGATCCTGCGGTTTTCATTCCTTGGTTATAATTCAAAGTCATTTAAGAGCTCCTCCTACTGAGCCGTACTGCGGGTCGCTTGTCCTCCGCCTCATCGGTTCCTCCCTTGTTTCTCTGTCTCCGTCTGAGCAGATCGACCTGCTTTTTGCCAGACTGGCCTTACAGTCCATTCCAGACAACTTGGACCTGAGGGGAGACTCCATCCTGAGGAACCTGGACATCCGGTGTATCCGCAGCCTTAACGGTGCGCCGCGTGGCCTTTTTTAAACCCTCTCCCACTGGAGAGCATCGCCTGAAGTGTACGAGTGAAGCGCTTCTCTCGCAGCGCTTTACCTGTCTGATGTTTTGTCTCTCAGGTTGTCGAGTGACTGATGAAATCCTGTACCTGGTGCCAAACAAAGAGAACTTCAGACTCACATTGAGAGCCATCAAACTGTGGGCGAAGCGTAAGTGGATTCAAGTCTTCTTGTAACTTTGCTCTTTAAGGAGAGAGTGCATGCGGTCCTTCTCCGGGAAAAAATACTGCACCGTGTCTCCTTTTTTTTTTCACAGCGCTACGCCTTTTTTTGCGGCCGTGTTTCTAGTGTTAATATCAGAAAAGCGCTCGTGATGTCACTGTAGGAAATGGAGGAGGAGCTTGTTTCGTCGGCGTCTATCCTGAGCTTTATACGTCACACAAAACTAGGGAGGATGTTATCCGTTTATCAATACTCTTATCGGTTCTTGATTATTTTCTTTTTGAAAAAAAAAAAAAAAAAAAAGACCGTTAAGGAAAGAATCAACATCGCTTTATTATTCTTGTACATAAACAAATGGGTTTTTTTGGAGAGTCAAAGAGAGGAGGTTTGAGACGCTGCTATTTTAAAAAGTAAGGTTAGACCTTCTCAGCAATCCAGCCTTTACTAATTTACACCCGGATCCCGTTTTCGAGGGAACGTCCCTAACGAAGAGAAAAGCTCATTTGTGGGATCAGATGGTCAGATAAGAGCTCGTGAGTGTTGTGCTTCCATCGCCGTACGCGCCGTCTCTTCGGAGGACCGTCCTCCTGCTTGTACGGCGACGCTAGTCCATCATACAACGAGGGTTAGAGTGGCGATATTGTTGCCATAGAAACATTTTTATAGAGCTTTTCCGATGAAGTGCTCTCCATCATCCAGCGGCAGGGGAAAAAAAAGACGCTTCATGGCTGATTTTGCAGCGTTCTTGTTGTATTCAGTAGACGTGTCCACCTCTTCCTCTCCGTCCTCCTGCAGGCCGTGGGATCTACTCCAACATGCTGGGCTTCCTGGGTGGAGTGTCTTGGGCCATGCTGGTGGCCAGGACCTGCCAGCTCTACCCCAACGCCGTGGCCGCCACGCTGGTCCACAAGTTCTTCCTGGTGTTTTCCAAATGGTGAGTGTTTTTTTGTTTTTGTTGGGGTTTTTTAGCTCGGCTCCCGCAGCGTCATATCGATCCCGCTCCACACGATGGCAGCGTTTCACCACCTCGTGCGAAGCCGGTTCACCCGTTTCAGTAGGTTTTTGTCTCTTCCGTCCTACAGGGAGTGGCCCAATCCTGTGCTATTGAAACAGCCCGAGGACAGTAATCTGAATTTACCCGTGTGGGATCCCAGAGTGAGTATGACACCGGTGGTTCATTCCCACATGTTAATGATGTTCTGTGTAGACGCACCGATCTGCTAAGTTGTGAGTTTGTGGGTGTGTTTTTAAATTAAGCTCACTAGATGAGAGTATAGAACCATTTGTCTTTCTCCTATGTCATGTCTCCTCATTCCTCTTGTCCTCACGTGACCCGGAACATTTGGGGTCCTCTGTCTTGAGTTCCTCTGCTCTTACCTCTGCTCGGAGGAGGCTTCCCCAGAGCAGCTTGGAGCAAGGAAGACTTCCCACGTGGACGTCCTTTTTCTTCTTTTTGTTATCAAACAGACACGCCCCTTTAGTAAAAAATGCTATTGAAAAGCAAAACAGCTGACGTTTGTGTTTTTAAATCCCATACTTACACCCCCACAGTCAAACGCTGTGTGCAGTCAGTATTGAAGGACACCTCTCCACACTCTTCTTGCAGGTTTTCCTGTGAATATTCTTTCCTTGGCCCGGGGCTTTGACTTGCTTTCACTGTTTTTCATAATAACACCATAAACATATTTACCACAGACTAATTGGTCTTCAGCCTGAAGTGAAAAACTAACTTTCTAGCTGCTGTAACTGCTGTGTCATGTCTGTTGTGTCCCTTCAGCAATAAACACATTTAAATTATCTCCTGGTGTCCTTTTCGTTCAGTCGCAGCACGGCCAACAGAAACCGTGCGTTGGGTCTGAAGTGTAGCTTTAGATTATTAGAAGATTTCCCGAATGTTCAGGCTACTTTTAAAGTATTTCTGTTTTCTATGAGACATGCTCGTCATAATCCACATGGAGAGCTGAAATGATTCCATGCACAGAATGTACTCTGGTGTTCGGAGTACAGGCTGTGTTTTTACCCCAAAGGTGACGAGGCACTCTCACGTAACCCCTCCCCCTTTTTAACACTTCAAACGTGGGCAAAGTCAGAGAATAGCTGGCGTCCAACGTAAGACAGATTACTAACTAAACGTGTGCAGTATACTTGGACAGACACTAACTGATCTGGACACTGTTTGAACACGGCCTTGCATGTGTCGTCCAGCAGCTGACATTTAGGCTCAATGTGCACATGTAATATTTCTAATTATGGAGATTGTTGACCAGAAATAGCTAAAATGATTAGCACTGGCAGAAGATGCTAACGCTCCGTTGTGGCTCTCAGAAAGGTGATCCAGCTGTGCAGCCTTCATCAGCGACCGCCAAATCCCTCCACATGAAGATTTAGAGGAGCACGTCTCATTTCCCATTTTGTTTCCTTCACTTCTCCTCCTTCGCATCACTTGAGGAAAAAGTGTAGATGAGGGAAAGTGGGTTGGGATGTACTGTGTGTGTGTGTGTGTGTGTGTGTGTGTGTGTGTGTGTGTGTGTGTGTGTGTGTGTGTGTGTGTGTGTGTGTGTGTGTGTGTGTGTGTGTGTGTGTGTGTGTGTGTGTGTGTTGTGAGCCCTTTGGTCTTACGTTGCCTTGCAGTACTGTGGCGCGTGAAGTTGCCCGACACGTAAAGTTTGGCGGGTTGAGTTTGCTGGTGAAGGCTCTCATCTCTCCCGTGGTCCCTCCGCCGTGTTTGTTTTCTTTCTTTTCCTTTTAGGTAAACCCATCCGACAGATACCACCTGATGCCCATCATCACCCCCGCCTACCCCCAGCAGAACTCCACGTACAACGTCTCCACGTCAACGCGCACCATCATGAGCGAGGAGTTCAAATACGGTAAATTAACCAAGCGGCATGAAATGACATATCTGTCCGCCTGCTTCCTGACCTAGTTTATCAAAAGGCATCGGTAACGATTGTTACCACATTTGGTGCTAACGTCTTTGTCCCACTGTGTCCGGCGTGAACAGGCCTCAGCGTCACAGATGAGATTCTTCAGGGAAAGGCAGAATGGTCCAAACTCTTTGAGCCGCCCAACTTTTTCCAAAAGTACAAGTAGGTGTTGCCCATCACTCACAATTCTTCTTGTTCCGTGTTTTTTTTTTTTTTTTTTAAAGTCAGTCGGCATCATGTTAAGCTATGTGGACACGAGTTGTTTGTGTGACAACTGTTTCGGCCATAGATTGCATTTATGCAGTTGAAACTAAATCGGGATGATGAAGTTTTCCTTTTTTTTTTTTTTTTTTTTTTTTTCGGGGGTTTGGGCACATTTGACTCCTCCTTACTTTGGTCAAGTAGAGTCTGGTCGACTCATTTTGTTTGTGAGAGTTCCTCCCACACGAGCGCCACGACTGCCTGTCTGCCTTTGTTCTGGTGGTGCTGCCGCTTCATTGTTGGAGACGCACTACCTGAGCCCCGGTGTGACCGGTTGAACAGGATGTTCCTCTGTGTAGCACGTTGACTTCATCTGATTTTTCTGCTCTGTGCTGCAGACATTACATCGTTCTGACCGCCAGCGCCTCCACAGAAGAAAACCACTTGGAATGGTAAGTGTCTGTAAAGAGTGACGCTCCACTGCAATAGATGGCCTTGTATTACCGGTGACTCTGTGAAACACCTGCTGATGGTTTCGTTTTTTTTCTCCCCTCTCAGGATCGGCCTGGTGGAGTCGAAGATCCGCGTTCTGGTGGGAAACCTGGAGAGGAACGAGTACATCACCCTGGCTCACGTCAACCCCCAGTCCTTCCCCGGGTCCAAAGAGAACCGCAACGAGTGAGTTCACTTGTATCCGTTCAAGCAGCTCGGTGGTAAAGGGCAACTCCTGCTAATCATTAATCGAACCCTTTCTAGGTTTTTGTTGTTTGTCGTTGAGTAATCGGAACATGTTGACATGTGTAAATACTGAAGTCAGTGGGTCATGAAGTCATAGTTTGCATATGTCTCATTGAGTTTAACACTTCCTCCAAACAGAAACTGTCAGTCCTGCTGTGTGTTTGGCTCCGTTAGCTATTAGCTCTTTAAGCCAAACAGAGCACCGGACTCCCACCCGATGCTAACCGCTAACTAGCTCTCCTCCCGACCGACCGACCGACTAAGTAATATACATTACTCTTCTACTCTGGACTGTAGCCGCAACATTCAGGAAGGTTTTTTAGCAGGCTGCCGCTGTAGAGCGGCGGGCTAATTCATTTAGGAATGAAGCGCTTGATTGCTGTGCAGCAGAGTTTGCTATGAGCGGTGCTTTATAACCCTCAATATCCTACTTGGTGATCATTTTAAATGTGTGAAGCCACACACACACACACACACACACACACACACACACACACACACACACACAAACGCATAATCTCCTGGCAGAGACGATAAACACAACTTGACTGTTTTCTCGTGGCTCCTTGTGTGTTTCTGTAACAGGAACGACTTTGTGTCCATGTGGTTCATCGGGATCATCTTCAAGAAAGTGGAGAACGCGGAGAGTGTGAACATTGACCTGACGTACGACATCCAGTCCTTCACAGACACCGGTAGGTCCCGTCACTCTAGTCAGGCTACATGTACATGTACTACCATTCTATATACTACAAGTATATGAAGTGGCTAGTTTGTTTTACCGCCTTTTGAAATAAATGCAGAAGATTCCGGTGTTCAGGGACAACTCGTCCGGCAGCCACTTGGTCTCTGCCTAGGAGAAAGTCCAACCCGTTTTTAATATATTCCTGTCTTGTCGTCAATGATGTTAACGCGGCGCGTCGTTCCCTGCAGTGTACAGACAAGCCAACAACATCAACATGCTGAAGGACGGGATGAAAATCGAAGCGACGCACGTGAAGAAGAAACAGCTCCATCAGTACCTTCCTCCTGAGCTGGTGCAGAAGAAGAAGAGGGTGAGACGTCGGGACCTGAATACATTATTCTACGGTTAATGACTTAATGTTTCTCTCTTCTGTTATTGTATCTCACTGCGTTTCTCCCCCCCCCCCCCTCGCAGAGCATAGCGGAGTTAAACCGCAGCTCCAACGGGGGGAGCTCCAAGCGGATCTCTCTGGACAGCAGTCACCTGGACAGCTCCAGAGACACGGACTCAGGGACTCCCTTCACCTCCCCGTCCAGCAAACCCTCTAAGCCCGCGTCCGACACAGAGGACAGGTGTGCTTCACGCCGTGTATTTCTCACCAAACGCCTTTTCATGTTGTTGCTGTCAAATGCAGATGTTCTATTCTAATGCAGATCCTGTTTTTTTTCCCCAGATGTTATTACTATTTACAATAGGCTCAAGTCCACAATATGATGCTGAGCGAATGTTTGTGTGTTTTGCAGCGTCAGCCCTCCCAAGCAGCTTTTTACGGAGGGCTCCCCAGCACCCAGCGCAGCAGCTACAGCAGCTACAACAGCTACAGCTACAGCTACAACTACAACTACAGCAGCTCCAGCTGCTACAGACCAGGGCATGTCCATCCCCGTCATTGGCTCCAGTGAGTTGATTTTTCCAGTGACCATTACACACTCTGGGATATTCTGTTCAACATTTTAATGTTTACATAAAGAGTCGCGTGACATAATGTCCCTTTTTGTTATATGGGACATCACAAACTCTTCAAATCTAGAGAATAATAATCACCAAAAAGCCATGTCCCTTAAATGGATGTCAAAAGACGAATAATCCCGATTTCTTCTCGTTTCGTCCCCCTCTGATCCCGAAGAGCCCGCGGTCAAAGCCAAACCCGCCTCCCCTCCGGCCAGCAGCTCCGTCGCCACGGCGCCGAGTGGCGACGTTCAGCCCAACGCCGCCAGCAGCCCCCGAGAGGAGCCCAACGGCCTGGAGGACCCGGTCAACGGCGCGCCTGCCAAGAGGCCGCACTCGCCCACACAGGAGGACCTGGCCAAGAGGCTCAAAGAGACGGAGGTGAGGAGGAGGAGCGTGTGTGTGTGAAAAAATATGAATATATATAAAAATTTGGTGTTTTGTATAAAAACGGCAGATTAAATTATTGACAATTTGTTTGCCGCAGGTGGTGTCAAATGATGACTCTGCATTTAAAGAGCCGTATCCACCGTCCTCTGACTCCTGCACACACGGAGAAGAACCCAATGCTGTAGGTGTCGTTTACTCCGGCTGCTCTTGTAGACCGTGTACAGACGGAGATTAACCGTTGCACATTTTGCCTCTCTCCACCATTAGACCCCACTGTCTGGATCAAAGGCTAAGCCCATTCCAACCATCGATACCTCAAGAACACAGGTAACGTCTGCTCTCTACGTGCTGGACTTGGGCTCCGTTAAAGCAGAGAAAATGATATATATGGAAAGTCTTCATGGAGTCCAACACTTTGATACCCACTTTAAAACTATGTCATGACATGACATTGTTCCACAGCTTAAGTGGCGCACGGATCCATGGATTTCCTAAGTGAATCGGGTTATTAAATAGATCTATAACTCCGCCTCCTCCTTCCTCAGAGACTTCCCAGCATGGAGCTGCCAGACGCCTCCTCGCCTCTACCAGCCAGCAACAGCTGCCGCGTCGTGAAAAATTCCATTAAACTGGCCCTCAACCGCCACAAGTGAGCAGCAACTAGTTTCCCAGAAATGGTTGTAGTGAATGTCTTTTACTTTCTAATGTTTTAACTTTGTATTTCTTGGCCTGTCTGTTTTTGTTTTGTTTTTATTGAATTCATAGCATCACACCTCCCAAGCCCCCAGTGTTTGAGGGCACCGTCACCCCCGACACTCTTCCTGTCAGCGAGGAGAAGGGCATGTCCATTCCTGTCATCGGCTCAAGTACGTGATGAACCGCTTTCTTTTTCTTTCTTTTTCTATCTTTTTCTTTCTTTTTAAGTCGTCACTTCTGGTAATTCATCCCATTTGTTTGGTCCGGACTTCATTTTCTTAAATGAAACCATGACAAATATTTGTTGTTCAGCTTTTGTTTCCCCCCCGATATGAAATGAGTCTTCAAAAACTAATTGTTGACCTTTTTTTTTTTTTTCTGCAAGCAAAAAAGACAAATATTTGATTTTAAAAAAGTGACCATTGATTGAAGACAAATTAGTTTCCATCCACAAATAATAACTAAGTGATTTTGAGACCGACAGACAAATGAATAATGAACAGATTCTTGACTGATTGTTCAGTCTTCTGCAAATCACACAAACGTGCCGGTCTTTGTTCTTCACAAGGAAGCTAACGTTAGCATACCATTAGCTACATCCGGGGTAAAGCTAATGTTACTCTGTCGGCTGTTGTTAGTTTAGACATTAAGACATTCTAGCTGCTTGTCCTGCGTTGAACTGAGACGGTGAGCAGTATGTGAGCTAAAGAAGTGTCAAACAGCCTCACCGACGTCTCAACAAAGACGGAGAGAGAATAAGAAAAGCACAACAGCAATGAGACCGAGATCTAACGTGAGCTGCTGAGCCTTTCGCTGTCGTTAGCTTCGGGGCTAGCCCCATTCACCTTAACCACCGGGTAGCAAACGAGAGCCGAGAACGCGGCTCCCTCAACCCAGACGCTCGCTAACCTTACGGCGGGCTTGCAAGGTGACCGCTATCTTTTGTCTCCTCCCCTTTCTTCCCGTAGAACACGTGGCCTCCAAACACGCGGCGCCCCCCGTCGGCAGCTCCATCCCCACGTTGGTGAGCCGAGGGGCCGACCCGCTGAACGGAGCGACCGCCAAGAGAGCCCACTCCCCCTCTCTGGAGGAGCAGGCCAAGAGGCTGAAGGAAACAGAAAAGGCCAGAATCCACACAGCTTGAACACACAAATAACAGACTCTGATTTCTACACGCGTAGAGTTGAGGCTTCACAGTTCAGTCAAAACACCGGAGGAGACGACTTTAGGGCGGGGGGGGGGGGGGGGGGGGGCGGGGCGGGTGTTTCAGGTCGGTCTGTCTCGAGTGTGAAGCAGCAGGATGGATACCTCACCCTCTCATCGTTAGAGTACAGATTTGCCAGTGGATAGGTGATTTGGTCAAAGCGGATGTTGTGAGGTGCTCTCGCAGCCAGAGGGCTTTGAACACAACAGTCACGGAGATATCCGACACCAGAACTAATCGTTATTTTTTTTACTCTCCTTCTCCCTCGGTGTTTAAAAGTGTACACAGTGCAGATGGAAAAGGAGTTGTTCTTTTCATTTCTTTTCTCTTCCTTCCCCCCCCCCCCCCCAGTTAACATGTTTTAAAACAGCCCAGAACATTTATCGACCCGCTTGCTACACATACTTCTGTTGTATGCTGATTTCTTTTTTTTTTTTCTCCCAAACAGAAACCTGTACAGTAAATGTTGATGTACATAACTTTTTTGTCTTAAAAAGAAGCAAAAGATCACTGTAAGTCTTTTGACCATTCTATTGTAGTTTTATCTAAAAAGGAAAAAAAAAAAAAAAGTTAAAAAAAAAAAATGTAATTTTTTTTTTGTTTTTTCTCTAATGCTTGTCCAAAAAAAGGAAGAAAAAAAAAATGTTTCCAGCCCTGGATATTTTTTTTGTAAAACACTGTATAGGTTTGGATACAGTTCGCAAGGAGGCTTTATTGAGGAGGTTCGCTCGGATACGACGGAAACCACAACCACCGCTCTTTGGACCACCACAGTGGACTCCAGGTTGGTATCGCGCTTTGCGGTGCGTAGGTGATCTGACACCAGTGCTTCTCAGGTGCCGGTAAGCTCGAGGAGGGGGGGGGGAACCATCCTTTACGGTAACGCTGAAGCTGTACGGTTACTGCTGGGATTAGCACGGAACACAAAGAGGACCCCGTCGGTAACGGCCACGCCAATCCCTCCTGTCACAAGTGTCACGCCTCCTGTATGTCTTGGACTCAAAGAAACGGTTGAGTCTTGCCGCCCCGGTGTGGTCGAGGCCCCAGATGTCAGCGCTGGACGGTTTAGATGGCCGCAAGAAGACAATGTTCCAATATCAGTTTTGTGTACGTACCTGTGATTGTGCGACGCCTAAAGTGAATTCTCAAGTTCATTCGGAGGGCTAGACAAAAACAAACAAAAAAAATCTTTTGTTCTGGATACCGTTTGACCCCCCCCCTCCCCCGTGGTCCGTTGAAGTCCTGCTTGAAAGAGTTTGCGGTGCTTTGTGTAAAAAAACGAAACTTGGTTTGAAGCTTTTTGGCTGTGTGTGTGTGTGTGTGTGTGTGTGTGTGTGTGTGTGTGTGTGTGTGTGTGTGTGTGTGTGTGTGTGTGTGTGTGTGTGTGTGTGTGTGTGTGTGTGTGTGTGTGTGTGTGTGTGTGTGTGTGGATTGGTTGTGTTCATGTGTTGGAGAGAGACGGAATTCCCTTCGTTTTTGGGTGTTAACCCTCCGCGCCTCCTGTGGAGGTTCTTAAAAAGCATCTCCTGGTGGTGGGGCTGGTCAGGAGACGACCCCCCCGACCTTCCATCTCTATGGTCTGAAATTCGGCGACTGTTTGATTTCAGCGCAGAAGATAATATGTATACAACAAAGTGTAAAGTGATGCTGAGGAGGCGCCGTCTTCTTCGCAGCAGGCAGAGAGACGCGGGGACACAGGCTCTTTTTTTTATTTTATTTTTTTCAGCATCAGTTGCCCCAAATAAATGTACAAAGAACAGTTTTGTTTTTTTTTTCCCACCCCCCAAAAGGCATATTCTTCATTATTGGGGAGTTTCTTATCACTTTATTTATATTTGCATATTTGTACCATGTGATTTCTTTTTCCTTTTTTTTTTTTCCTTTTTTTTTTTTTTTCTTTCTTTTTCTTTTTTTAAATAGCATTCATAGCAGGTAGGTCTCTTTTTAACGAAATCTGCACCACTCTGTTTCAGAACGACTCGTGTTTTGCTGTTTGGAGACATTTAACAAAGCAGGTCATTTAGATGTTTGTTTCTAAAAATGTATTGAAAGGGTATTTTTGTATGTGTTTATCACTTCCTTTAAATGAGTCCGTACACCCATTAAACCCCTAAAAACTACTCCGGTGTCTGTTCTTTGTTGTTGCCACATGCTGAGTCGTAACTGTAGACGGTGCGAGTGCACTGGGGGCCCACAGAGACGGAGCCCGCCAAGAAGGTGACGGAGCGCCATCTACAGGCGGATTTCCGTCGAATGTGGATTATCTGTTCTGTAACTGGCAGTTCATCAACGGTAACAAAATATTTTACAGGTAACGCTGAACTAAAGTTCACAAGTGTGAGTTTCTGCCCGGAAACTTGTAGCCGTACGCCGTTAGCAGCGGGGGCTGAGGTTAGCATGACGCGCGGCGGAGAGCCTCTGCGTGTAACTTAGTGTGCTTTACTTTAAAGTTAGTACAAAGTACATATAATAGTAATTAATGTGATAGAATTGGAAGATGAGCATTATAGAAGAAAATACAAGTACATAAAATAGAATAAAGACGTTTTAAAAACGCAGTAAACAAAGGCGTGTGAAAAGTTTTAACCTGAATTTCAAAATTTGCTATATTTGGATTTTCTTCTAAGATCTGGCAGTTTGTTCTAGTTGCATGCAGAACAGCTGCTACATTGACAAATAGCCACGGTGGCACGAATTGAAACTCCCTTCCTAATGCACAATTTTCTCCATTTTTTTTTTTTTTTTTTTTTTTTTTAACATTTTTCAATTTATTTAGTTTTTATTTATTTCACAGCATGGGAGATTTTTTTTTGTAGTTTTATAGCCAATTATGACCTGTAGCCTTTTGGTAAAGTGTTGGTTCAGTGTAATACAGAAGGGTTTGAAATGTTACTTATATTTACAATGTAAATGGTTTACTAAAAGTGACAATTATTACTTTTCTTTTACTGTATGCTGGTTGCCTTTATAGTTGATCAAGCTAATAATTACAGCTATTGGTGTTATTTGTATTCTAAATTATTGTTAGATGGTTAAAAAGTTTGTTTGGTTTTAGTTAGGAGAGAAATGGCATAGTTTCTGAAGGTTAACTGTTTTATATTCTACTCTTCATGCATGAATTGGTGCCTTTGCTAGGGATACAGATCATGTCCAGAATGCACCATTTAAAAAGAACGTGTTAGCGGAGTTGAGTTTGTGCCTCTTGGCTCGTTACCTCACAACCATGACACAAGTTTAAATTTAAAAAAAAAAGAAGTAGAGTGCTATTTGTTAACTATTGCCCTCGTGAAGGCAAACCCTTCTCAGTCAAGGTTTTTTTTAAAACCTTTGGACAGAGCCATGCTAGCCGTTTCCACTCTTGCTAAGCTAAGCTAAGCTAAGCGGCTGCTGACTCCAGCTACACACTTAGCATACAAAGAGAGCGCTAACAGTTTTCTCTTCTAGCTAACACTTAAAACAAAGCCTCAGCGTAGGCCTATTCCTTTACGCTACATAACAAAGCGCTAGTAGTTAAGATATTTTATTTTATTAAAACATGGTTAGCTCTGTGACTCTGATGTAATGTTCCAACACTATGAACTAGCTAGAGTCATAACCACTCAATGAACAGATGCTGCCTCTGCGCTCCTCGGTGCCCATGTCAACACATGCAGAAAGTGAAACGGTTGAATGTACACCATTACTGTTTACAATTTGTTTTTGTTTCTTTTATTTTCGTGGCAAATCTGCTTCTCACGTGCCTTTCCCCTCCATTATATTCCCCCCACAGCCGGTCTCTTATCTTTTGAGTGTAACGCACTGCCCGCGCGGCACTTTCGAGGCGCACACACACGCGCAGTGTGTGACGACAGAGGTGACTCCTCCCCCTCTCTGTATCTCGCTCTCCTTGCCGTGTGTCATGCCGCCCTCTCATTGGTCCGTTCGGATGGCGGGGGCGGTGGCGGAGGGGGAATTCCCCCCCTCGCTGGTTCTCCTGTAACAAATGTTGCTTTTCCTGTCCACTGTCACTCATTCAACTCGGTGTTCTCCAAGAGACGATAACCTGTGATACGACTGAGAGCGCTGTGCATCATGGATGGTGAGTAGCAACACCTTTATGTACTGTATATTAATAATAATGATGATGGTAACTCGTAGGATGAGAGGTTAAGACAGAGCGTCATCAACACTAATAATCATGTGACTTAAGTTGTATGTATATTCATATCTTAAGCCTGAATGTACAGTAGCAACATGGGCTTGATTTATTTCTTTTATTAAATACTATTTTGCCCTGTTTATCATAAGTGTGTTCAACAACGCAGTGAAACGTCCTCCCTGTTGCAGTGATTGACACTGGAATAAGTGTCAGCACAGCTTTAGCAGAAGTGAACGAGCTCATCAAAACACAACAAACCAGTTTGTTGTGACATTATTATTATTATTACTAGGTCACGTTAATCGCCAACTATATCCAGTACGGTCTTGTATCTTGCTTGCTAATGATCACTTTTTGCCTCCCTCTCCCAGTTCTTATGCCCTCCATGCTAGGGGACGATCCACACATGAGTAAGTGCATTTTAATACACCTTTGTGTCAAAAAATAACGCTTCAAAGAGGCCAAACAATCTCTGTATGCACAGAATGGCCTCTTTCACTTCCTCATTTTGTGTCATTGGTAAGCACTCCTTTTTTTTTTTTTTTTTTTTTTTTTTTTTTTTATATAATGCTTAGCAGTGTGAGTTTATGTGAGGTTCCTGTAATCCTCCTCTCTATAAACGTTGTGGCAAACGCATATTTCTCAATTAAGTCAGAAATGCAACAGGACTTGTTTGACTCCGGCCTACGAAGCGACCGTGTGCACGGCCATGTCGCTCGGCTGTCATGTCCACGAAAACACATTTCAGTGTTAAGTCAAGTCGTTGGAAGACTCACACTTCCCTGATTAGTCTTAGTTCCTCTCTCACACTAAAGGGTCAAAGTGGGACAGTTTTGAATGCCAAACTGCCCTTTTTTCTTTTTTTTTTAATGCTTTGCAGTTTAAAAGAAGCCTTGGGCTACATTTGATGCTGAGACATTTTGAAGCATGACGATGTGTCCAACTGTATGTCAGGAACTTGTCTGAAAACGTTTTCCGACCAAACGCTTCCCCAATTCTAACCGAAGACGTGTAGACTCTCTGCAAAATCACCAAAACCTGAACCAGACGTTGTTCCTTTTGAGTCGCTTTTAAAACAAACCTTTAGGCACAGAGAGAACCGCAGCGTCTCCTCACTGAACCAGGCTGCAGGATATTGTGCTGCTCATTTTTCACAGTTTTCTAACATGTTTTAGAACCAAGTCCTTTTTTTGAAGTCAAAATGTTTATGCCTTTAATGCCTCCTGGGTTATTACATGTCAGAAACACATTCATTACCAAAGTATACCTTAGCTTGACTATTTGATCCTATAACTAAAAAAAAAATAAAAAGTAGTAAAGATTTTTTTTTTTTTTTTTTTAAAAGCAAAAATTACCAAAATCTGTTAAGCAGCCATGTTTAGTTAAAAAATAACCACAGGGGAAAGTATTCATGGTTCTGGCTCCTCTCCACACCCTGTCATTGACTCTCTCTCCCCCCTCCCCCCCCCCCCCCCCCCCCTCCATCATCTGTGCTCTCTGCAGTGGCCGAGCCGGCCGTCCAGATCTACGAGGAGCCCAAGCAGAGGGGGATGCGCTTCAGGTACAAGTGCGAGGGTCGCTCTGCCGGGAGCATCCCCGGCAAGAACAGCTCCGACAACAACAGGTCCTACCCCAGTCTGCAGGTAAAGACCCACACGTTGTGTTTGTGTCTCTACATAAACTGCACATCCCTCTGTCCTTTGCACCAGTTTGCGTTACCTAAATAAATGCCCCCCCCCCCCTCTTTACCACAGATCCTGAATTACTGCGGCAAAGGCAAAGTGCGCGTCTACTTGGTGACGAAGAACGAGCCGTACCGGCCGCATCCGCACGACCTGGTGGGGAAGGACTGCAAGGACGGATTCTACGAGGCCGAGTTCGGCCCGGACCGCAGGGTGATCGCGTGAGTTCTCCACCCACAGTCGCAGCACACACACACACACACACACACACACACACACACACACACACACACACACACACACACACACACACACTACATCATAATCAGTTTGCTTTCTATTAATAGTATTTTGTGTTTCACTTGACGGTTTCGAAATTCGTCGAGTCAATCAGTGACCTCTCGGATACAGAGAGACACACAGCTGATCTCACGCACACACACACATACACACACACACACACACACACACACACACACACACACACACACACAGCATATTTGTCAAACCAGGTCTGTGATGAAGGTGGCAATACAGATTCCCCAAGTGACATCACCCATATTTGCTGTGTGTTAGAGAGCAGACAGTGTGCGTGTGTGTGTGTGTGTGTGTGTGTGTGTGTGTGTGTGTGTGTCAGTGTGTGTGTGTGAAAGTGTGGGGGGGTTTGAATGAGTCATTAGCTTGTGTTGCTTTTAATTGCAAATCCTTCGTGGATTAATGTAGTAAGTTTACATTAATCTCAGCCCTTCTATGCAGATTAATCCTCCTGCAGATTGTGGTCAAACATTCATCATTGAATAATAGTTTTTTTTGTTTAAGTCAGACGGGTTGGGGTGAGTGCACTATCGCTTTGACCTTCACCAGCAACTTCACACGCGATCATAGCCATCATACTTCGCTCCGTGTGTTTTGTTTATTCATTCCTGTCAGCACCGTACGAGCCCCTCACTATTTCTCACGGCCCCGTGTTGTATTGTGTTATTCATGCAGTTTCCAGAACCTGGGCATCCAGTGCGTGAGGAGGAGGGAAGTGAAAGACGCGATCGTGCAGAGGATGACCCGAGGGATCAACCCCTTCAATGGTGAGTCCTCCCGTCTCATGTCTGTTCATTTCAGCCCACTAGTGTAGTAACATGTGTGCTTTAGAGCCTGACCGGCGCTGTTAAGTACACATCAGGAGCCACGCGTTGCTTTTATTATTGTCAACATGGCTTCCGTGCTTCACTTTGGGTAAACTACACTAGAGCGCCCAATGTGTATTAATCCACCGCTGAAAATAGTCCACAACAAATTAGCACTATTTATTTACTATGCTATATTTGATTTGATAAAGGCTGCAGTGCCCACCTATTTTAGGAGCCCTTAAAAAGTGCAGCTATATATTTGTGGTTTTGTTTTTTAAAAGATCTATATTTTCAGTAGAACCAATGGGATCAGGGGAGAAAATTATAAAAGTTTGGTTTTGGTCCTTTCATGGGATTTGTTTTTACCGTGAAACAAAAGTAAAGGCAGGGGGCGTTTTTTTTGTTCATGCAATTAATTGCGATACAAAATACGTCACTAAATACCGTGAATCGTGAATTTTGACTTTAAAAGGCGGTAGCTAACAAGTGGCGGCTAAATAAGACTACAAAACGTCATCAGCCCGACTAGTACACCTGCACAGCCTCCGGAGGGGGAAAACAATCGGCGCCACAATACGCCAACAAATGGCTGAACCGCTAACAAAATGCCCGCGGCTAGCTAAAAACATTCCGCTAAAAGGATGCTTGGACAAGTTAGCGAGCTGTTAGCAAGCTAATGTAGTTAGCCTAGGCACTTGCAAACACAATGGGATACCGCTTTGTGACGTGGCCACATTCCACTATGACACGTCTCATACTGTCACAAAGCTTAACTTACAGAAATGTAGTAACGTCAGCTAGCTTCAAACCGACATTTGGACAAAACGCTTGCTGCGAATGTAACGCGTGTCAGAATCCCTCCCGTCTTTGCTGATGCCTCACCTTTGTCTTTTTTTTTTAAGACAAACACTTTTTTTCAGTTCAGCAACTTATAAAAACAAATGTATATAAAATATGTTTGTGTTCTGCTGCTGTTGGTGGTACAGCTGCTGTTCTTATTGCAGTTGGTAACTGGTTACTGCTGATGCCGCTGTTGCTTCCCCCCCCCTCCTTCTGTTACTCTTAACCAGGTTCAAAACAGTTCACAATAATTGTTTTGCAAATGCTGATTGACCCAGTTCTCAAGCAGCGGAGAGGATTTTTCCTTGCATCGAGTCAGAAATCGTCTCTCTTGCCACCGCACCGTGTGCAGCCGTGCCGTTTCCTCAATGCACTCTCACTCTGCGGTCCTCCGGCGCAGCGCTTCTCGTGTACAAACAGGCGTTGCAGCATACTTCCCCATTCTTAGTCACAGTTGCTCAATTCAGTGCGGTGCGGGATGCCACGTGAGGGCTGGGAATGCAGGATTCATTAAAGGGGGGGGGCATGCAGGCCCGAGGGGGGTTCCCCCAGCTCTCAGAGATGACGATAACAGTAGGTTTATGGTGCTTTACGGGTCTGTAAAAGCATGGAGGGTTTACGAGCTGGATTTGATTTAGACATATGTGCTTTGAGGTTTTTTTTGGGGGGGGGGGGGCTTTGTTGTTTGCGTGTTATTTTTTTTGCGAGTGGCAACAAGTGGTGACTGAAGCAGCCCGAGTTCACCAGATATCTGCTAACCACACACATTCGACACTTAGGTTATTTGCTCCAATGCTCTGATTTACTACTTTCCGCGTTTGCAAAAGAGTTCGTACTTTCACTTCAAATCCCGTAGAGCCCACGCTGTGCATGCAGAGTCTCACAGGCTTATAAAGCAAGTGACTTAAAGGGGCAGTTCACCCCAAAAGCTAACGTACCTGTCGTGCTATTTATCAACCGAGATTGTTTTGGCGTGGGTGGTCTAGTTTTTGGAGACACCGACCGTAGAGATGTTTCTCTCGAAGAGGAATAGGAACTATGGTAGAAAGAAAATAGTTCCCATGGGAAACAGACAAGGTCTGTGGATTATTTTTAGAAAGATATATACAAATAATATTTAAATATATACATATACAGGTGGCTAAAGTGGGAAATGAAGCCCTAGTAACCCCAGATGACATTTTTAGTGACATGCTGTGTCTACTGAGCCTCACATGACCACATGTCTATTGTCTTACCTGCTTGCTAGTACTATGTTACAGTTAAGGAGGTAATTTAGGTCACAGAAGCGGAAGGCCTGCAACACACTTATAGTCTCTAAGATGTTATTTCATTTTAATTTAAATTTTTGTTACCGGTCAGACGCCACGGACTCAGGTTAAATGTGTCTGTCGCTACAGGCGGCTGGGTGCCTCTCTATTTGTTTTTCTTCTTCTTTTTTTACCCGCTAGCCTTCCCCTCTGTTCAGCTCACTTCTGCTGTGAAACTCAGCTACTTCCTGTGTCAGGGGGGAGATAGCACCCCCACCCACTCCACACACACACACACACACACACACACACACACACACACAACCACCTTGCTTACTCAAGTGAAATGTTGTTCGGGGGTCCAAATCAGGTTACTCGAGTGGATAATGCGTGAGACCTAATACTGGTCAATTCAGTAGAAAGCTCACCTCACCTGTGCTAGTGATGACACAGAACTGAATCCTGTGTGTGTGTGTGTGTGTGTGTGTGTGTGTGTGTGTGTGTGTGTGTGTGTGTGACGTTGTAATGCGTTTCCGTATTACTTCGCGTTGTCATTTAGCGTTGGGGTGGTACACCTGCTAAATGTTTTTCACATGGTGCGATGGAGTTTTCTTGTTCCAGGTGTGGCTGTGCGTTGGGTCGTGTTACAGCAGCAGACAGAGGCTCAAATAAGGCCCGATTAGACGCCTTTCACAAGAGAAGCTCCGTCGACGTTTATTGAGATGTTTCGCTTCAACGTTCTTGAGTTGTTGTTGTTGTTTTTTTTTAAAGGCGAAGCTGAAACTCTCTTCTGCTTCGGCAGTAACAAGGGATGGCTTGTTTTCTTTCTTTTCTCTGAGCATAAACAGCGTAGACAAGCGGGATCCGGAGGGAGAGTGATGTTGAGTAATATTGGCAGAGGTTTGGTGATTTCCAAGTTCCATAAACCTTAATGTTATCTTCGTGTCCTTCCTCTGATTCTGTCTCTGCTTAGCTGAAGAGGACGGTTCTCCATTGGCCTTTTACTCTTTCTTTTATTCGCCATTGCCAAAATGCAATGCACCATCCTCTGTAACGTCTGTGTGCTGTAAAGCAACAACACACAGACGTCCGTGTGTGACGCGATACAGTCCAGTTAAGGTGCATGTTAATATACGAGTGGTTGACTTGCATACTGGAGTCTGGACTCATTGCCTCAGCCTCAGAAAAGACGCACACAAACCGGGCGATGCGTGTGAAGCTCGGTGAAATAGTGAGTCATGCAGTGGAGACGCTGTTTGTGGTGAGGCCTTGGCACCTGCCTCCCCTTCTTTCTCGCTGTCACATTCCGCTCCCACACTCGCACATAACCCCCCCCCACACACACACACACACACACACACACACACACACACACAGCCCACCAGCCCACACACACACACACGACCCCACCACCCCACCCTCCCTCCACCGTCACTGTCCTCCCAGTCGGCGCCGCGGCGAATTACCTCGTCCGTCTTCGCAGCTGCAGCAACCGCGCAGAGAGGATGGCCAGGTGACTGTGGGCCCAGTTGTCTTTCCACCACACACACACACACACACACACACACACACACACACACACATTTACTCGCCACTGCTTTTACCTCCAGTGCAGCGGTCTTCATTTCTCCCTCCTTCGGTTTCTCCGCTGGGGGCCCGTCTCTGCCACCTACGGCACGCAAACCTGAGAGCCTGAATGCTGCATGTGGAACATTGTTGCAAAAGTTTAGAGCCAAGCTGAAATATTTTGGATATCAGACACCAGACCACGATGTCGACATGTTTACGGAGTCAAAATCCAAACTAGCTGCACCGATGACCCGTGGCTCCACTTTGGACCCGAGCCTCAGGACCGGTGCCAGCGGCGACAGGGCGGGAAAAATGCTCACCGCTGGCTGTTTGCACTGAGCATGCCCAGTGACACAGCGAGTTAGGACGAGGGGTTTCCCTCCGTCTCACGTGTCGCTGTTGCACACTGAGCCGTTTCACGTTAGCGAAGGACTCAAAAAAGAGGCGAACTCTGACTTTGGTCCCACCACTTTCACACACGTCAGGAGCCCTCATGGTTACTCGTGCAGGGAGTCTCATCTCTTGCTCCTGCTGACACAGTCTCTCACACACACACACACACACACACACACACACACACACACACACACAGGCACTTCTTTCCACCCAGAGGGTGACGTTGCAGAGCGTCACCGCGGTGACAAATTGTAGGCGGGAGGTGGCCTCGGCATGAGCGCGATAGATAGAAATTGAGAGAGATGGAGGAAGAGAAAGTAGGCAGATGTGAAAGCAAAGTGTGTGTGTGTGTGTGTGTGTGTATGTATGTATGTATGTATGTGTGTGTGTGTGTGTGGGGGGGCGTCTCAGTTATAAAGCTATCCCTTCGAGGTCCGCGTCACTTCAGAGGGCGGTGTGTGTGTGTGTGTGTGACGTGTGTGTGTGTGTGTGTGTGTGTGTGTGTTTGCAGATGACAGTGTGGGCTGTGGAGGCTTGTAGAAAAGAGAAGCTTATCTGTGACGTGTTGGGGACAGCCTACAGATGTGACTGGATCTATCAGTCCACCCATCTACACTTTGATGGTGCGACACGTTCCTCATTAATCGTTCACCGCGAGATTCTTCTGCACATTTGGTCCGTCGTATCATCCTGTGATTAAAGTGATTTGCGATGCAGCTTCACCCACAGTCTATTTGATTCTGAATGAACCATCATTACAATACTTATACTTATAATATTGTACTTTTTTACCCTTTTACGCTTATTTTGACAGCTGTAGTCACTGTTTAAATTGAATTGTTTTCATTCTAAACATATGGGGAGTTTATAAAGTATGATGCATTGTCATGGATATGTATATTAAAAAGCTCCCCCTCATCCAATTATAACTGTAAAATGCTTCTAACGCATTAATGCATCAATAATAGTCCAATAATATAGTATTTAATAGTGTAAAAAGGTCATATATTTGCATTAGAAGTACTGTAATTCTGCACATTTTGCTGATAATACATATAAGTGATCATTGCTTACATTGCAGGTTGTTTGTCTCTAGTGAGCATCATGTGCTCTCACCTCTCTTGTAGCTGTGATAATGACACCTATGTATATGTATGCGTGTTTGTTTGTGTGTGTGTGTGTGCGTGTGTGTGTGTGTGTGTGTGTGTGTGTGTGTGTGTGTGTGTGTGTGTGTGTGTGTGTGTGTGTGTGTGTGTGTGTCTCCTCAGTGCCACGTGAGCAGCTGCTGCAGACGGAGGAGTACGACCTGAACGTGGTGCGCCTGTGCATCCAGGTCTACCTGCAGGACGAGAACGGCCACTACACCCGAGCGCTCAGCCCCATCGTCACCAACCCCATCTACGACAACAGTGAGTCGACTGAGCTCGGCCTGCGTCACGTTAGGGCGACTGCACCTGGCGTTTTATAGCCTTTTATTAATATTCCACTTGCTGACATAAAGTCATTTTACTATGCAAGAATTGAGAAGTTACCCATGAAGCCAGGGGCGTAAATATCGACGAAAGTAGGCCCTCCAACAATGTGTCGGTTGGGGAATACCTTTAATTCCACCAATGTGCAAAGAAGAGCTCACATTGAAGGATCTATATACAGTATATATATATATATATATATATATATATATATATATATATATATATATATATATATATATATATATAGAATATGCTATATATTCCTGGTAAACTCATCTCTGTCATGGTTATCTTTTCTTTCTTTTTTTTTCTTCTCGACGTGGGCCGTTAAGCACCGTCACACAGTACTGTCACACACCGTCACACACCGTCACACAGTACTGTCACACACCGTCACACAGTACTGTCACACAGTACTGTCACACACCGTCACACACCGTCACACAGTACTGTCACACACCGTCACACACCGTCACACAGTACCGTCACGCAGTGCCGTCACACAGTACTGTCACACACCGTCACACACCGTCACACACCGTCACACAGTACCGTCACGCAGTGCCGTCACACAGTACTGTCACACACCGTCACACACCGTCACACACCGTCACACAGTACCGTCACGCAGTGCCGTCACACAGTACTGTCACACACCGTCACACACCGTCACGCAGTACTGTCACACACCGTCACACACCGTCACGCAGTACTGTCACACACCGTCACACACCGTCACACACCGTCACGCAGTACCGTCACGCAGTGCCGTCACACAGTACTGTCACACACCGTCACACACCGTCACACACCGTCACGCAGTACCGTCACGCAGTGCCGTCACACAGTGCCGTCACACAGTGCCGTCACTATTTTCCTCTTAGGCCTATCGTGACTTTTCCTCGTGCGCCGTCACCTCTCACAAGCTGCCGGTACTCTCCATATCAGCTTCTCTACTGATTCGTAAATTGCAGGGGTTTTCCCCGCTCTCACGCGGCGCAGTGCCAGCGCTTTCTGCCTTGTAAGCCATATAAATATACAAACAATGCGGAGCGCTGTAATTTATCTAATCAACGCTCATGTCCTTTTGTTAAATAATTAGCCGACTGTTACCGTCATAAACCTCTTAGATTTGTGGACAAATAAATAATGAACGTTTTCTGAATCTGCTCTTTTGATTAACGGAATAAGATTTTAGAAGGCAAACACTGCGAGAAGAATTAAATGTTCAGATGAACGCTGTGCTTCAGTATGTGTAAATGATAAAATAATAATAATGTTTTTGTCTTTCTGGGCGTTAGCCTATAGTAGCCTAATAATAATGGGTCTAAAATGATGTGAAATTGCATAGTTTTAAGATTAAAAAAAACCACTTCCAATTGTCTTTTGGGGAGCACTGGCTTCCACCCAAGTGTTTGTTGCAAGACCTGTGTGCATGTGTCCAGTAGTTATTCTCTCAACTCTGTTTTGAGTGTTTCACTTAGCGAACGAGTTCAGTGTTCCTCACAAACACTGAGAAAGGGGAAGCTCTTTATACACACTAAGCCTCAAAACAACCCCGTTGCCATGGAGCACTTCCTCTTCTGACGTGTGACTCAACCTGCTGAGGCCTCGACTGTAAACCGAGCGTGGTCTTTTTCTAAACCGAGGCAAATATTGAACGAGTTGCACTGAGCCACGAAAGCTCACAATAGGACATCAACGAGATCAGGTCAAGGCCGACTCTGACATTATCGCTGTTGGACATACAAATGTTATCTCACTCGTAGAATGCAGTTTGACTTTGATTTTTTGTGTCTGTTGGGCTGCATGGTTACAACTTGTTTCTGCATCCTCAGGGGCCCCAAACACAGCGGAGCTGAGGATCTGTCGGGTCAACCGGAACAGTGGCAGCGTCAAGGGAGGGGATGAGATCTTCTTACTGTGTGACAAAGTACAGAAAGGTACAAACTATCCACGCTCTGTTGGCCTTTGCAATCAGCTAATCATCATTTTGTTGTTTTACCAATTTTTCACATCTGGCATCAATTTTCTCTCCATTGTTTTCCATCCATGAATCCATTTTGCACATCGTAGCCATAGTGTCCATCCCCTTGCATGCTCATTCAGTTTTTCCATTGCTGTCTTCCCATCATCCCCCTTTCCTCCAGACGACATCGAGGTGCGATTCTTCTCCGACGACGGTTGGGAGGCCAAAGGCTCCTTCTCCCAGGCCGACGTTCATCGCCAAGTGGCCATCGTCTTTAAGACTCCTTCCTATTATAACACCTCCGTGACGGAGTCGGTCACCGTGCACATGCAGCTGCGCCGGCCTTCCGATCAGGAAGTCAGCGAAGCGATGGATTTTAGATACCTGCCCGACGACAAAGGTAAGCAGAGATCTGCTTCTTTCTGCTGTTGACTCAAACTCTCGCCATTGGTCGGTGTCCGCTGGCGGTTTTCAGGAACTGGGTGGGGAGTCCCATGTGGATTCGAGTGATACATGTGAACATTTTGTGTTTGCATTAGATCCTTACGGCTACAATGAGAAAAAGCGCAGAAGAGAGCACTTGATGAGGATATCTGGACTGTCAGGTACGAGTTACGGCACTGTTTATATCAACACAGCCCATCTCATATGTCCCCATGTGCATGTAGGAGATTCAGTGTACATGTGTGCATTGTAACCAAGGTGTCTGTCCTTTCTTTAGGTGTTCCTTTCACTGGTCTGACTATAAACCGGCCAAAGGCGGTGCCACAGAGTACCATGAGTCACATGCGAAAAGGTAACTGCTTTGTTTCCCTCACATTGCAACGGTTAGGTGTTAGGCCAGAAAATATACAACACTTCCATCCAGATCAGGATAGTACTGCCCTGCTGTCACACTAAATGTCGATGTATGTTTTCCAGACCTCAGCAACATGTACGCGAGGCCACAGCCCACACCTTCGATGCCCCAACAACCTCCTGTATTCAACCCGCCCTTCCAACCGGGCGCTCAGAACGTTATGATGACATCACAGGCTCCCACTGTGCCAGTCAGCCATTCATGGGCAAATCCCAACCCAGCACTCTCAATGGATACAGTCACCATAAACCCGTCCGGTGCCATGAGCAATCTTCTACGTCCTAATGGCAGCAGGCAACAGCAGGCAAGCCGTGGCTCTGGTTACCCCCAAAGGGTGGAGCACAGCGGCTTTGAGAATAACACCCTCCCTCAGCTCTCCATCAGGGACTTGCAGTGCTTGGATGCAGCCCCCCAAGCCGCTGTGATGAGCCAGTTCGAGTCCCAGACGCTCTTCCAGCTGCAGCACCAAAGGGAGGACCTCGCGCCCGAGACCCGGCCCCAGAACCATCCAGGCAACCAGAACCAGGGTCTCCCGACTGCGTGGTCCAATTTCACAACCCATAATCCAGTCCAGAACACCTTTAACGAGTCAGTGCCTGGAGGTGGAGGGGGGTCACAGGGGCTGGGCTCTTTCTCCTTCGTAGGGGAAATGGAAGGGGACGATTTTCTGAAGAGCCTGGTGGGAGGAGGGCCTCAGACTGGCCTCCAGCTGAAGCAGGAGCCCCAGATCACAATGCTACAAGAGACCCATGCTTCCGTCATGCAATCCCCGAGGGAAAGCCAAGAAAATACTTATACCAACTTGCTTCCGCGTTGTATAAGCAACGGCATCAACATGAATCCAATGATGCAAGATGCTTGTGGCAACACCCAGCCTCTTAAAAATCAGGAAAATCCGTACTCAAGCAACGGCATGGCATCCGAAGGCCACTATCCAACTTTGGCTGACTGGATCAAAGCAACCCGGCAAAGTGACTGAAAGGAGTGACATTTTTGGTGTCAAAAAATAAACAGATGCAGCTCCGAGGAATATGTTGGTCTTGTTTAGCCTTGCAAAGACAGAAATGTTGCTTCATCCGTGTTGGCCCAGTAAGGATCAGTGGGCATTTGCTTGGGTTATTACATCAGTGGGCAAATGACATAAAATGATTGGTTGCCATTTGAAATCTACAACCAGACAAAGGCGTTGTTTCTAGGAGGTGCAATTGATTACGAACTAGTTCCTTCTTTAGCAAAGACGTCCCCAACGGTGGTTCCTACACTTGATTGGTAAGCAGTCATTGGTCTTTGCTTCCCAATATTATTATGGAAAGACACCATTCTCCTAAAAATGATTAATCAAATTTGATTTCTTGGTTCATTTTAGACAAGAACCATGCAGTTTCAGAACCTATTTGCATTTATATTAAGGACGCCTGTTCAGGTCACACCCTGACCTTTAACCTATGAACTGTTGGGACTGTCGTTCAAATTACGCCCCCTAATTCACTGATTGGTTTCCATCTGCTGGTGTTGAGGCTTTTAGTGGATATTCTCCAGACTAGTCAATTAAACTGAGCTCTCATGAGTTCAACTGGCTTCTTTCTGCATGGCGACATATGGGGATAAAAGATCTTAGGTTGTAAAGATGACCAGCAACATGCTCATGGTTTCCAAGCCAAAGTTAGAATTCTGCAGAAGTGAATGTACTACTTTCTGTCTTTGTCTTTTTCATGTGAAGTTGGATTCACTGTGAACATAATGTACAGTAGAGTGTTTGATTTTGGGGGAAAAAACGGGGGCAAATGTATGTTAGGGATTTGAAATTAGAGCAGACAATATGGCTTATTACCATGGTTATACACACTTTTTTTGCTTTGTAAAGGAATTCTTACATATTGTACTGTTTTATTGATTTCTTAGCAGAGTATTTGCTGTTAAATGCGCTCTGTACATACATGTAAGCCATAGTTGAGAGTGAAAGCAATAAACATGCTGAAACGCTCAAGAACTGGCAAGGTACTGAAATTTCCATTGAGGAAGTGGGAGGAAGCACATTCAATGTTGTCTTTCCTTTGTAATGACTATGTCATAACAGTGATCACATGTGTTATCCAGAGTTCTCAGAGCATTTCTACTAGATTTTTTTTTAAGATAAAGATGTCAATTTTGTACTTTATTGATGTTTCATTCACTCAGCTGAGCTTATCGATAGCTTCACAGAGCGCCTCGCTCAAGGACATTGTGGTTGGCTGATGATAAACTGTCATCCTAGCATGTTGTTTTTGTACTTGTATGCCCTCCAGAAGCTTTTTGGTTGTAAAAGGAAGTAAATATTTTTGATGACTAGTTTGTAAGATTTGCTATTTTTTTTGATTTTTCTACAAGATCAGTTCTTAATAAACAGAGTCTGTCTTATTCTACATGTTCCATGTTGGGTTTTTTTCCAACGAGAGGTGACACGAGAGGGTGCAGCAAAGTACAACCAAATGTAATTTTTTAGGCGACCAAAATGTTACGAATAACTTTCATGAACTGAAAACACACTGTGAAAGAGTTAACGATTGGAGACGAAAACATGGACAACACCCTGACCAGAACACGCTGTTGTAGCGACATGTCAATCACAAGGTAGCCACACCTTAAAGCATCCCCTGCTTTATGGTCTATTTAATTCTAAATGAACCATCATTTACTAAATTAACATCATGCTTAATTGAAGAAGTCTTGAAACTAGTGATTGAGACCATAAACTCATGTTTACAATGTTTTAATGAGGGAATAAATCAAGTATGAAGTAGGGTCATTTTCTCATAGACTTCTATACAGTCAGACTTATTTTTGCAACCAGAGGAGTCGCCCCCTGCAGGCCATTAGAAAGAATGCAAGTTTGAGGTACTTCAACCATAATCAAATTTATTATGACCGGTAACACACTAACGCATGTGGTTGCTACTGTTACCTGTGGTTTAGTATAACCGGACTAATGATTTAGAAGGGTGGTTGAATTACAACCTCCCCAGCTTTGTAAAAGTATCCCAATAGTGTCCACGGATTTCCTCATAGGTTATGTTTTGAAGTGACCTATGACACCATGAATCAATGGAGCAAGAAGCTACAGTATGATGCACTGGGCTTCAATCAGCTGATAGTTTCTAAGGAGTGTCTGTAGGCAGAACGTTTTGGCCTTGAGGGAAGAGATAATGAGGCGACAGCCTGACGGTGAGCATGACTTTGTGACTGACTTCGGTGTGTCTCAACAACAAAGTGGTGAGCGATGAGCCACATGGCTTTGCACTTTCAGTTTGAGCTTCACTGGACGTTTGACTTCCTCACCTAACCTGTCGTCAGGATTTTGCTTATGGTCAAAACATTGTCTTCCTCTACTTCTTAACCAGACGAAACACCGTGACAAAGCCAAACAAAACTAGACTGATCTTGAACTGAAAGTCTGAGCGGTGATAGCAATGAAACCTGTCTTTTTCATGGTCCAATCGAAACATTTTGCTTTCATGTCCATGCAGAAATGTAGAAGTGTTTAATCCTTTCGGTTTCCATCACTTTTGAGCCATTTTCATTTCTATAAAGATACTCCAAGTCTATAGCCAGCGTTCGGTTAGTCTAGTGAAGTGTAAAGACCGGAAACACTGGGAAACGGCTGAGGTAACTGCTCCCAGCAAAGAAATGATGCGGCTCATAACCCCACGTCAAACTACAACGTGCGAGTCGTTTACAGCTTAAAGATGGTTCAACATTTTGGGAAAAGTGCTTAATCACTTTCTTGTCGAGAGATAGACTAGAAGATCAATAGCTTAGCTTAGCATAAAGACTAGGAGCAGAGGGGAAACAGCTAGTAAGGCTCACTCATGTCTGGAGCAAACCAAATCTGTCCAAAGATAGGTAAATCAATGATCATCACGGCCTGGCACACTTTGCTTTGACCCATATTGCAATTAATAACACATTCACAGAGGACAATACTGATCCTCTGTGAATTTGTTGCACAGTTTAATTTTTACATCAGCGCCGCTCATATTTTCATCACAATCGATGAATGTTGATTCTAATCTTATTTCTCGAAAAATTCTGCATTCAATAACGCAAAGGTACTTTTCAAGCAGTGTGTCCTGATGCGTCACTACCAAGGAATCCAGGATGTACGACATTGGATGTTTGTTTTCACTTGTATTAAAGGAGACTGAGGTGAAACGCTGCATGCAGCATCCTTCCTGTCTCGTTGTTATAAGGAACCACTGTGAACCCCGATTTAACCTCAACGCGCCGGATACTGTCAACAACCCGCTCACAGGCTTTTGGTTTTGATTCACTGATTTTATCTTTTTTGATTTTGACTGTTGATCCCTCAATTGAGTCTACAACTTTTTGTCATTTCGATGCATGCAGGCAACCGGTGGTTATGAAAACATCTAAGTACAATTAGAATAGCCTCGAGAATTTACAGCATTGGTCCATTATTTTGGTCAAAACTCCAACAACAACAAGCTAAAAAATGGCTTAGCTGCTAGCTGCTAGCTGCTAGCTGCTAGCGTGGTCTGTCGGCCGTTAAAGTGGGCGGGTAGCGCACAATGGGTTTATCATTGTCCTTTTGACAGAAACACTGATGTTTTGAAATCTGAGCTGGCGCAATTTCTCTCTTGTTGGCCCGAGTTCACTGGAGACTTCACTACAAGGGTTGTTTAGTCCAGAGAAAAACTCCATTTACTGCACATAGATTTTTTTATTTCAGAGAGCAGCAGTCCAAAAGCTCAAGCACAAAGTTACAGGTTTTGGTCAGGGCTTACAATTCCTTTTGAGATCTGCAACATAGAATTTTGCATGCCCTATATTGAGCCCTGGGCTAACGAAAACCTGTTGCTAACTATTTTCTGATTCATGTAGATGTTAACCCTGGGCTCAACCCAGCTCTTACTCATCCAGAGCCGAAAAATGCATCTGGTAAAGGGCTGTATAATGAAACAAGGTATTGCAACATCACATCCAGTGCATTGGTAAATAACAAGAGGACCAAATGTCCTCACTGACACGTAGATCACGGTGAGGCAATTCAGTCAGGATATTTCACTTCTGCAAGGAGCTGCATTAGTTTTAGGACTTGGGGTTAAACAGTTAGTCCTGCATGAGTGCACGGGACTAACATGTCACACACACTGTATGTCGTCATGTATGTGTGTGCAGCCGTGTTTGTCTTTCTGTGCACACATAGGGAGAGTCTGCGCTAGTGCAGTGTATCTCTTTCAGTATTTCCTAACCATGTCCTGGAAAAGGCCAGCCAGACCTGTTTAGCCACCTATTTCCAGTAATGCCCCTCCTCTGCTGCTCAGTCTCCTCCCCCTTCACTCAGCTGCCCCCCTCCTCCTTCCTGTTAAGCTTGCAAACCCTTGCTCACTGCAAATGGTTGCTGACGACACAGGCATCCGGTCACACTCCACCTGAATGAACGTGCCATTATCTCACCATATCATGGCCGGGGTTACCACAGGGCGAGTGTGTCACAGATGCATTCGAACAACAACAGTGCTCTGGTAGAGGTGTGTGCCTGCAGCACTGATAATAGAAAGTTTGATTTTATTGGTAATTATCCACTTCCTCCATCTATTCCTCATACATTGAGTTTGATGCTCATTGTATGTGCATCAATTCAATTCACATTGAATTCAAACAAGTTAAAAACAACTATCAACAACTATCTGGGGTTTCATATTACTACACGTAACCATGAATATGAAGACAAACTTGATTTGTTTTTGTTTTAGGTTTTTATGCAGATTTTTATGCAGAATATCTGCCCCATAGAAGTAAATACATTATTCAGTGATGAAATAAAATATGTTAACTTCACCAGATTCTGGTCTGCATAGAGCAATTCACCGTTTTAGGAACAAAACAAGGTTTTAAAAAAGAAAAGGCCTTCCTCTGCATCAACTCGTGGAATGATGCCCAAACGTTGTCATAAACACATATAGCCATCTTTTCCACCTATAAGATCACTGAGCCAAGATCTCTCTGTGAAATATGGAGAGCAGTTATTACTTCCATTCTCTGAGAGCAATTTCCCTGATCCTACAATTTGCAAACTTCCTGCAGCACATTTTAATTATAGGTGTTGTACTTATGTGTAGCTGGAGAGGCTTCTCATGCAAGACCTAACTCATGTTTCAGAGCAAAGGGAAAATCCCACGAAGCTTTTACTGTGAATGTATGACCAGAGCAGCGAATACCTGCGTGTTCCAGGATGTTCAGCAGGTTTATGTCATTGTTTTAGAGGTCTTATATTTAAGATGAGTGATTCAAGCGAGGAACCATACTCTGAGTTTATGTATGCTAATGTAGTGAGTGGCTAGGAAAACGCATAACAGAACACTGCTATTCAACACCGATATAGACTACAGGGCCCTACAAAGCCAAAATGCGTTTTCTATATAAAACTAGTATGCCATAGAAATGTATAATTTATGGAAAAAACAGCATGTAAAATGTGTACAAACTACAAAAGAGAAGTAAAAAGCAAACTGCAATGAAAGTCCTCCAATTAGCTTCAACTAGCTAGGTAAAGCTAGCTGGACTGGAAGTGAAAATACAGCTAGCCTTAGCTAAATTAATAAAACTTAGCTAATTCAATGACTTTTTCTTATGATTCCTATAATTGAAAAATGAATAATGTTCCAACATCTTAGTAATTCAGTAGTCTATACACATACGTAAGGCAGTAGCTGTAATCAAAGTAGAGGAAAAAAATAAGCTGTGTTGGAAGCTAACTCGTCAAGCTAAGCTAGCTCTAACTAGCTTAATTATCCCCCAGATTTTCCAAACATAGGCTTCGTAGTAGCCTACAGTATCTGATATCATACTAATATTATCACCCTCAGTAAGGTTAAGGGTTTACAACGTATATACACACTTTGGATAAGTAGCCTTCAAACTTCAGACCCATTTTTATCAACTTTCTAAACAGTTTATGTCGTCCTTTTTATGTTTACACCTCAGATAACAGAACTTGTTGGCTCTCAGTTCGTTTTTTTTTTAATAATAGAAACTACCGTATTGTCCCTTCATTTAATGTATTTCCCTTTTTCATAAGCAGCGACACAACCATGTCAACATTCTGTGTGTGTGTGTGTGTGTGTGTGTGTGTGTGTGTGTGTGTGCGCGCAGGCTAAAAACTGAGTTCTGTATGTTCTGTGAACAATTTCTCTTGACAGTTCCACTTTTGTACAAGCCTCCATCTTCCCGTCTGTCATGCATACTTATTGCAATACACACGTTTGCAGCACAAAGAGAACACACACTGACACGCACGGAGCAAGGAGGAACCAACGCTTTGTGAAAAGTACCCAAATCACTTTCAGGCCAATCCAGCGTGCTGCCCAGCAAAAACACACCATACGACAAGTTAGGAACAGTGGAATTTCAGAGCGAGTAAAGGAATGCTGCGTTAGGGTGAGTGAAGTCATAGGTCTGGTTGGGCCAGTCGGTTAAATATATGTACGCACGAACAGAGAGGCAGACATGGGTGTGAGGGAAAGCTTAGGGATTCTACCATGGCTGTATAAACACAGGAATATACAGGGTAAGTTTGAAGCAGCCCCGGCAAATCTTTTTTTCAATCTCTTTGAAATGCGTCTGCAATAATTGGAAACATTTCCTCTTAAAAATGTCAGACAGCCCTTGGAGAGAAAACTCATGCAATTGCCTCCAGTGCATTTTGGTGATTTCGTGACAAAACCAACAGCAGGCCATCCGATGATCCGAGTACACTTGCTTGAGCAGCTTATACTGCTTAATTCTCCCTTTTCCATGCCTTAACTTATATCAATATCATAAACTATATGGCCAAAAGTATCTTTCTAAATTATGTTGGCCCTTAGTTTCACTTGAAAGAATAGTTCTAGTCTATTTTCAGAGAATACTGTCCACTTTCTTGCTGTAAATTAGACTCCACTTCAGTTTTATTGAGTGAAACAAACTAGATACAACATGTTAGTTAGTGTGCGTTAGGGTTGCTGCTACGCATATTTTTTAAACCTGTAGTCAGGCTACCTGTTTCCGACTGTTCCCAGTCTTTATGCTAAGCTAAGCTAACCGTCTCCGCATGGCCTCCAACGGACTGACATGAGAGCGGCGTCGTTCTTCTCGTCTGATTCTCGCCAAGAACCTGAGGCGTCTACAAGCTGCGGAGCAGTTCATCCAAAGAGCGATGTGCTCCCATTTCATTTGAATTGAAATGTGAGCCATTTGGAGCCAAACCCCTGCAGCCAAGTCCCAGAAATCTGGTGGAAAGCCTGAACTCAGTGGCTGCAGCATATTTACACCCAACAGTCACATGATTGTAGTGTTTGTGTGCCCTCATACTTTTCACCGTTTAATTTATCTCTTTAACGTCTTTTCTGAAAAGGGAGACAATAAGGTGGATAACAACAACATAACAATAATAAACAGTACAGTGCAGAACATTGCAAATAACATAGAAACGTAATAGGAAAACAAAGAAATATAGGATAATAAAGGAAAAAATAAATAATCAAAAGAAATTATAGATTGGATTTTTATAAATAAATGATAGTGAGCACAGCTCTACAGTCAGATTAGTTCCTCGTTTGCTCATTGATTCAAATGCATATGTTCCGGTATATTGTAAAAGACATTCCAAATTTACAAAAATGATATTACGGTGTTTTTTTTTTGTAAGATAGCGTCTCTTTTTCTGTAGTTAAAAACTTGTAAAGATCCTTTACTCTCTGTACTTGTGGGATATCACCAACAAAAAGGTCAAACCCCAAATACCAGGACCATCATCAGCTCAGCTCTTCCCACGCGCTGCGACATCAGGGGGCCGACACTTTGGAGTCCCACCTTACTCCGTCATGTCACCAACACTCACACACACACACACACACACACACACACACACACACACAGGCACCTTCTGTTCGTCCCACCCCACGGTGACTCTAAAGCGTCAGCTCTTCACGACACTTGACATCACAGGGCACCCTCCTCAAACCACACCGCACACCTCTGCGCCCACTGTCTGCGCTCAAGAGCAGCTCTCCTCACACACTATGGCTGCAGCTCAAGCCGCCCCCTCCCCAAACCTCACTACGGGGTTGACTGAACAACACTTGGTGAGAACCCAAAAGGGGGATCCACAACTCAAACCCAACTCACACACTCATTTAAGTCAAATCTCAGGAGCTGCTACGTCGGCAGTCAAAGGAGACTGACGTAGGAAATAGTGTTGATACCCAAATCTGACCACAACAACAAAAAAAGCCTCTATAGAGTTTGTCAGACTTATTAACATTCAAGTCTCCATCAGTGGTCTGATTGTGTGAAATAATGGGAAGAACGTGTTTTTTTTTCTTTCTCGGAATGGATTTAGAGAATTATTTTTAAAATAGGGAACACTGTCTTCTTATGAAGGGGCATTTCGTAGAATGTTTAACACTACTGTGGCTCAGTGGTAGAGCAGGGTCTTCAATCAATCAGAGGGTCGGCGGTTCGATCCCCGGCTCCTGCTCCACTAGTCTCATGTCAATGTGTCCTTGAGCAACCCCCAAAATGTCTCCCGTAGCTGTGCCTACAGTGTGTAGATAGATAGTGAATTGTAAGTCGCTTTGGATAAAAGCGTCTGCTAAAATGACTGTAATGTAATAACCATAGGGAATGTGGGAATGTTTCTCTTCAGCCAAACCCATAGGAATTTAAAATGACTGCTGTCAATGTGACTGGACATTAGTGAGAAAAATAGCCGTGAAAACATGTGTTCTTAATTGAAACACAGTGTATTACAGAGGAGGGCTATTCCCGTTTATCCTCTTCTTTTGTGATAAGTCACAGCGCCCTCTGCTGGACAGAAGCGAGACGTGCATTCAATCGTTTAAGCGTCTTCAGTGCAAAAAAAAACGACAACTCAGGATTTGAGAGGTAATTTAAGTGACACAAAAAAATGTATAGATACTGCCAAAAATATCCAGATATTTGGATAGATCTAGTTGTAGTGATTAAATCTATATTTTGTCTGTTATTCTGGTCTGATCACAAAACTTCTGACAGCACAGTTGGTGCCATGGTGGCAATAAAGACCAACTGAGGATATGTGCAGACCTGACAAGGTTGAATGAGTCTGTGTGTAGGGAGCGCAACATTCTGCTGACAGTAGAGGAGTCTTCAGGACAGCAAAATGGCCGACCAAAGTAGTAAAGATTATCTCCATCGTTGGTCAACAGCTCACAGTTCATAGACATTTTGTTTACATAAAATGAATGGTTACATGTTACCATACCATTCAGGCTTTTACTTTATATGTTATTTATGTTCCTACATTTAAAAAAAACATTAGTTTTGTTCAACTTGTTCAAGGACTTGACATTTAATTAATGAGATTCATGTAAACTTACATCCAGAATCATTATAGTTATTTGTGCTCCAGAGAGATTGTATGTCGTAAAAATGTCATGGTATAGTATTCCATACACATGTCAGAGTATAGTATGCCATAAGAAGTATCATAAAAACGTCATACTATATATAGTATGACTTATGAATGCCATTAAAATATCTTAAGTATAGTATGCCATAAAAATGTCATGGTATAGTATAACATTAAACATAGTATACAATGACAAAAATGGCATAAATATGTAATTGTATAGTGTGCTAAAAATGTCCTAAAGATGTTATAATGTAGTCTGACAAAAAAAGCCGTAAAAACGACATTGTATAGCTTTCCATACAAGTTTTCATGAGAATGTCATAGCCTACCATAAAAATATCATAGTATAGTTTGTCATAAAAATATTACAGCATAATATGTCATAAGATGTATCTTAAAATGTCATTGTGTAGTATCCCCAAAAAGATATATATTTGTATCCATCAAATAGCCATAAAAAAAATCACAATAAAAATGCAATAAAAAGTATTGATCATTTTCCTGACTTTTTGGTATACTATTGCATTTCATGCCATACGATATGAATTCATCATGGCATGCACTACGATTACATTTTACATTAATGACATTTTTATGGCATAGTATACAAGGACATTTTTATGACATTTTTCATAACATACTATAGTCCTTTTTATGGAATACTATTCTACATATTTTTTCAGGGGTTACTATACAATTAAATGACATTCTTTATCATATTTTAATGGCACATTATAGTAAGACATTTTTTGATGGAATTTCTATGACACACTAGACTACGAAGTTTTATGACATACTATATTATATTAGTTTTCATGACATACAATGTAATGACATTTTTATGGCATTAGTTGGGCTGTGTACTGTTGTCAGTTTCCATATATTCTTTGTAAAAAAAAAAAAAGAAAGAATAAAATCTCTCTCACAGATCAGAAATAGAAAATTACGAGTTGACCGGGAACGCAACAGGAGAAGCTGGGACAGGGTCCGGAAGGTGATATTGGGAATCCGGAAGAGAGTTCTCATTATTGGTCAAACTCTGTGGATGTATATTTAGCGATGGATCCACAGCCTCCACAGAAGCCGTGGGAAAGGCGGATTCCGGGGGCAATGAGTGCGCCTATAAATTACAGGTACACGGGGCTGTAATAGCCGCGTTAGCTAGCTCGGTATCGTAGGACAACTTTCGTGTTTACTGTCTGTAGCTGGTTCGACGCTGTCGCTGCGTTAGCTAGCGTACGCTAATGTAGCTGCGCGAGCGTGGTGAAATCACCCCAAACAATGGTGCTATAAACCATTGGCATATCAAATAGTTTGCATTCGTGAGAGTGTTTTACCGACGATAGTCATTTAAACAAAATAGCAGCTGTACTACTAGCTAACCGGCTAACGTCACCTAGGCCCAATGAGGCCCTGACATATGACTCCTGCACGAGCACGGAGAGAGTGTTTTTCTCCAGGCTCCGCTTACAAAATGTAGCGTAACGTCTCGATGCTCGTACACGTAACACGAAACATGAACTTAACCCTTGCAATTGTTTTTAATTGCCCCTCACCACTTACGGTAGTTTTTCTATATCATCGCCATCTTTGTTGTTCATCTGTGACACGATTTGACCTTATCTGAGTCCGGTTGTTATCGATTACCATTGGCTAATTTAAATCTACCCCATGCTCTTCCTTATACAAAAAAACAGCATCAAAAATGAATACAGATGTTTTGATCCCCATGTCTTCTTGTCACCGAACAGATCTGCAAACTTTGGACCAGCTGCAGGCCCCTCCCACTCCGCGGGCCCTCCTGTCCTGACCCGGATGGTGCCCCCGGTTCCACCCCGTCCCGTCCAGCAGGCTTACCGTCCATCCTACGGCTCTTTAACCTCCTCTTACAGCCCCTATGGGAGCTCCATGTACGGGGGCTACAGCCCCTACAGCAGCCCCTACGGCGGGGGCTTCGGCGGCGGCTTCGGTGCGGGGGGGTACGGCCGCCTCCCCCACGCCGAAGACGTGGCCCCCAGCCGCTTCGTGCAGCAGGCGGAGGAGAGCAGCCGCGGCGCCTTCCAGTCCATCGAGAGCATCGTCCAGGCCTTCGGCTCGGTCAGCATGATGCTGGACGCCACCTTCTCGGCGGTGTATAACAGTTTCCGCGCCGTGCTGGACGTGGCCAACCACCTGACGAGGCTGCGTGCGCACCTCACCAAGGTTTTTTCAACCTTTGCTCTGGTACGCATGTTGCACTACCTCTACCGGCGGTTACAGAGGCTGCTGGGGCGGAGGTCGGACACCGACGTAGACGACTTGTGGGCCGACAGTGCCGCCGATGCCCTGGCGACGAGTGCGTCCGGAGGGGACGGGGCGGGGATGGAGGGTCGGCCCGTGAAGTCCTGGCCGATCTTTCTGTTTTTCGCTGTAGTCTTGGGGGGACCCTACCTCATCTGGAAACTGCTGAGCTCCGGCCCTGGATCCGAAGAGACCGGTGAGACTAACGTTCGAGATTTTCGCAATTGTAGACGAGACGTTGAACTTCCGCATTGTTATTCACAGAACTTTTTTTTAAGTTCAGGAGGCGTCCCCCTTTGTTCTTGGGGCTCTCTGGACTTGAGATCAGCAGCTTTCACCTTTTTGTGCCGTCAAGGCCCAAAAAATAATGCCGGTGTTCTTTCCAGCAAATCACAATGACTGCTGGCATGAATCTGCTCGAGTAAATGTTTATGTATTTATTTTATTTACCCAGAATTCCTGTTGGTTACTACAAAGGTAGAAACTCCTCTTACTGGAGTCCTTACAAAACCACGACATCACACTGTAGAAACAAACGTGTGATGAAAAGGAACAAAAAAACAAAAGAAAGACCAGGAATCTGCCACCAAAACACCGCCAAAATAAAATACAAATCAACAACAATAACACTGCTAATGACAACGAATGGACATAAGTCGAAAAGGAAGCAGGTAGAGGTTTCAGGTCTGCCACCGCGGCAGATTTATTTAGTGGCAGTTCCAAAAATAGTCTGGGATTAAGGTCACATGATGTATCCTGTATGTCTGCTGCCTGGTACCACTGACTCAGTTCTACATAGACTTCAGAGTGGCCGGTAGAGAAGGTCACTGACCTACCTTCATTTCTTCTCCCGACTGCTGGCTTTACAAACTCCCTGGAATGAACCCTTAACATTGACGATGTGTGTTGTGCGTTTTCTTTCTTCAGCCACTCACTGGGCCAGCGGGGAGGACGACCACGTGGTGGCCCGGGCCGAGTATGACTTCTTAGCGGCGTCCGAGGAGGAGATTTCTGTGCGGGCCGGAGACATGCTCAACCTCGCCCCTAAAGGTGAGCGCTCTTTTAACCACTGCTGGTCAAACGCAGAGTTGAAGTATTATTTTTAAGATGTGCGTCAATGTTAGAAATACATTTCTACGGGCGTAGAGGATATTGTCCTCACCAGGAAGAGGTGGGGCTACAGCTCAGGAAATAGAGCTGTGATAGGTGGCGTTTCCCCCGTGTGGATGACCTTTTGATTCTCCCCCGTGTTCAGAGCACCAGCCCAAGGTGCGCGGCTGGCTGCTGGCCAGCGCGGACGGCCAGACCACGGGACTCGTCCCCAGCAACTACGTCAAGGTCCTGGGCAAGAGGCGGGGCCTGAAGCACGCGGAGATGGAGAGGCTCGCTCAGGTGCAGCAAGCGAACGCCACCGCACAACCGCAGTCCGACCCGGCCCCGGGCCTCGGTTCGGCCTCGGTCTCGGCGGAGGCGCTGCTGGAGTCGGCGTACAGAGGAGCGCCGGCCCCCTTCAGCCCGGGAGCGTCCAGCTCCAGCACCCCCGAGAAGACTGACCTGTGATGTCATGTCCGTGCCTTTCTCTGTATGCAAGTGTGTGTGTGTGTGTGTGTGTGTGTGTGTGTGTGTGTGTGTGTGTGTGTGTGTGTGTGTGTGTGTGTTCACATAATCGGTTGGCTCAGTCAGTGTTCGTTTGCAGCGTTTAACTCCGGAGCTGGACTCGTAATCAGCTGACCGTAGATATTTAGGGAGACACCATTGACCTCCGTTGAGAACTTCTCAAAGTAGTTTCCAAGGCTTATTATTGAAATCATCGACCACCAGCTGGACCTTCTCATAAGGTTAAAGGTCAAAACGGGTTTCCATACACAGGTTTCCTGTTTTGCTGTTCTGTTTAGAACCAGTGTGTCTTAAATTAGGAGGTTATCCTTAAATTTCTTTTGAAAGAAAGTTGAGTGTGTTCTCTAAATACGGTACGCTGCCGTTCTTTACATCATGTCTGATTTAAGATGTAATGTCTTGATATTGTCCAATAACAATAATTAGCTCATTGTTTAAGTTAATGAGGCGCACTGATACATCATCTGTACACTGACGGTGTGAGGACACAGGTTCATGACGTAAGCATGTCTCTTGGCCTCACTTTGTAGGCTGCTTGGTCCTTGTTGTCTTCTTTGTGAGGCAAATGTGATTTGGATCCACTCGGAATGAACGAATCGGCTGTTTGTTAGTCACAGATTGTAATTTTGTAAATATAATTATTTTGAAAATAAATATTTAAAAAAAAAATCACCTTTTGCCCTTTTTCTGTAACACCTTCATCAGGAGGAACGTGTGAATATAAAGTAGGTTTAATTGGTAATAGCGATTCTTAAACATCAGTAACATCTCAACGATGTGATCTACCCTTAAGACCAAGAGAGCTTATTTAGTTTTAGGTTTTATTGTATTGATATAGTATTTTATTTTATTTGTTCATATTAAGTCCGGGGACTGATGGCAGAAGCGCTGGCTTTACGGCCGCTGTCTCTAAGCAACAGGACGCTTAACCTGCTGCAGTGCGACAACAGGGACGACTCAGCAGATACCGACGGAAGTAACCAAAGTCTTTATTTCGCTAAAGCAGTTCAGGACTTGACCTCTGAGTTTGCATTTCGACAGTACAGCCTGTCGATACCCCCCCCCCCCGCTCCTGGGCTTAAACATTTACAAACGACTGAGATAAGTAGCTACTTTACGTTACTTTGCTACCTCAAATGCTAACCTAGCTGTAGCTGATTGAAGCTAGCGGTAATGCTGCCTTCATGGACTATTCAGAAAAACTGTAATGAGAGCAGCTGTGCTCACCGGTGAAAGTAAAGTACTTTAACAAAAGATTCACAACTCATGGTCCACTTTTTCTAAAGTACCTCTCAGAATTGACCGCTACTTAACTTCGAAGACTTGAGCGACATTGTTTATGGAGGTGTATATTATACAATTATTTGGAAGAAAACCGCAGCACCCAACAACACCTGCAGTACAGCGCTGCTGGCTGCATCACTGGGGCTATTGTGGTCGTGACGCGTCGTATGGCGTTTCTGATTTGGATTTTACGAGGAATTCCTGAAGGCAGCATATCCTGTCCCTCAAAGTTAGCTAGCTAGCATTAGCCGCAGTAGCCGGTAGGAGTGGACCGCAGCATCAGCACCATCCGTACACAATGACATAAACAGGCACCGGCGTAGTTTACTGTACGAGACGACGGAGGGGGGAATATCTCCGACACCAGCTGAGTATGTCAACGATATCGGATCCTTCTTGCGGTTTGAAGTTAACCTACGTGTAGACAAGCTGCTGATTTCATTTGACCATGAACGCATCTACAGCTGATGCTGCAGCAGGAGGACAGAGAGGCCTCCGCTAGCATCACTCTACTGACATGAACTTTCTCTATTGTATAACTTGCCATGGATTTATATCGTATCAACAAATGTATGAAAAATGCTTCAATTCTCGACCGTTAGATGCCGCTGACGTTAAATCAGAGGAAATACTCTGCAGAACCTTCAGGAAGTTATGACCTGTGATGTATTTAATGGTCAAAAAAAAAAATCTGAGTCATTTTGACTTCTACTAAATGACGCATTACACCGCCACCAAACGTTAATCAGTATTGATGCAATACCTCACATATGATAATGTAATCATATTTTTGCGTGGCTGCTTATTGCTGTCATACTCCATTTCACTTAAGATAACAAAATCCTTCATAATTTGGGTTAGGGCTGCCTCTAACTAATATGTTCATTACTGATGTGGTAATTAATATCTCATTGCTAGGGCTCTAAAATGCAATTAAAAAAAAAGATACCCATTGAAATTTCATAAAATCACGTAAATTAGATTATTTAAATTGTTGGCAATTCATTTCCTGTTCATGGACCAGTAATAAAACAGCTCTGATTTGGATGTGGCGATCCTGACTCGCTGCCTGTTTGTTTCACGCCGCTCTGCCTCTCTGCCTCTCTGTCTCTCTGCCTCTCTGTCTCTCTGCCTCTCTGTCTCTCTGCCTCTCTGCCTCTGTAGAAATGAGCCGCTTCTGCTCGGACAACAACAACTTTCCCTACGACAACAACGTCCTGGTTCTGGACATGGTGCTGGGCTCTCTGTGGGGAGTGCCCCAGCCCATAAACTGGGACAACGTAGCCAAGCTAGTTCCGGGATTCACTCCCAAGGAGGTAACTGGAGGGCCGGGTAACTATGAGTGCTCCCATCCACCCATCCATCCATGTGTCCAACGACCCCATCCATCCATCATTCCAATGGTTTAGAAACATGAGGCCTGGCTTGTTGATGAGAAATAAACACCGCGGCACTGATGTGATCTCACAGTGTGCCCGTCGATTCGAGGAGCTGAAGAGCGCGGGGGGTTTCCCTCACGTGGACAACCAATGCAACGCCCTGACTGAAGGAAGCACCTCGCCCTCGGACGGCCTGACCGCGCTGCTGGACGCTGGGGAGGCGGTGGAGACGGGAGGCAGCCCGAGCAGCGTCAACGTTACAGGTCAGGTGACATTTTCCCATCGTCCTTTGGCCGATGCCATCGAGAAACAGGCATTAAATTGCATTCTATGTGGTATTAAAAAGGGCTTAAATTGAATTGGAAGAACCCGGTTCGAAGCTTGTCATTATACCTGTTTGCTGCTCTCTAAGCCTTTTTACTCGCATGAAACATTTGAAGGTCCATCCAGTCTAAAAGGCATTCCGTTTTCATCTAATAAAAGCTTTAGTTAAATGCAGTGGAGGTAATTTGAACATTTCGACCGTGCCTTTTGCTTACTAGATAACTTTTAGAGCAGCGCAGTACTTTGTTAAAAACACGTGTAGCTGTGATATTGACAGTTACGGTTTGATAACTGGATTCAGAGTATATTTACATGTTTCTTCTCTTTTTCTGCTGGTGTCAGCAGGCTCCAAATCGACGCCCACAGGAAGGGCTGGTGCTGTGGAGAAGAAAGAGAGAAGAGTCTCAGCAGAGGAGGAGGACAAGCCTCAGAAGCCCCGAGAGTGAGTATTGAGAGCTCACCCTCAGTCTGTGTGATCGATTCTTTACGCATACGTACGCACTTGCTCCATCTTTAATGGTGTGATATACGGGATTCAGAGCATTAATATGGCAGCAAACAGCTATTAGCTATGTTGTGTAGATATAGTGGAGTATGAAGTCATCTCCCTCAGTGTGTGTTGTTAATAGAGCTTCTCCTTGCTTTGATTACATAACGTTAGCGCAGGTTAGCGCGCCTTACTGGTTAGCGCACGGCCGCTCTGCCCTGCGCTCATATGCTGGTTTATGGCACCCACTCTGTGGAACCCCCTCAGGTCAACACTGTATACCCAGTCAGCAATTTCGGCGCTGTTTGCACTGTTAGCGCTGTTTGTACTGTTAGCGCTGTTTGTACTTTTAGCACTGTTTGCACTGTTAGCGCTGTTTGCACTTTTAGCGCTGTTTGTACCATTAGTTCTGTTTGTACCTTTAGCACTGTTTGTACTTTTAGCGCTGTTTGTACTTTTAGCGCTGTTTGTACTGTTAGCGCTGTTTGTACCGTTAGTTCTGTTTGTACCTTTAGCACTGTTTGTACTGTTAGCGCTGTTTGTACTGTTAGCGCTGTTTGTACTTTTAGCACTGTTTGCACTGTTAGCGCTGTTTGCACTTTTAGCGCTGTTTGTACCGTTAGTTCTGTTTGTACCTTTAGCACTGTTTGTACTTTTAGCGCTGTTTGTACTTTTAGCGCTGTTTGTACTGTTAGCGCTGTTTGTACTGTTAGCGCTGTTTGCACTGTTAGCGCTGTTTGCACTGTTAGCGCTGTTTGTACTTTTAGCACTGTTTGCACTGTTAGCGCTGTTTGCACTTTTAGCGCTGTTTGTACCATTAGTTCTGTTTGTACCTTTAGCACTGTTTGTACTTTTAGCGCTGTTTGTACTGTTAGCGCTGTTTGCACTGTTAGCGCTGTTTGCACTTTTAGCGCTGTTTGTACTGTTAGCGCTGTTTGTACTTTTAGCACTGTTTGCACTGTTAGCGCTGTTTGCACTTTTAGCGCTGTTTGTACCGTTAGTTCTGTTTGTACCTTTAGCACTGTTTGTACTTTTAGCGCTGTTTGTACTTTTAGCGCTGTTTGTACTGTTAGCGCTGTTTGTACTGTTAGCGCTGTTTGCACTGTTAGCGCTGTTTGTACTTTTAGCACTGTTTCCACTGTTAGCGCTGTTTGCACTTTTAGCGCTGTTTGTACCATTAGTTCTGTTTGTACCTTTAGCACTGTTTGTACATTTAGCGCTGTTTGTACTGTTAGCGCTGTTTGCACTGTTAGCGCTGTTTGCACTTTTAGCGCTGTTTGTACCGTTAGTTCTGTTTGTACCTTTAGCACTGTTTGTACTTTTAGCGCTGTTTGTACTTTTAGCGCTGTTTGTACTGTTAGCGCTGTTTGTACTGTTAGCGCTGTTTGCACTGTTAGCGCTGTTTGTACTTTTAGCACTGTTTGCACTGTTAGCGCTGTTTGCACTGTTAGCGCTGTTTGTACTTTTAGCACTGTTTGCACTGTTAGCGCTGTTTGCACTTTTAGCGCTGTTTGTACCGTTAGTTCTGTTTGTACCTTTAGCACTGTTTGTACTTTTAGCGCTGTTTGTACTGTTAGCGCTGTTTGCACTGTTAGCGCTGTTTGTACTGTTAGCGCTGTTTGCACTGTTAGCACTGTTAACTGCAAGCTGCCGGCTCAGCAGTTGCCACATTGAGAGCCTTTGGAGGTCAATATAAATGCTCCCAATCTTGTATATAGCACCTTTAAATGATACTCTCTCTCTCTCTCTCTCTCTCTCTCTCTCTCTATATATATATATATATATATATATATATATATATATATATATATATATATATATATATATATGTAAACAACCTTTCAGTAGGAATCACTCACACCCTGAAGACTTTAAAGCCAGCTGGATAAAGTTTGAAGTTCCGTGTTGTTTACCGCGTTTGAACTCTCTCCTCACAGTCCCAACATGGTCATCCATGTGTGCGACGAGACTAAGAACCTGAAGCAGGACTTCACTTGCCCCAGAGACCTCCTGGTTAAAGAGATGCGGTACTTCGCCGAGTACTTGTCCGTGGACCCCCAGCGGTGGGAGGAGGTGGACATCTCCGTCCACTGTGACGTGCAGATCTTCGACTGGCTCATGAACTACGTGAGGAGGAACTCGGCGGGGGAGGGAAACAAGGACAAACCCCGCCTCGGTAAATCCCCGGACAAACCGTTAAACAACAGCACATGTCACATTCTTAGACGTGGGAGTGCCTGAGCTGCCACTTACCTGTCTGTGTGAAGCCCTCGGATGGCGCCTGATTGACTGCTCACTAAACGCGGTGTGTGTTTGGTGTCACCGGCTGTGTGTTCTGCGTTGTTTGTCTGTCGTGGGGTTTCGCTTGGTTGGTCACGTGGTGTTTGTCGGTTACAGAGCCCAGCAATGTGATCTCAATCCTGATCTCCTCCGAGTTCTTGAAGATGGATACGTTAGTAAGTGTTGTGACGCTGGGTGTGGTGACGCACCTCGGGCCTTTTGTTTTTCATGTTAAAAAATAAAAGAAATTGATGTGTTGCCTGGCAACACTATATTCCTAAGACTATCCACCAGCAGCCTGCAAATGTTTTTGTGTTTCACACCTGATAATTGGTTATGTATCCCAGGCCAGGAAAAACCAGAGGCCCCCTACATAGAGCTCTGTTAAGTTGATGTTGCACGGATGTTAGGAGTGGAGACGCTCTTTTGCCCCCAACAGTTATTTAGACCACCGCTCTGTAAGGAGAGCTAGTCGCACAGAGTAGCGTTTCAGTAGCATTCATGTGGGATCATTGAACATTTAGCGTGCCGCTGCCGCGAAAGGTCTCATAAGACCGCTCTGTGTTCGCCCACGCTCAGGTGGAGGAGTGCGTCCAGTACTGCCACAAGCACATGAGCGCCATCGTGGCCACGCCGTGCAACATGAACTGCATCAACAGCAACCTGGCAACGCGCGTCGCCGAGCTCTTCAGCCACAACGAGGCTGACGACATCAGGGACAAAAAAGACAAGTTCAAAAGGTAACAGGGCGGGAATGCAAAATAATGGTTTTTATTTCTTTTTATATTAGAGGGGCAAGTAGATTTCTGACCCACTTGCCTGATGTCAATTTCTACTTGCCCCTTTAACTTTTTTTAAAATGTATTTGCAGTTATCAAAGAAACAACTGAGACCAAAGTTAAAAAATGGTAAAATAATGACGGGTTTAAAGGGACAGTTCACCTCCAAATCCAAAACGCACATGTTTCCTCTTACCTGTAGTGCTGTTTGTCAATGTAGATGGTTCTGGCGTGAGTCGCCGAGTGTCGGAGATATCGGCCGCAGAGTTGTCATGGCCTCCTCTCCAATATCATGGAGCTAGATTGCGCTCTGCTTGTGGTGCTCAATGCGGCAAAACATACATTTTAAAAAGTCTCAGTGCAGAAACCGTGACCCGGTTTACTATATAGATAACCCACAGACCTTGTTGTGAGCAGTTTTTATAAAGGAACTATTTCTCTTTCAACCACAGTTCCTACATGAGACACTAAAAACAGTCTAGATTGATAAACAGCACTGCATGTAAGAGGATTAATAAGTAGATTGATTTTGGGGTGAACTGTTCCTTTAATTATTTTTCGCCATTTACCCGATCGGCAAACTAGTTGCTGGATCTCCTAGCCCGACGTGTCTTTTCCCCCTCGCTCTGTTGCAGCGATCAATGCTCCTTAGATAGCTGTGATAGGACATCCTCACACATTCGCTCGCTGGCTCCATTATGTTTATGAAATATATAAAACACAACATCAAATAATGCTAGAAATGTTATTTTCCCGCTCAAAGCAAATTGTTTCAGAAGAAAATTGAGCGTCTCTTCGATCCCAACTACCAGGGCAGAGATTCACTGGGAAACGCCTCGACTCTCTACAGGTGAGCGGCGGAGCGGCGGAGCTCATCAGCATCAGCTGTTCTGTCTCTCCTCTCTCACTGGTGTCGGCCTCACTGTTTGTGCGTTTGTTCCCAGGTGTGGTCTGTGCCTCAAGCTGATGACCAAAGACACGGAGAGGAAGATTTCTTGCGTTCCGGGGAAAATCAACATCGACGCTCGCGGGGAGATCGTCTATTCGCACACTAAGTATTACAGCGGTGCCCTGTGCTCATAGTCCCTGTGTTTGTTCAGCTGTCAGCAATAATGTGTGGACGACAGACGTGAGTCCCATTGAGTCTTGAAGGTCTTGATCACAGTCTGTGTGTGTAACCGTGTGTGTGTGTGTGTGTGTGCACGTTTGCAGGCAGAAGAGCTGGGATGTGCACGAATACATCACCGGCCTGTATGAGGAGCTCAAGTCCTGGGTCCTGGTCTACTGGAGAATCTGGGGTACCATCAACTACCTGACCTGCTCCCGATGCCAGCAGGTCTGTGTGTGTGTGTGTGTGTGTGTGTGTGTGTGTTTGTCTACGGCATGCAAGGGTCTTGTGTGTGAGCACTTAATGACCAAGTGTGTGTGTGTGTGTGTGTGTGTGTGTGTGTGTGTGTGTGTGTGTGTGTGTGTGTGTGTGTGTGTGTAGGTGTTTGTGTGTGCAGAGCTGACCCATTGCAAGTACCACCCAGACAGTGTGCTGTACTCTGGCATGGGTACTGAGAAAGGCTGGCATGGTGCAGGAATGTACCCCTGCTGCAACCAGAGGGTTCTCCGCTTTGACCCGTCTGGTATGCCCAAGGTATGGACACACACACACACACACACACACACACACACACACACACTCATACACACGTTGTCATTGCTTAACGTAACCATCATATGTACTTTTGTAAGTCCTCTACTTGTCTCGTAAAGTCATCTGTCATCAGCATGCCGTCCCACTGCATGCTGGGACTGTTGCGAATAGATGCAGCTCACAGATAACGCAGAGGTCAGCAGGAGTGAAGCGGCTGCACAAAGAGACTGATAGAAGGAGGACTTGTGTAACCCGTGCGTCACGTGATCACATGCTTTTTTTTTTTTCCGTAGTGATTTCTCAGAGAGGGGGCATTGTTGTATTGACTGCAGAATATACAGTATATACAGAGCAAAGCGGTGCACCGCTGTAGCACAGCTAAAGACAATCTATGTCACCTATACTGTGTGACTTACGCCTAAACACCAAAGTCACACAATAACAGAAGCAAAGTAACAAAGCAGCGATAGACCAGCAACTCCCTTGTTCTGCAAGGTAAAATTACATTTTTTTATCAGAGGATAAGAAAAGGGTTTCTGATTCTAAATATTTTGAATGTAGCGTCACTTCATAGTCTGTTTATAAGAAGTGGACGTAGTCGTCGTGACGTCACCCATTGGTTTGTGGACTGACTTTTTGAAGCCTCGAGTTTGGCATTTTGGCTGTCGCCATCTTAGTTTTTTGCAACCAGTGAGCGGAAGTGACCTGGTATAAAGTAAACTGATAAATAAATAAACTGACCTTATTTGGACCGTGGAGGTGTGACTTAAAGAACCCCTATGCGGCTCTGGTAGTGACCTGTCAATCACAATGTAGCCCCGCCCCTAAAGCATCCCCTGCTTCATGGTCTGTGTGACTCTAAATGGAGCATAATGTACTAAATGAACATCATGCTGTATTGAAGAAGACTGTAAAGTAGAGATTGAGACCATAAACTCATGTTTACAATGTTTACTGAGGGAATAAATCAAGAGAGAAGTAGAGTCATTTTAGACTAGACTTCTATACAACCAGAGGAGTCGCCCCCTGATGGACACTAGAGAGAATGCAGCTTTGAGGCACTTCTGCATTGGCTTCACTTTTCAGACCCGCCTCATACAAGCCCACTTAAAAAAAAAAGAAAGAAATCCGACCTCTCCCTTCAAGTACAAATGTGTTTGTGTGTTTGAGGGCTGTAAGATGCGAGACCACATAGTGAACGTCCCCGACGACGACACCTGCGACGAGGTGACCTCAGCCCAGACCAGAGTCCTCAATGACCTGCTGCTGCACAGAGACGCAGTGTGTTTGTCCAACACACCGCCTGCAGAGGGGTGAGAGCGTCATCAGCACGTGTGTGTGTGTGTGTGTGTGTGTGTGTGTGTGTGTGTGTGTGTGTGTGTGTGTGTGTGTGTGTGTGTGTCTGTGTGTGTGTGTGTGTGTGTGTGTGTGTGTGTGTGTCTGTGTGTGTGTGTGTCTGTGTGTGTGTGTTTGCAGGGATTCTGATTAAAAATCGATTTCTTTTTTTTTTTTTTTGCGGTCTTATGTGTGTTAGCACTGAGGAGAGTCCACCCAGTGCAGAAAAGGTTCAGGACTGCGACGTCCTCCTGGAGCCGACGCTGCTGGGACCCCTGAGAGGAGACGGCAGCACTGTGAGTCCTCGTCCTCTGTCTCAGTGTTCCTCTCCCGTCTCCTGCTCTTCTTCTACCAGCGTCTACATTTGTTCTGGTTCTGACTTCAGCTACTTTCTTCTTCTTTTTTTCTTCTTCCCCCCCAACCAGTTCTCCTTTTTGAAAAACTGGAGTCTGCAACTGGTAGGAACCTTCCCCTCATTCCCTTCCTCACGTTTAGTTTAGCCGCCTTTCACGATCACAAACGCATGCGGGCGCTTTGACCGCGCTCTTCTGTGAGATAAGTCGAGTGTGAAGACCGTGTTCCGACCTTCATCTTCCAGAGGCAGCAGACTCTCCTGTCAGAGGATGAGGAGTACACCACGGGGTCAGAGGTCACCGAGGACGAGGTGGGCGACGAAGAGGAGCTGTCCAAGAAGCAAGGTGGGGGAGCTTCTGTGGCGCTAAAATGGTGTTTGTGGTTAATCGTCCCACATTTGGTGCTTGCAGCTTTGATTTGAGGGATCAGTCCTGCAATAATGAGGGATAATGTCATTTTATAAGACACATATTTTTAACGCAAGTTTGACTTTAAAGGGATGGTTCGCCATTAAAAAAAAAAAACACTGTTCACAAAACACGCTTAGCTTAGCTTAGCTTAGCTTAGCTTAGCATGAAGACTAGAAGCAGAACAAGCAATCCTGGCCTAAAATAATAAAGAATATTCAACCTATATTCAACTTGAACTAATGAATTAATGAACGAGTTGTTTCAGTGCTCATAACAAACCTGGTCTTTGAATATCGTAACAGTGGTTTCTTTTTCATAATCATACACTCTCCGTGTGTATTTTCTCTTAATAGTCGATGATTATTTGCACCGCGTCACGTTATCTCGTGCCACACGCGATGCCTTCAGGCGTTCATTTGCCCTTCGACGCTGCGTCACAGTCTACATGATGAAACGAGGACGCGTCGTGAAACATGTCTCTATACTTAGCAGCTCGTCACACTCGCTTTCATCTCCTCTATTTTTATCATGTCACTGTTGGTGCTTTCAGCTGATTTGTAATGATGGGAAATAAAACAGTTGCGTCCATTTGGCCAGCAGATGGCGTCATGTGTCGGCGCAGCATATTCATCATGCTCTTTTTGTGTGTGTGTGTGTGTGTGTGTGTGTGTGTGTTGTTTTTTCTGTTTCCAGCTGCTAAGAAGGCCAAGAAGGCCCACAGACCTCTGAAAAAACAAATGTCCTCTCCAAACTTCCAGCGCAAAGACAAAGCAGAGAAAGTGAGTCACTTCCTCAGTGAGACGCTGCAGAAAGCGTCTCCATCACGAAAAGACTTCTTGTTTTGCTCTTATGGCTCAGTGCGTCGTAACGCTGCAGCGCGGTAAACGAGGTGCTGGAGCACGGCGCCTTGTTTACAGCCGGACAATGATTTTTTCAATTTATTGTGATGAATGTTTTGCATTGAATATGCATTACAACTCATTAAACACACTGCGAATTTGTGTATTTTTAAATGTATTATTATTATTGTTTATTTATGTTAATTCAACCAGAAGCCCTGTTTTTTAGCTTTAAAGACGTCGTGCTAATAGTGCATTTTTTTTTTTTTTATTGCTACTCTAATAACACAGTGCAGTACATATTTACACAACCCGAGTGTCAAACTATAACTTTTATAAGTTTTCTAAATCTGGTCTCTTCCCCCTCAGACTCTGTCCCGGGACAACACGCCTTTCACGTGAGTTCATCTGCAAACGCTCGGCCCTCACGCTCACACAGTGTCAGATGAGGATGTTTATTCTCATACCTACTCGATTTGATTTCATATCTGACTTTGTGTTGCATGGTAACGCTGGTGCCTGCGGCGTGTTTTTGTAGCGTGAGCGTCCAGAAGAACAAGTGGGACAGTTCTCGCTCCATGCGATACAACCAGGACGCTCAGAGGGAAGAAGGTCAATTATTATTAATACTTTTATATTTGTACTCTTTCAAACTGACATCCGTATGGAAGCCAATAGGGGACTTTATTTAAATGTTAACGTAAACCTGAAATTGAGACAAACGACGGTACTTCGGGAGGCGATCATGGAAGTGACGTCCGGACTGACAGACGTCATTTACAGAAGTGAAATAGACTGAGAGCTGTTTGTCTTAATGCATTGAATATTGTCCACTGTACAGCAGGGTAATTCAAAATGAAATATCAAATGCCGTTTTCATTTAGAACATTTTGATTTGAATTGTGACTCAAAGAATGTTTGCAAAAAAGGAAAACACATTACACAATCGTTTTTTTTTTATTGCATCTTTTTTTTTTTTTTTTTTTAATATGGTCGAATTACACCCATAAGAGTTCATGATTGGATTATTGCATTTCTTATTTTCAAAATTACAACTCTATTGTGGAGTTACATTCTCATTTAAATAAAGTCCCCTATAGGCTTCCATACATTCCCGCTAAGTCAGCATCAGCGCGTTTCCCGCCGTGCGTTGATTCCCCGTGCGTGTGTCCCTGTGAACACAGACCAGCGTCGCATGGTGGAGATCATCGGCTACCTGACCAAGATGAGGTTTGGAGACCCGGAGCAGAGCAAAGCCAAGGACACCAAGGAGGCAAGCATCTGTTCACGAACACGCAAAACGCCATTTAGCATCATGGAGCTTTCAGCGCCGCGTCTCGTCTCACATCATGTGGTCATGGTTTGGGCGCTGAGCCCTGATGTCCTAGTTTTTGCAGCTGCCTGATGTCGGATTTGTTTTTGTTCTGGACTGTGTGTGTGTGTGTGTGTGTGTGTGTGTGTGTGTGTGTGTGTGTGTGTGTGTGTGTGTGTGTGTGTGTGTGTGTGTGTGTGTGTGTGTGTGTGTGTGTGTGTGTGTGTGTGTGTGTGTGTGTGTGTGCGGTTGCTGCAGCCTACAGGAGGTATCTACTCCAGACTGGAAGCGCAATTTAAGAGTGTCGCTCAAGCCAGACAGAGTTCAGAGAAGACACCCAGGTACTATTACACACATACACACGCATCATCATCATCATCATCATCATCATCATGTCCCATTCAATCACTCTTCTTTCTCTGTAGATCTAAAATACGCTACGCTCAGATCCGGACCACATAAAGGAGCGGATGGGGAAAAGCCCGCGGAGCTGTCTAAGAGACGGACATGAAAAGTGACCGAGACTCGAGAGAAGAGGAAGAGGAAGAGCTCCTTCAGTGGGCTCAGTGCAACAGAATAACTTCCCGCTGGCACCACCCCCCCCCTCCCCCCTTAAAAGCACGCCTCCACTCATATAACCCAGCTGTGGACTCCCCCCCCCCCCCCTCACCCTCTGTCAGCCCCCCTCCCTCCCTCCCTCTGGGCTTCACTCAGGTGACTTCGTTATTGATCTCCATCAACCCGTCACTCAGCTTAGCTCCTTATTTGTGCAGCTGTGGTCAGTCCTGGAAAACAAAACCAAACAAGAGGTCTGGATCCAGCTCAGCATGTAGGGGAATGCACTCGATCAACCTTCTCCGTTTAGGAGTTAGTCTCGGAGCTGGACTAGTTTCTGCAAAGGACGGCGTGAGAAATGATAGTTTGTCCTTTTCTGTCGTCTTCCTGGAAGATCGGAATGATTGGGATCCAGTTAACTCCTCATTAGCATCCATGGTCTTCTGGGCAGACGACAGGCGCTGCGCTGTGTTTGGTTCTGGTAGAGCCGGGCAGTAGGTAGAGAGTCCTTCCTGTCTGTATTGGAGCGTGACTGCACTGTACATACACTGGGACCAATAAAACATGAATGAAGTGTTTCCGCTTACATTCCACTGGGTGGCAGTGTATCACTTTGGGGGGGGGGGGGGGGGGGGGGGGGGGGGGGGGGCTCTCAACTATCAACTTTGCCCCAGTTTGACCGCAACCTGTCAGCCGACCCTTTGCTCCGACTTAGATGATGTCCATGAATTTAACCAGGGTGGAATAAAGAATGTAAACGCTGATTCTACTTTCGCTGTTATTTATTGATGGCTTTATTAAGACCTTAGCGGAGCCGTTCAGGTCCTCCCTGAAAGACTAGAAGCCCGTTTTGGTGGAAACGGTGTGAAAGTCCCGTGCAGAGGGGCTGGTATGCGCCGCTGGGTAGAGGGTCAGCCGCTGACCAGTGGGTGTGCTAACCTGGCTCTTCCTGTCCGACTTACTCACAGGGGTATTAATAACCCGGCCTGCCCACAGAGAACGGGGCAGGAGGAGGCGTGGAGCGGGCTTTTTATTTTTATTGGGTGGTGAGGGGGGGGGGGGGGGGGGGGTTGCGCTACCCCAGCTGTCCCCTCTTCTCCTCGACAGCAAATGCCGAGAATGGCTGAGGATCTGGGTCAGGAAGTGTGTGTGTGTGTGTGTGTGTGTGTGTGTGTGTGTGTGTGTGTGTCCAGTTACAGCCAGACTGAATTATGGTCACAGAGAGTTCAGATATTGGAGCATCAAGGCAAAACACGTGAACCAGTAATTACCAGGGGGAGAGAGAGAGAGAGAGAGAGAGAGAGAGAGAGAGAGAGAGAGAGAGAGAGAGGAGAGAGAGAGAGAGAGAGAGAGAGAGAGAGAGAGAGAGAGAGAGTGTGAGTGAGTGAGAGTGTGTGTGTCCTTGGTTGCATCAGATGGGCGTTCTAACGTCTCGGTGGCGAGGCGTCGTCACAACCTTTAATGTAATACCGGCACGTTAACGGGGATCAGTGGCGAGGTCGGTTCACACAGCGCCGACCTCGGCCAAAGACTCCGCGAGCGGAAATGTCCCGGGAACAACTGCGCTGGACGACAGATGACATCAATCATCATCATCATCATCAGCTGCCGCTCCTCTTAGGACTTCAGGTCAGAGGTCTGGAGATACACGGTTGTGTTGTCAGATGCAGCAGACAACAGAGAACGGTTCATTCTCAATGTGGATAAATGCCTGAAATATAAAGAGCAATCCCCCCCCCCCCCCCCCCCCGGTCCAAACTCTTCTTTCTAGACTGCAGGGTTTGACTTCAGTTTCACAGAAGAGTGAAAGAACTAGTCCAAATTCAAAAACACTTCAGGTTTGATTACCCGTTTAAAAATCAAAAAAATAAATACAAATAAAATAAATGAACACATTTTGGAGGTCGACTGAAATAAATACCATCTTATAAAAATGAAACAAAATCGGAGCAAAGGCAGGGTTATAAAATTCTCAGCTTTAATCAGTTCAAAAAGTTCACAACAAATGGAACACCTTGAGAAGGGGAACTTGCCATTTGAGATTGGGTGCTTATTTGGATTTATACATTCTTTTCCTAATTAAACTCGTTGCAAATAATTTGCTCTCCGGACAGAAAAAAAAAAAAAAAAAAAAAAAGACTTTTGTTTTATTCGGACTGAACTCAAACAAGGTACAACTGCAATAAAATGCAAAAATACAAAATTAAATGTAAACCCAGTTTTATTGGTTTTCGTTTTGCTCTAAAGGCAGCGTCTTGGAGCGCGACCGCGTGGTAAACAATCTAAATTAGTACAATTCAAAAAAATCTCAAAAGCCATCTGAGTTAAACAGGAGTTGTTATAAAGATGCAACCAACTAAGAACCCATAAATACCTCCGCCGCTTCCTTAAAACATCCCGTTGATGAAGGCTCACACGTGAGCAACAATCCTCTCAGAGGAAAACAAAACGCTGATGTCCGACTAGGCGACAGCACACACGCGCACACACCCACGACAAAACAAAAAAAAAAAGAAGAAAAAATGTTCCCATGGTATTAAGATGCTATACAATTGGGATGATATGCACATATTCGGTTTTGCTTTCCCTAAAAAGAAAAAAACCTGCCGGCAGCAGTCGCACGCAAGTCGGACTCGTGAGCGACCGCCGCCGCCGCCGCCGCCGCCGCCGCGCAGAGCAGCACCTCTCCGCCTTCATTCATTAATCCTTTAGATTCACATTCTCCCACGATGCAGTGGGGCACCGGGCGCGTCCCGCCGCTGAAAGACCACTTCCTGTCCGTCGCACCACGGGTCTAGAAACCTGCTCAGACTGTATATATAATATATTTATATATAAACAGATATATCAGAAAAAAAGGGAAGAGCTGGAGTAAACAAAAAGAAAAGAAGAACAGAACAGAACGAGGGAGGTCGAGGGAACAGAAGAAACAGAAGATGGTTTAGTCTAATCGTTAGAACCTCATCATGCAGGTCTTGGGACGAGCCAGAGACCGACAAAACGAAAGCTTCCGTTATTAACAGTTCTGGAAAGATATTACACAAAAAAGTCTCCATAGAAAACGCAGATTATGTAAAAAGGGCCACAGG